>NC_082711.1:30604207-30920318 GCF_030144855.1 Hypanus sabinus | reverse complement strand
TACTAAATGTGCAATTTTTTTAATGCCTCCATGTATTAAATTATACCTATCCAGAGAATTAATACTACAACTTACCATTTTACTCTGCACAACATCAGAAAGGATTTGGGTTTGAGTGAGTGATGTTAAGGCAGACTTTTGACTTTGACCTAAGTAGGTTACTACTTTGTGTCATATGATTTGGCATCCTTTCGAACCGGAGCATGCTCACAAAAGACTCTTCTTATTTCCAAGCTTATGGTAATTGCATAAAGGAGGAAAAAATGAATTCTTCTTTTCATTGAGTCCAAATATTTCACCTCATATGTCACAAGTAAAAGTTGGTTATATATATATATGTATAGAGAGTAGCTCATGTCTAAATCTGCCCTTTCTGAAGCAACTTCAAAAAGGAGTTATTTTCAGAGGAGTAGCTATTTATTTGAAATACTTCATATTTCCCATCTGACTATGATGGTGATTATAAACCTTGACAATATAGTTATAGACAGCTTGCATAGCAGTTTTTAGACTTGTTGCAAATTACTGACAAAATGTGAGAATAGAAATAAACTGACAAACAACCAAAGTGAGGGTGCAGCATTGACCAGGATATAGGACAATATTGTCCACTTGAGAGGGCAGATGGAGCCTCGTCTGAAATGCAGTCAGTTTGAAAATAGATTTTGTTGAGAAATTCTGGTTTCATTTTAGTTGTTGGTTGAGATGGGATTTTAAAAAAATTCAATGAAAATATAGTATGTCCTGGGCCGTGTAGCAAGGTACAACACTAACCGCATTTTTGCAGGATCAAAGCAATGCACTTTAAGAAATATCCCAGAAGAGAGATGAGAAGGCATAAGGCAGATGTCCAGGGTTTGACAACTGACGGAAGGGATGCCAGTGGTGAAAATCGGGGAGATACAAAAGACTGGGCTTTGTGAAGGGTGCGTACTTCAAGAAAGTCACTCAAATGGATAACCAAACTGTGTGTGCATTCTGCAGATGTTGGAAATCCAGAGTAATAGACTCAAAGTGCTGGAGGGACTTAGCAGGTCAGACAGCCTCTATGGCAAGCATTTGGGCTGATATCCTTCATGAATGTGTATGAATCCCAGTTTCTGGACTGAACACTTTATTAAAGTGATAATCAAATCAGATTCATATAAAATTCAAGTTTAATTATCATTTAATCATACATGAATACAACCAAAAAAACCCAGCATTCCTCTGGGGTCAAGGTACAAGGCATACGCATCCCGTTCAAGATAACAAACACACATACAACAAAATATATAGACCCGGCCCCTACATGACATGACCCTCAGATTGATTGTCCTGTTCCCGGGAGTCCGTAGACGAACACATGCACGCAATCTAGCTTGTCGTTCCACTGATCGGACACTGGGGAAGCATCAAAGGGAGATGCCAGCCCACCAGCCAAGCAAAAATGCCATGGTACACCACCTCTGGCATCTTCTATCCTGGACTGCAGGAGCAGGCACGCCTGCGGCTTGAGGCATAGTTCTCAGCACAACCGAGGCCACGCAGCTCCCTCTCTGCCTGACACACCACCAAACAAGGGAACCAGGCTTGCAGCATCTTACATTATCGATGCCCAACAGGGACTGGCGATCGTAAGAGAATCACCCACGATAATCACTCACGATTACACGGCACGCTGCTTCGCGCACCAATCCCAACGCCTTTGATGTCTTTCTGTAGCAGGCAGCAACCACGGACCGTACCAAGTCCAGCACTTCTGCCAGCAAGCAGCTGACAGTGATCAGCCTTGCATTTAGTGAAGTAGGAAATGAATTACTGCCTGGTGTGACATCTCTTTTAGTTTGCTCTCACGGAGCCCAGTTGGTTGTGAGAACTTATTGTGCAGTATGGTGTTCTGTGAACAGTAGTACTCTGCTTGGAGAAATGCTGCGCATTTTAGAGTTCAAGAATGTCTTTTTGTTTACTACTTTAACTATTTTCCCTTCTGATGAGAATGTTGGGGTCAAGTTTCATACAAGAGAGTGTTGGGTGTGTGGAATGCTCTGCTGGGGTGGTAGTAGAGGCAGATATGTTTGGGACACTTAGGAAACCTGTTACAACACACACAAAATGCTGGTGGGACGCAGCAGGCCAGGCAGCATCTATAGGAAGAAGTACAGTTGACGTTTCAGGCCGTGACCCTCGACATTTCGGGCTGAGACCCTTCATCCTGATGAAGGGTCACGGCCTGAAACGTCGACTGTACTTCTTCCTATAGATGCTGCCTGGCTTGCTGCGTCCCACCAGCATTTTGTGTGTGTTGCTTGAAATTCCAGCATTTGCAGATTTCCTCGTGTTTGTGTTAAGAAACTCTTAGATAGGCACATAGATGGTAGAAAAATGGAGGTCTGTGTCGGAGGGAAGAATCAGATTAATTTTAGAGCAGGTTAAAAGGTCAGCACAACACTATTCTATACTTTATGTTCTATGTTGTATAGGTTCAACAAGAAAGTAAATATTTAAAAAGATAAACCTCACGAGAAGCAAATGTAGATGAAGCTGAAGTGGTAGAGAAAGATGGCAGTAGTTAAGAACCTCATTGATGACTTTGCCTCAAAGATTACTATGAAAGATAAAGTCTTTGATTTTGATGGTATTAAAATCAATACCAATAGATTTTATTTCACTGGGGGTGATATAATAAATGAAATGGTTTAACTTTCAGAATCACAGGCTTTGAGTTAGCGAAATAAAAACAGTTTCTCAATGAATTATATTTAGCAGTTAGAATTTTAGAATCCATGGTTTGTGCAGTATTTGTGCAGTTGAAATTTGTTTGAGTAATTCTAATTGTTAAATTGCTTGGAGTTCTATCAAAGAATGAATGAACACATAGCCTGCCAGTAGTAAAATTCATTGTTTAGTTCGGTGTTGTGAGCGCTAAGGGAGTTGTGTGCGGTTCGTGTAGCTGCCTCACAGCTCCCAGGGCCTGGGTTTGATCCTGACTTTGGGTGCTGGTGAATCTGATGTACTCACATCGCCTGCTTTTGTTCTCATCCAACGCTTCAGTTCCCTCCAACGTCCCGATGGCACAGGACCGTTCCCCCATCCCCTCCCCCCAGGTCAGCAAGTCATCAGCAGGTTCTGGTATCAGAGATCCAGGTGGCCAGGAGATCCGAGCGAGGGTGGCCCCATAGTACATAAATCGGTGGGGCTGGTTGTGCTGCTGACCTGCTGAGCATTTTGAGCCCTTCCTGATTTTATTTTCTTTCTGATAGCCAGCACCTGCATTGTGTGCTCGGTCATAGAGAAGTACAGCGCAGAAACTGGCCCTTCGGCCCATCTAGTCCATGCAGAACCATTTAAACTGCGTACCCCCATCAATCTGCACTGGGGCCATATTACCACTTCTGTTAAACGTAGAGATCAAGCTCGCATGCACCGCTAGTGCTGACAGCTCATTTCACACTCTCACGGTCTTCGCAGTGAAGAAATTTCCCCTCATGTCCCTCTTAAAATTTTCACCTTTCATCTTTAACCCATGACCTGTAGTTGAAATCCCACCCAACCTTAATGGAAAACCTCATACATAGTTAGCTTCTGTTTGGTGAAGTGTTTTTTTTAGCTCCGAGGGTAAGAAATCTCTTGGCCCTGTCTTTAAAAACACCTCATTATGATGCGGCCCGGTGTGCTGTGAACAACAGTTGCACGTCCTATCACTTGATTCTTTTCCCTGACAAAGCCTGTGTGGGTGATTGCCTGAAGCAGTTGTTGTGAATCCTAGCTAAAGTAATTCATTGGCTCAAGGCAAAGTAGTTAGCCCATTCCCTCTTGCTCTTTTTAAAAAAAGAATGGTGAGCAAGGGTGTATTATCCAGTGACGATCCCAGGGGCATTGTGAAATAGACTGTTAATCTGGCAGAACAAGGCAACAAGCCCGTGTTTCTTTGGCATCCTACATGTTTACTGACATACCTCAACAGTTAATACTTTTCTTGCCAACATAGTCGTTAAATTTATTTATTTATTATTTCTTTCGTTTTGTATTTGCACACTTGTTGTTTTTTGCACACTGGTTGCGCACCCAAGTTGGCGAGGTCTTTCGTTGCTTCTGTTATGGTTATTATTTTATTATGGATTTATTGAGTATGCTTACAAGAAAATGAATCTCAGGGTTGTTTATGGTGAGATATGTGTACCTCGTTAATAAATTTACTTTGAACTTCGATCTCCAGCAACTGAAGTCATTACTGCAGTAGCAAAAAGTTATTTAAAAAGTAATAATTTTGAGAACCGAATCCTGATTATAGTTCATTTTTGTATCTGAATCAAAATTGTGCTTTGATGATTCTCCTGTCATGAACAAGTCACTTTGTTATACAACACAGAAAAAGGCCCTTTGAGTCAACTTGTCCTTGCCAACCAAGATCTCTATCTGTTGGTCCCATTTTCACTCGTGTCCCTTTTGGTCCTTCCTATCCACATGCTTGTAAAAATGAATTTTAAACATGTGTCCACAGCTGCTTCTGGCAGCATGTTCCATATACGCACTGTTCTCTGTGTGAAAATGTTGTCCTCTCAGGTCCCTTTTAACTGTTTCGCCTGTCACCTTAAACCCTTCCAGGATTAGACTCTGTGTCCTGGTAACAAGGCTATAATCACCCACCTTATCTACTCCATTCGTGGTTATATAGAACTCTAGACATTTAACTGCACCCCCCCCCCATACTTTTGCATCCTAAGGAAGAAAAGTCCCAGCTTGTCCAAATAACTCAAGCCCTTTAGCTCAGTAGCAGTGTGAATCTTTTCCTACTTGCTGACTCCTGTAGTTGAGCCAGTAGAAGGGCACAGCAGATATGGACTCACCAATGCCTTGTACAGTTGTAGCATCTCCTTTACTGAGTTTCTGACTGATGAAGGCAGTTGTACTAAAACTCTCCTTTCACCACACCTTCATGCAGTTGTTCTTGATCTGGTTGATGGGACTTATTATATCTGGTGCTTTGCATAAACCTTGAGCAACAAATTTATGGGATTTCTAGCCCACAAACAATTGTAATTGAATCCTGCATTCAGAAATTAGCTCTATGAGCTCTTTTTTCAGAAGCTGATTAAAAATGCCATGTAAGTATTTTTCACTTTACCTGAAGTATAAATAATTTTGTGGTTTCCTCATACACATAATTAACTAGAAACTTGCTTCTTCCCGTTGAAGCAACATCAATGAAAACCGTAACGCTGGGTGTTTGGTCTGTAGTGGTGGAAATAGTTCATCATTTACAATGATCTTTCTCTTCAGTTTTGTTGGCAAGCCAGCAGTTTTTTTTGAGAAGACAGTGTACAAAATGGCTAATTGTCATTTTTGTCTTATTGAGCTAGATGGACTTCAGTTTGGTCTAAATTCTGGCTTGTGTGGACTGACTTGCACTCTTACTCTCGGTATAGCTGGGATGTAGGTCTACCTACTCCCATGAGGCTCACACTGTGGAGAAAGTATACCTTTTACAAGGCCTGAAGCTGCCTCGCAGGAAGAGGAGGTTAATCGGAAGTGGAGCTATTCCCAAGCTACCCTTCTGTAAGAAAAAATAACAAAAGTAGGAAATTCACAACACATTTGTTAACATTTCAGGAATAGACATTATGTCAGAATTTGATCTGATAAAGAATCCATGCAGAAAACATTAAGTCATCTTTTCTGCTGTAGATACAGAAACCTATTGATTTTCTGCCTTGTAAATTTTTCTTTTCAGTTTCTGTAAGTAGCACCTTTGACATGAAAAAACCCTTCAAGATGTCCTCACCACTGACTGCTTCAATGCTCCATAACATATTTTTCAAATCATTAAGCTACGTCTTTGATTTCTGAGTTTTGTTAATCACATGGTGCCTTTGTCCATTTGGATCAGCACACATGTGTGTATTGTATAGGAGATATTTTCAAATTTGATGATAGCTTTGTAAAAAAGACATTCACGTTTTGTTATTTAGGGATTTAAGAAATATTATTCTAGTCAAGCTTTCAGAGGACCTGATGAGAGAAGGAAAAAATGGAGTTTGCTTCTGTATTCGTAGTGGTTAGAGTAACCCTTCACAGCCCCAATGATCAGGGTTCAACTCCTGCCATCGTCTGTAAGGAGTTTGTACGTGCTCCCCATGACCACGTGGGTTTCCTCTGGGTGCTCCAGTTTTCTTCCACTTTCCAAAGATGTGTGGGTTTGTCAGTTGTGGATGTGATCTGTTGGCACGGTGACAGCTTGTGGGTCTTCCCCAGCACATCCTCTGACTGTGTTGGTTGTTGACACAAATGGTACATTTCACTGTATATTTTGACGTACATGTGACAAATAAAGCCAGTCAGTTTGATTTGACTGTCAGTTTATTGTGGAAGTCTGCTTGCCTTAAACTAAGGCAAGTATGTGAGCATTAGGTTAGTTTTGCAACGTGCATGCCAAAGACCTTGGAGTTTTAAAAATAGAAAGTGTTTCAATAGTCAGATTAATGTGTTGGCTTTCATTTCACTGAAATAGTGAAAGTTTGTCCAAATTTACACAGAGCAGGAACTGGGCGTCTAGCCCAGCACATTTGTGCCAACCAGTTTAACTAACCCCAAACACAAGGGGGACTGAGGCTACGGGGATCTGGTGCAGAGGATGGGTTCAGATGCAGGGTCTATCAGCCTTGATCATACCGGATGGTAGGACGGGCTTGTGGGAGATGGTGCTGCAGGTGAGTCCTTCTCTTTTCTTGTGTGACTACTCCCACCTCTGACTCCATGAATAACACAACAGGCAGCTGAAGCCCATTGAGTCATGGAGTAACTCCAGCAATGCCCCCCCCCCCCAAAGCTGAGCTGATGGGCATCAAAGGGACAACTTGCTCTGTGAAGGAAAATTTCGTCTGGTGGGAAGTTATACCCAGGTTCCCCTTTACCTTTAGTTATGATGGGCTCTTGATTCCATTGGAACCAATGCTGCTGTGTTGTTAAAGAGCAGTCACTCACCTCAACTCTGGAATTCAGCTTTGTTGTGCTTTTGAATTGATTAGGCGGTGGCACTGTCTGGAATTGGGTGTCTCTAACAGAACCCAAATAGAGACCTTTAAACCGGTTAATATCAAATTATTGGTCTGCAAATCTCTGTGGCTTTCTGTTGGTGTTTGCTTAAGTTTGTAGATCTATTTTCAGTGTACTTTTTGTGACGAGGAATATTTATTCCTATTGCAGAGACTTGTTTTACACTACTGTCTCTTCCCCCATCCTGGTTGAATGATTAGGAACTAAACAATGGAAACCTGTTAATGAAACAAGTGTGCTTCGAATGCGACAGACCTTTTAAATCTGAATATCATCCTGCAATCGTTCCCAACCGGAGATGTCTTAATTGTTTGCAGTATTCTAGCTAATTGTTGGAAGTGTTTTATAACCGTGAACAACAGTTTGTGTGCTGGTTTTTAGGGAAGGAAATGTGTTTCTTTTTTGTCGTTTGTTATTGAAGTAATGTAATACATCTTCAAACAGTGTGATGCAATTCTAAGTGATGTTATGAAAGTGATGCGTATCAGTCGATGTTCCTGGCTGGAGGAAATCAATTGATTTCTAACAATGATTGTAAATAAATTCTATTTAGATCCATGTATGATTAACAGATTTGTTAAGTAGTGCTGTGCCAACTTAGTGAATTCATGGCATGCCGTTTCTTGAACTTAAGCTAACTATATTTAATCTGAAGTATATTAAGGATTTGAAGTTTTTGTTTATTCTTGTTTTAATACTGCATCAGTCTTGTTATGTTTCATTGTTAAATAGATGAAAGTGTTCTGAAATTAAACCTTGAATATCCCATGTGGTAGGGAAATTTCATTAACTCACATACCAACTCCAATCTCACTGCGTCCTTGGCTCTTTGTTCCTGCTATCTCTCCACCACCACTTTTGCTAGCATCAACTTTATCTTTTGAATTTATTTTACTGCCTACAGTTTCTTTGCTCCTTTGAGCTACAGGATTTTTAAACTGTTGTGAATAAGCAATACTCTTCTGATTTCTTATTATTTATTGCACTGAAGTTAATTGAATTAAATGCAAATGTTAAAATGATCGCAAAAAATCTCCTACTGAATTGTGTTTGGATACCATTTACAAAGTTTTCATGTTCTAGAGGAGTGCATGAACCCTGCCATTTTCATTTATATCTGTCTCCACTGGATCTTTCCTAGGTCCAAGGAAGTATATATACTACAGTATGTAAAGTCTTGTGAGGGACTTGAGCTATGCTTGTTGATTTTTGAGGGCTGATGAGCCTATTGCAAATGGTGGATGATAATTACAGCCTATTCTCGAAAGTCTCCAGTAAAACATTTTTAGTCAAATAAATTTATTATTATTCCTCTCTGCACCTTGTGGTGCATTGGGTGGCAACCTTGCAGTTTCTTTAGCAATTTTTCTGGGTTTTTTTGAATGAGTCTGAGTTGCTAGCTCAACGCTCAGCCCAGCGCAGATGAAAAGCGTGCTAGGGACTGGCCGGATTCGAACCCGGAGCCATTCGCCTTGAAGTCCGGTGCTGAAGCCACAGGTGGGCTAGTCAAGTAAATGCACACATGCTAATTCTGGGGAAATACAGTGATGGGGAAAAAAGCAAGAGAACTAGGATCATGGAGTAAGACAGAATTATTGTGTATGGCATGAATTGAAAGATAGACTACATTTGTGTCAGAGAAAATTAAATTCCTTGAGCAATAAAAAATTAGGATTTTTGCCTCCTACATCTCCATATTTAACTCCTTTAATTCTCTATCTTCCAGTGCCTGTAAGCTTTCTTTCTATGTATAAATAAAACCCTTATTTATATAGATGTGTTTGCAAACCTAAAGTGAATGGCAGTTTTGATTCTTTGATCGAAGGAAGGTTATATTTGCCTTGGAGGGAATGCAACAAAGGTTCATCAGATTGACTGTTGCAATGGCAGGAGTGCCTTGCGAGGGGAGATTAGGATGACTGAGTTTGCACTCTCTCGAATATAGAAGAATTGGAAGGGATCTCATTGAAACTTACAATATTCAGAGATGACTAGACAGACTGGATGTAAAGATGATATTTCTCTTGGTTGTAATGTCTAAAATAAAATACCACAATCTAAGTAAATGGGAAAAGATACTTGGGGCTGAGATGAGAAATTGCATCACTGAGAGAGTGATGATCACTGGAAATTCTCCACTACAGAAGGCTGCCTATGTATTAATGGATATATTACATTTTGAGGTACAAAAGGCATCAAGGGGTGATTGGTGGTCAACTATACCTGCACTGTATGAATGCAAGTTACTACTGAGGGTTATTTTTTTTAAAAAGCAATTAAGCTGAAATGCAGCCTGAGAAATTTATCAAAATCAAAAAGTGAATCAGAAGGTTATCACATGGTGAGCAAGGACTAATTTTCAATAAGTCAATTCTATAATATATCATGTGACAGCAGTAGCATTCAATTTCTCTGCCATTGTGGCAGTTTATATTGAATTGGCAATTATAATTAAGGTGAAAGATTGTTGAAATCAGTAATGAGCTACACAGACAACTCCACTTGCTGCATCGCGCAGGATTTCCACCAATCAGAAAGTTTCCAGTGAAGACACATTCTTAAGCAGCAATGATGTGGTTTTTGCCTGCCTGTAGCTCGAATTTCTATTGCCAGGAGTCTTGGTGAATATCAGTGATTTCAAATCATGTGCCAGTCACTTGGGAAGTTAAATTTGGTCTGGAGACCATGATACTGCTGGGTTTTTACAACAATCTAGCTGATTCACCTGTGTTCATCAGGGGACGGAACCTGCCACTCTTACATGGTTCAATTAACATAAAATCTGAGTTCAAAGTAACTGGCTTTCTGCCCTTTCAAATGGTCCTACAATAGACCTGAGACGCTGGTTATGTAGACAGCAGTGGTTCAAGAGGGTGGGTCACTGCCACCTTCCCAAGGGATGTTAGGAAATGGCGCTGTAAATGATAGGATTTCCAGTGAGATGCACATTTGATGGATTCCAGTCAACTTGGTCACAAATTGGATCAGTCAATTTGGTCACAACGTAGAGGTCCCTTTTTTTATTATCGAACTTTGCTAGTTTGATTGTCAGAGAAATAATCAGCAGAGCTATAGATCTGAGAGAATTTGGCCAAATAATGTGGGTTCAATGAGTTAGTGAGCCATCCTAAAGGGAAATTAAGTGACTGTATGAGTGCCTTGCATTAAATATGATGCATTTTATACATAATTTATGAAAATACAAAGTACTCTTTGCTGATGTGGTGCCAAATGAAGGCAGCTTTCCTGGCTAAGAAGGGAAAAAAAGAGGATGTGATGCATTTCAGTGAAAATTTAACGGAGTAAGTATAGATGGAAATCAGAAAAGTAGACTGCCTACTGAACCCTGTGGAGAAACCTGAAAGGCAAGAAGTATTTTTCTTCTGAAGAGATCAATGTCGATAATATATGCTGTATTTTCCTTATTATTGACTGTCTGGCCCATTATTCTACACTCATTGGTTACTTTATTAGGTACACTAGTACACCCTGTTATTACTAGTATCTAATCAGCCAATCATGTGGCAGCAATGATGCATAAAAAATTTGTCAAGGGATTCAGTTGTTGTTCAGACCCAACATCAGACTGTGGAGGAAATGTGATTTAAGTGACTTTGACTGTGGAATGATTGATGGTGCCAGATGGGAAGGTTTGAGTGTCTCGGAAACTGCTGATCTCCTGGGATTTTCAAGCACAACAGTCTCTAGGGTTTACAGAGAATGGTGCAAAAAACCCCCTGAGAAAACACTCAAAGCTGTTGCGCAGGTTGACTCTGTGGTTAAGAAAGCATACAGTGCATTGGCCTTCATCAATCGTGGGATTGAGTTCAAGAGCCGAGAGGTAATGTTGCAGCTATGTAGGATTTTGGTCAGACCCCACTTGGAGTACTGTGCTCGGTTCTGGTCACCTTACTACAGGAAGGATGTGGGAACTATAGTAAGGATGCAGAGGAGATTTACAAGGATGTTGCCTGGATTGGCGAGCATGCCTTATGAGAATAGGTTGAGTGAACTTGGCCTTTTCGCCTTGGAGTGACAGAGGATGAGAGGTGGCCTGATAGAGGTGTTTAAGATGATGAGAGGCATTCATTGTGTGAATAGCCAGAGGCTTTTCCCTAGGGCTAAAATGGCTAACATGAGAGGTGCACAGTTTTAAGGTACTTGGAAGTAGGTACAGAGGAGATGTCAGGATGAAGTTTTTTACGCAGAGAGTGGTGAGTGTGTGGAATGGGCTGCTGGTGACGGTGGTGGAGGTGGATACGATAGGGTCTTTTAAAAGGCTGTTAGATAGGTACATGGAGCTTAGAAAAATAGTGGGCTATGGGTAACCCTAGGTAATTTCTAAAGTAAGTACATGTTCAGCACAGCATTGGGACCGAAGGGCCTGTATTGTTCTGTAGGTTTTCTAAAACATCTAGTGAATCGCTGTTCTGTGGATGAAAATGCCTTGTTAATGAGAGAGGTCGGGGGAGTATGGCCAAGCTGCTTCAAGCTGCCAAGAAATTGCCAGTAACTCAAATAACCACACATTCCAATGGCAGTATGCAGAAGTGAATCTCTGAATGGACAACATGTTGTACCTTGAAGTGGATAGACTACAGCTGTAGAAGACCACAGACATAAAATTAGTGGCCACTTTATTAGCTACCTCTTTCATCTAATAAAGTGGCCAACGTGTGTGTAGATAGGGATCACAGATCAAAGTAAGTTTTATTATTAGAGTGCATGTATGTCACCATATACAACCGGGACCTTCAATTTCTTGGGGGCATTCTCAAATCTATAGAATAATAAATATAATAGAAACAATGAAAGACTGCTAAACTAGGGTGTTCAACCGGAGTGCAGAAGACAACAAGCTGTGCAAATGCAAGTATAAATATGTAACAATAAATGAAGAGGCCAAGAGGTGAAGAGTCCTTGAAAGAGAGTCCATTGGTTGTGGGAACAATTGGTTGCGAAATTGAATGAGTTGCCCCCTGATGGTTGAGGGGTAGTAACTGTTCCTGAATCTAGTGGTTTTTGTACCTTTTCCCTGAGGCAGCAGTGAGAAGAGAACAGGATCTGAGTGATGAGCACCCCTGACGATGGAGGCTGCTTTCCTGTGACAATGTTTCAGGTAGATGTGCTCAGTGGTTGGGAGGGTTTCACCTGTGATGGACTGGGCCGTATGCACTGCATTTTGTAGGATTTTCTGTTCAAGGGCTTTGGTGTTTCCATACCAGGCTGTGATGCAACCAGTCAATGTACTCTCTACCACAGATCTACAGAAGTTTTCTCGACGTTCTAGATGTCATGCCGAAAATTAGACTGCCTACTCAACCCTGTAGAGAATTCTGAAAGGCAGGGAAGTTTTTTCCGAAGATAAGTAAATGTACAGAACTGTCTTTTACCACTGATAATATACTCTGTACTTTTCCTTATTATTGATTGTGTGCCCCATTATTCTATTTCAGCCCGATTCCATTACATAAAATGATGTTTACTGCTTATCTACAGGAAGGGAACATGTACCTGTGCAAAAATTTCCCACTGTGATGTAACTATAAATGTAGGATTTTTTAAGTGATCTCCTCACTATGCAGTGAGTAGATGCACCAACATCTCCTTAAGTTCCATTGTTACACCAACATCTCCTTAAGTTCCATTGTTAGCTTGTCAAATGGTTTAGCTTTGAACATTTTGTTACGGTGCTTATAAAACAAATCACTGTGCGAAGAACAATTTGCACATTCCAGCATGTTGTACCCCTTTGGAGATTTCAGCTTTACTTTCCCGATGCCGGTTGCAAAATAAAGTTGTCAGACTCTGAAGTGACTGCTGTTTCATTCAATCTTGCCTCCTGTACCAGATAGAAAGAAATAGTTCTCCAACTGTGTGGCTGAATTCCATACATCTGAAACTTAAAGGTTCAGTTTTGGTTGGCAGCTTTCTCTAAAAAAAAACTAGTGCACTGGGTCAAGTGGTTGCTGTTCTGAAGCAGTAAGCAGAGTTGTGGCCAACACTCTCGGGAAGAGGACCACAGTCCACAATCCCCTACCTAGGGTGAGGGTTTGACGGTTTCTCCATGACTTCCTGGACTTTGCACTGACCTGCTGTCAGACTCAGTTTCTGAGTCCTGCTCATTCTTTGGATTCAAGTGGCTCTGCCCAGTTCTGATGGGATTCCGCAGTAATAAGTCTCTCTGATCGTCTGCTAGCCAACCTGGTGTAGGTTGAGCCTCCACCCACAAATTCAACAGTTCACACCCCTCACCACCACTGCTTTATCATTTCCTGTCAGAGTCACTGACACTCCTGTGCATCTATGTACATATGCTATCTTATGTATTTATTCTCATTGTGTTTTTATAATTGTGTTCTTTACCTACTGCAATTTCTGTGCTGCATCGGATCCAGAGTAATAATGATCTTGTTCTACTTTATACTTGTGCTCTGGAAATGACATTAAAACATCTTGAATCTGAATTCAGAAGCCCCATTCAATGCGATGGGGATTCTTCCGCTCCAGATGGGGGCAGGGGAGTGACATTTGCAACTTTCTAGTTTTTCTGGAACCATTCCAGAATCTAGTGATACTTGGAAGATCACTACTAATGACAATGACCAGAGGGTACAGCCTCAGAATAGAGGGACATCCGATTATAACAGAGATGAGGAGGAATTTCTTTAACTAGAGAGTGGTGAATTCGGTGTCACAGATGGCTATGATTGAGCATTGGGCATATTTAAAGTGGAGGTTGATAGGTTCTTAATTAGTAAGGGTGTCAAAGGTTATGGGGAGAAGACAGAAGAATGGGCTTGAGAGGGATAATAAACCAGCCATGATGAAATGACAGAACAGAGTTGGAGGCCAAATGGCCTAATTCTTCTCCCAGATCTTATATCGTAAAAGCTGGAGGAACTCAACGTCAGGCAACATTTATTTGTTCTTTAGTCAGAAGAACAATGAGTTGATGTTTCGGGCCAAAACCTTTCATCGGGGGGCTCATCTGCAGAATCTCTTGTGTTTATAATAAAGAGAATGTCTGTGATTGATGGTCAATCTACTTTGGGTGAAAGGCCATTGACTATAAATACTAACACGTATTTGTCCTTACATGGATGTTGCTTAAACTGCTTAGTATTTTCAGCACTGACAGTTCTTACTTCAGGTTTCCAGCATCTGCAGATTCTTTATTTTTGCTTTCTTTTAATTACACATCACTAAAAACATTTTTAAACCAATAATTTTTAGATGTATACTTACGTACTTACTGTCTGTTATGCCGCTGATGTTTCAGGCTGCAATGAAGGTCCTCCATCACTGGCGATGTTCAGGGCTTCCTTCATCATGCCTGCAGCTTCCTCTCAGTTTTCACTGCTGTCAGTCATGCAAGTCATAGTTAGAGACTCAGGAATACCGTCGCATTCAGATGAAGAAGGATTGTTCATTGCTGTTTCTATAACATTTTTGTTTGACCAGCCAGGGTTGTTGGCCCTGAGCTGAGCCCCCGAACCAGAAAGACCAGGGGACCACTCTTAGTCTGGCCTCTACCCTTTGACCTGTTTGGGAATGAGTGACCCCCACCGAGAGCCGAAGCATAAAGCCTTGACTTCAGCCAACACAGCACTCCAGGTCATTGAGGCACGCAAGCCTCCAAACCACAACAAGGCTGTGGCCCTCTTGGAGGTTTTGGATGCGTAATCGTTCTTAAATGCCTCCTGAACATCAGGCACATTCAAAAATAATTCAGAGAGCATAATCCTTCCGGACGTTGGCAGGGGTTAAACCGTGCCCCAGCTTTACCTCGTATCATTCTGTTGACACTGATACTCCATTCCCCAGGTCCCAGCTGAAGGTATCCTTGCTCTGCAACCAGTGCAGTGAACACAGGCAGAGAGTGAGGAAAAAACCTAGGGCAGAAATGCTGAGCAACTTCCATTTCTGCAAGCCGCACTTCCAGAGTGTTTTAAATCAAACTTAGATGAGAGTTTACAAAGACTGGTTAACCGATTTGAATTGTACTGTTGCCCAGTTAGATCAGATAACTGAATGAGCAATATAAAATGCCAGCATTGTAACTTTGGCTATAACTTGCTTTTAGTCTGATAATGCCAACTGCAGTCAAGACGTTTCACAGCACCAACACTTCATTTAGTCTTGGGTTTAACTGATGTTGATTTAAGATTCTGGAATTTGCATTCCTGGCATGGGGCAATCTTAAATGCACACCACTCTGCAATTAGTTCAACACTTTGAGAGGCTTCAGAGTTCAATGACACAAAATTAAATTGAGCACTTTATTTAGTAAACTTAAGATGTGAGGCAAAGGCAAAATATTTGTTTGCACTGAAATTAGCCAACACAGACAGCAGAAAGCTGTTGGGAAGTTCTCCTTTCGCACTTATGCTCAATGAGTCGCAGTAGAATTTGCAGTTGTAGTTCATAAACTCCTTGGATTATGTTTCTGCATTTGCCATCAATAAATCCTGTTGTTCTGTGCTTTAGCATGAATGTCTAAAATCAGTAGGCTAGATAAACCATAAGATATAGAAACGGAGTTAGGCCATTTGGCCCATCAATCTTGGTTGATTTGTTACCCCCTCAACCCTATTCTCCAGCCTTCTTCATGTAAAACTTGACACCCTTACTAATCAAGAACCTGTCAACCTCTGCTTTGAATATACCCAATGACTTGGCCTCCATAACCATCTGTGGCAGTGGATTCCACAGATTCACCACCATCTGGCTAAAGAAATTTCTACTCATCTATTCTGAGGTGGTGCCCTCTGTTCCTATACTCCCCCGCTACAGGAAACAGCCTCTCCATATCCAGTCTGTCTAGGCCCTTATTGGATAGACTTCAATGAGATTCGCTCTTATTCCTCTAAACTCCAGCTAGTACAGGCTCAGAGCCTGTGTGTGTGCCATTTTGTATGTGTCATTCTCTTTATTCTCTTAATCCAGATCTGTCCCTGCATCTTAAAATGTGTTTGTTATCTCTGTATTCCTGTTCTGATGATGGGTCAGCAACTTCAATGATTAAAAATGTTTCCTTCTCCATACACACTGCCTGGCCTGTGAAGTATTTATAAGAAACATCCTCTCTATCTAGACCTTCCAGTCGTTCTCATGGGATCGTCCTCATGAACGTTCTCTGCCCCCTGTCCAATGCCAACATATCCTTTCTTAGATAAGGGGCCCAAAGCTGCTCACCATACTCCTGGCGAAGATGGAGAATGGTCGGGTGGCAGAGTGATGCTGTCGATAGTGTTGTTCCTTATGGGTCCAGTGACCCAGATTTAATCCTGCCACGTGTGAGGAGTTTCTACATTCTACCTGTGATCCCATGGGCTTTCTCCCACATCTCAAAGATATGCAAGTTGATTAAATTGGCATCTATAGCTTTGAGTTAGTGCGTAGCTAAATGTTAGAATATTGGGTGGGAGGGTGCTGAGGGAATGTGGTGGGAATAAATTGGGATTATAAGCACAAAAGATTCTGCAGATGCTGTAAGTCCAAAGCAACACACATATAGTACTAGACGAACTCAGCAGGCCAGGCAGCATCCACAGAAAGAATGGAAATCCAAAATAACGTACTCAAAATGCTGGTGGAACTCAGTATGTCAGGCAACATCTATAAAATCTATGAAATTAATAAACAGTTGAAATTTCAGAGTGAGACCCTCCAGGACTGAGAAATGTTATTAGTTAGCATTAGTGTAAATGGACACAGTCTCTGTGGAATGAAGGATTTACTTCTGAAACCCAACTCAACTCTCTAAGTTATTCAGGAGTAAAATAATACTCAGCTTTCTGTTTGGTGCTTTACATCACAGGCAAATATTAGATTTGCTTTGAAAGATGAAATGATAAATATAAGATTGGGAATAATAATTTGTTTAAAAGTAATTTGTGTTCAATATGTGAGCACAAAATTTATATGGTAAAAGTGTAATTTAGATTAAGTTTTAAAATGTCTCAGCAGGCTTGAACATTAATGTATTCATTGTTATGGATCATTTCATAATAAGGCCTGGAAAATATGAATAACTCAGTCTTCAGAAGTAAATCATTGATTCAGCTATTCACCCAAAAGTATTAATAGCTTAGTTTTAGACTCTGTATATCTATTTCTTGAATTTTGTCCACAAGATGAAACATTCTACAACTGCAATTTGAATTTTTGATGTATTTATATATTGTTCCAATAACATTATTTTCACAACAATGACTGTATGACAAATGGTAAAAAATAGTGGATATTTGTTTAGATCAAAATTTGCATCCCCTTACAGGAAGAATGTGAAAAATAACACACATTCCCAATCAAAACTAGTCTGGGTAGAGCAATGTTGGTAAAATTGATTTTGGATTGTAGAACAGCACAACACAAGAACAGGCCCTTCAGCCCACAAAGTTGAGCCGAACCAAATAAATTAGCAATCAAATGGCTATCTAACTATTCTCTTGCCTGCACCATATCCATCTTGTTCCATTTTCCTCACCTTCATGTGCCTATTGAAATGTCTCTTAAAAGTCCTTAACGCTTCTGCCTCCACCACTATCCCTGGCAGTGCATTCCAGACACCCACCACTCTCTGTGTGTGTTATATAAAAAAATAAAAAATTGCCCCTCACATCTCCTTTGAAATTAGCCCTCTCACCTGAAATGCATATCTACTCTTTCTGTGCCTGTCTTAAACTCTATAAGGAGAGTCTGTACTTGAAGTGGCATTGGGAAATGAACCTGGTCAGGTGTCAGATCTCTCAGTGGGAGAGCATTTTGGAGATAGTGATCACATTTCTATCTCCTTTACCGTAACATTGGAGAGGGATAGGAGCAGACAAGTTAGGAAAGCTTTTAACTGGAGTAAGGGGAAATATAAGACTGTCAAGCAAGAACTTGGAAGCATAAATTGGGAACAGATGTTCTCAGGGAAATTTACGGAAGAAATGTGGCAAATGTTCAGGGGATATTTGTGTGGAGTTCTGCATAGGTACATTCCAATGAGACGGGGAAAAGATGGTAGTTAAAGGAACTGTGGTGTACAAAGGCTGTTGTAAATCTAGTCAAGAAGAAAAGAAGAGCTTATGAAAGGTTCAAAAAACTAGGTAGTGATAGAGATTTAGAAGATTATAAGGCTAGCAGGGACGAGCTTAGGAAAAAAATTAGGAGAGCCAGAAGGGGCCATGAGAAGGCCTTGATGGAGAAGATTAGGGAAAACCCCAAGGCATTCTATAAGTATGTGAAGAGCAAGAGGATAAGACATGAGAGAATAGGAGAAATCAAGTGTGACAGTGGAAAGTGTGCACGGAACCGGAGGAGATAGCAGAGGTACTTAATGAATAGTTTGCTTCAGTATTCACTACGGAAAAGGATCTTGGTGATTGTAGGGATGACTTACAGTGGATTGAAAAGCTTGAGCATGTAGATATTAAGAAAGAGGATGTGCTGGAGCTTTTGGAAAGCATCACTTTGGATAAGATAACAGGAATGGACAAGATGTAACCTAGGCTACTGTGGGAGGTGAGGGTGGAGATTGCTGAGCCTCTGGCAATGATCTTCGCATCATCAATGGGGAAAGGAGAGGTTCTGGAGAACTGGAGGGTTGTGGATGTTGTTCCGTTATTCAAGAAAGGGAGTAGAGATAGCGCAGGAAATTATAGACCAGTGAGTCGTACTTCAGTGGTTGGTAATTTGATGGAAAAGATCCTGAGAGGCAGGATTTATGAACATTTGGAGAGGCATAATATGATTAGGAATATTCAGTATGGCCTTGTGAAAGGTAGATTGTGCCTTACGAGCCTGATTGAATTTTTTGAGGATGTGACTAAACACGTTGATGAAGGTAGAGCAGTAGATGTAGTGTATATGGATTTCAGCAAGGCATTTGATAAGGTACCCCATCCAAGACTTATTGAGAAAGTAAGGAGGCATGGGATCCAAAGGAATATTGCTTTGTGGATCCAGAGCTGGCTTGTCCACAGAAGACAAATACTGGTTGTAGACGGGTCATATTCTGCATGGAGGTCGGTGACCAGTGGTGTGCCTCAGGGATCTGTTCTGGGACCCCTACTCTTTGAAATTTTTATAAATGGCCTGAATGAGGAAGTGGAGGGATGGGTTAGTAAATTTGCTGATGACACAAAGGTTGAGGGTGTTGTGGATAGTGTGGAGGGCTGTCAGAGGTTACAGTGGGACATTGATGGGATGCAAAACTGAGCTGAGAAGTGACAGATGGAGTTCAACCCAGATAAGTGTGAGGTGGTTCATTTTGGTAGGTCAAGTATGATGGCAGAATGTAGTATTAATGGCAGTGTGGAGGATCAGAGGGATCTTGGGGTCCAAGTCCACAGGACACTCAAAGCTGCTATGCAGGTTGACTCTGTGGTTAAGAAGACATATGGTGCACTGGCCTTCTTCAATCATGGAACTGAGTTTAGGAGCCGAGAGGTAATGTTGCAATTATATCGGACGCTGGTCAGACCCCACTTGGAGTACTGTGCTCAGTTCTGGTCACCTCACTACAGGAAGGATGTGGAAAATATAGAAAAGGTGCAGAGGAGATTTACAAGGATGTTGCCTGGATTGGGGAGCATGCCTCAAGAGGATAGGTTGACTGAACTCTGCCTTTTCTCCTTGGAGCGACGGAGAATGAGAGGTGACCTGATAGAGGTGTATAAGATGATGAGAGGCAATGATCGTGTGGATAATCAGAGGCTTTCTCCCAGGGCTGAGATGACTAACACAGGAGGGCACAGGTTTAAGGTGCTGGGGAGTAGGTACAGAGATGTCAGGGGTAAGTTTTTTTTCTCAGAGAGTGGTGAGTGCATGGAATTGGCTGCCAGTGATGGTGATGGAGGCGGATATGATGGGGTCTTTTAGGAGACTCCTAGAGAGGTACATGGAGCTCAGAAAAATAGGGCTATGGATAACCCTCAGTAACTTCTAAGGAAAGCTTTGTGGGCCGAAGGGCCTGTACGGTGCTGTAGGTTTTCTATGTTTCTAAGATCTCCCCTTAGCCTCCGGTGCTCCAGAGAAAGCAACCCAAGTTTGTCCAACCTCTCATGCCCTCTAATCCTGGTATTGTATGAAGGCCAAGTAATGACATCCTTTATCTTTGGGGTTTTAGAATTCAACTGTGATTTTTAAGGTCTCTTTTGGTCATGGATTCACAACTAATAAACCTTGACTTCTGTTACTTGGGTTGTTTTAATGGTCTAAGAACATAAGCAGCTCAATGTTTCCTCTTGGCTCTGTTCGACTGAGCTTGGCCAACAGTGAAGTTACAACATTTATATTACTATTTTCTCTGGGTGCACGCAAAATCCTGCTGGCGACTTTTTGTTTTTAGAGATTTAAGATGTAGAGATAACGGAGTCAATTTGAAGTATTTTCTGAGGCTCACTACAAGAGTCTGGCATGAGGTTTGAGTATTTAAGCTCTGTCAAATCAAGCTTCATAATGCTGAGACATTAGTAAAGTCATGGTTAAAAGTTGATTTATATGGAGCACATTTTCTGCCACTGTATATAAACTACAGATTAGCTCAGCTATAAACAGCATAATATTTTGTTGAGCATCTGTCATGTTCCTTCTCCTGTGACAATTCTTGTCAAACAAATAATTCTGAAAATTTGCCTCGGGAATTAATGAGCTAATCGGCTGCCATGAAACTTAAATTCATGGTTTCTCATAACAACGGATTACTTTTCCATAATTTATTGGCAGAAATAGTGTCTAATTGTATCATTCATTACACAGCACTTCAATGCATTTATATAGATCTCCTACAAATGATACATCTCTGCATCACCAGGAGCTTGGACAGAATGTTGGTAATGAGACAAGAAATCAAGTGGCACTGAATCAGAATCAGGTTTAATATCACCGGCAGATGTTGTGAAATTTGTTGTTTTGCTGCAGCAGTAAATTGCAATACATAAAATTAAGTTACAATAAATATATAGTATATTAAAAATTTTATATACAAGCTGTATAAGGCCTTAGTTAGACCCCACTTGGAGTACTGTGTTCAGTTCTGGTCACCTCACTACAGGAAGGATATGGATACTACAGAGAGAGTGCAGAGGATATTTACAAGGATGTTGCCTGGATTGGAGAGCATGCCTTATGAGAATAGGTTGAATGAACCTGGTCTTTTCTCCTTGGGGCGACAGAGACTGAGAGGTGACCTCAATGAGAGGCATTGATTGTGTGGACAGCCAGAGTTTTTTTTCCCAGGGCTGAAATGGCTAACGTGAAGGGCCATGGTTTTAAGTTGCTTGGCAGTAGGTACAAGGGGGGATGTCAGAGGTAAGTTTTTTTCACACAGAGAGTGGTGGGTGTGTGGTGAACTACATATACCTGTCTGGACACGCCCCCTGCTGACTGCTCCTGTGCCTCCTCCCACAGACCCCGGTATAAAGGCGATTGAGGTCTGAGCCCGGCCCCTCAGTCTCCAGGATGTAGTATGATGGTCAATTGCTGCTTGTTCCTTCTTCCCGTCAATAAAAGCTGATATCTCGCCTTTGCGTCTCAGAGAGAGTTACTGATGGTGCATCAGGGTGTGTAGAATGCACTGCCAACGACAGTGGTAGAGGCAGATACAATAGGGTCTTCTAAGTGACTCTAGCTAGGCATGAAGCTTAAAAAAAATAGAGGGCTATGCGGTAGGGAAATTCTAGGCAATGTCTAGAGTAGGTTACATGGTTGGCATAACATTGTGGGCTGAAGTTGCCTTAATGTGCTGCAGATTTCTGTGTTTCTAAATTAAATAAGTTGTGCAAAAAAAATCAAAAATAATGAGGTAGTGTTTATAGAGTCATAGAAAATTATAGTACAGAATCAGGCCCTTCATCCCATAAAGTCCTGGCCAAAACAACGTACACAATGATATAATTTGATGTGGTAAATCAAGAAAGAATAAGTTTTGTAAGGAAAAGTTTTGATGACTTGGGAAAAGCAAGTAGGAAATTTCTTGGAATTGCTAATAGATACATTTATGTAAATGAGATGTGGAGTAAGAGAATTATGTGGTTAGTTCGAAGTTTCATCAGTTACTTTAGAATTTAAGTATATGTGTGTACTGAAATCTGGATTATGGAATGATTATTAAAGTGAAGAAGAGTATTTTAAAATATATTCAGCAGAAGAGTGTCAGAGATATGGATGTTGGATGATTACAACCATAATGCAAAAAGTTATTAAAAAAAACAATTAAAGTTTGTTTTGGCCCACTGTGTTGTGTCAACTTTTTTACCTGCCCCAAGATCTATCTACCCTTCCCTCCCACCTAGTCCTTCTGCCTATCTAAATGCCTCTTGACTGTCTCTGAATTATCTGCCTCTGCTACTATCCCCGGCAGTGTACTCCATGCACCTGTGTGAAAAAAACCTGCCTCTGACATTCTCCCTACACTTTCCTCCCAACACCTTTTCACTATGCCCTCTCATGTTAGCCATTTTTTTGTCCTGAGGAAAATGTCTCTGGCTTTCCACTCGTCTACACCTGTGATCATATCTTACATGCCTGTCAATTCATCTCTCATTGTCCATCACTCCCAAGGGAATTACCCAGAGTTGCTCGTGAGACATGCTTTCAAATCCAGGCAGCATCTTGGTCAATCTCCCCTGCACCCTCTCTAAAGCGTCTACATCCTTCCTTGTTTTTGATCCTGGGAATAAACTGGATAAGATGAATAAATAAAAAATATTTCTCTGAGTCAGTGGATAGGATGTAAACAAAATCACAATACGACTGAAAACTTTTAGTTCTGTATGAGCCTCACTGACATGTATATGGAAATGTGGCAACTTGAAATCAGAATCAGGTTTATTATCACTGGTATGTGATGTGAAATTTGTTAACTTAGCAGCAGCAGTTCAATGCATTACGTAATGTAGGGAAAAAAATAATAAATAAGTGAATCTTACTTTATATTGAATAGATTAAAAGTTGTGCAAAAAACAGAAATACTATATATTTTTTTAAAAGTGAGGTAGTGTCCAAGGGTCCCAGTGCAAAGGAAGGTGAAATTGGTGAAATTGTTGCTGGTGTATTGAATGCAACGTTAGAGAAAGACTGGATAAGTATTTGTAGCAGAGTTGAAATGAGCAGGGATGAAATGAGCTGGTGGGGAATTATTTTGCATTGTAAAGTAATGATGAGCAGACAGAGAGACGTATACCTACCAGCTGTGCTGTAGTTCAGGGCCAGAGGTTGAATGTCAATCATCGTTTTATGGATTCCATTTGAAAACGTAGATGCTGCAAAGAGAATTGGGGAAGATTCCATTCACTTCATGGGCACAGCACTGTTAACACTTAAAGCTGCTTTTTATAATGCTGCTTACATTGTAAACACATGCTGGTACTTATGTATTAATGCACATTTATTCCATATCTGTACTGCTAACATTTTGATATTATGTGTTACTTTATTACTGTTGAATGGTGTTTTTTGTTATGCGCTGTGCCAGCACAGTCCTGATACATGTGAATAAGTGTACTCTACGTGGTGAATAAAGTTGATTCTTGATCCTTAATAAAAGAAATAATTCATTTAAGATGTTTCAAGATAAAAGCAAAAGGACAAATTTGGCCTGATATTGAGAAAACTTTGAGAATTCAATGACATTTCAATGATCTGATCTTTATCACGCCTGGTTTTTAGTTTTAACCTTCAATTTTGCCTTTCTGTCTTTGGTTTTTATCCTCTGTGTTTTGACGATATGTCATTCAGTTCTTGGTTGTTAAAGCACTTACTCGGGTGTCACTTTTAGTACTGACTGGGCACTCTCCAGGAAATATTTAGCCTCCAATTGTCCCTGATGTCAATGAGAAAAGGTGAGTTGACAGACGAGCAATAGCCAGTATTTGGAAGGCAAGGCTAAGATGAGTGAAGGAAGGGAGTGAAGAGGCTCGAGATGACAGCTGGGTGGCAACTGAAGCAGCTTGCCCACTGGAACCTCTGGACAGAGGCGCCCATGAAATCTTTTGCAGTTGACAATGGAAATACTGATTGAGTGGAATGTTGACAAATGGACTTCTTGGTTAGCATTGGAATACTCGGGCTGAAGCACCAGCTTCTGTGCTGAGACACTACGTGTGAGCAAAGGGGAAAGGATGGAGCATTTTGAGATTATTATATATTAGAGGATGGGAGTCGTGAATCATTCTCGCAGCAGAGCATGAATCCTGGAGAATGTTGTCGTTATCCAGAGTCCTGTCATCTTTCCTGGTCGCACAATTAGAAAGAAGGAATCTGCACTTTAACTGAAATGTGTGGAAAAACACTCATTTGATGCCATTCAGTTATGCTTTTGCCAAATTAAAGTCTAAGTGATTTATAGCCTCAAGATTCCTGGCAATGCTTCCTACCAATTGGCATATGCACCTAGTGCTAGAGTTGTTAAAGCCCTACACAGGAACTCACCAATGTTTAAACCCCAGGGATAAGACAATTCATTGTTTAAGTTTGCAAAGCTGAGTTTCTTCTTCTTTCTCTTTTTCTCTCTTTCACACTCTTTCTATCTTTCTCTCTACCACTCTGTCTCTCTGTCTCTCTGTCTCTCTCTCTCTCTCTCTCTCTCTCTCTCTCTGTCTCCACCTCTCATGGTCTCCACCACTTCTTTCTCATCACCGCCACCTCTCTCTCTCTCTGCCCCGCCTCTCTATTTCTCGCTCCCTATTCTCCCTCCCTGCCGCCACCTCCCTCTCTCTACTCCCCCCCCCCCCCCCACCTCTCACTCCTTCTCTCTACTCTGCTTGCACTGCTTGTGCAGATTGTGTGTGTACAGGTCAGTGAGCAGGGCAGCTTTCGCTGTTGAGGTGCTATGCCAAAGCATGCGATATATTGTGAAATTGGCAATTTCTGCAAAATCTCACTTTAGTTGAGAGGTATGAATGTTAGCAGCTGTGATTATGCCACAACTGGATTGATCCGAAAGTCTAATGTCCCTCGGGGAAGGAACTCTGCCATCTTTGCATATCTGATACAGATAAAGTTCCAGGCCTAGCTGTGTAGTTGACCCTTCACTGACTCTTCCTTTCAGTGACAAAGAGGGGTGGAGAATGAATGCATTACCAGTGATTCCCAAGGTCCCATAAATGAATAAAGGCATGGAAGATAAATGAATATATAGGAAATATAACTGTTCATTTGTAAAACTGTCAGTTATTCCTGGGAATAACAATTAAAGGAGTCTATGGTTTAGATAAGGTGAGCAATAACAGTCTCTATCCCAGGGCATGGGAGTCCAGAGCTAGTGGGCATAGATTAAAGATGAGAGGGAAAAGATTTAAGAGGGACCTGAGGGGTAATCTTTAACACAGAAATTGACGAGTTTGTGGAATGAGCTAACAGAGGAAGTGATTGAAAGTAATAGTATCATGTAAGACCATAAGACATAGGAGCAGAATTAGGACATTTGGCCCATTGGCACCATTTAATCATGGCTGATCCTTTTTTCTCCCTACTCATCTCCACTCTCTGGCCTTCTCCCTGTAACCTTTGATGCCATGTCCGATCAAGGATCTTATCAATCTTTGCCTTAAATATACCCAATGACCTGGCCTCCACAACTGACTATGGTAATAAGCTCAACAAATTCTCCACCCTTTGGCTGAACCTCTGTTTTAATGGATACTCCTTGATCTTGAGACTGTGCCCTCTTGTCCTTGACTCCCCCACCGTGGGAAACAGCCTTTCCATATCCACTCTGTCTATCAATATTGGAAAGGTTTTAATAAGATCTCCCCTCATCCTTCGGAATTCCAGTGAGTATAGACCTTGTGCCGTCCAATGTTCCTCATATGATAACTCTTTCATTCCCGGAAACATCCTTGTGAACCTCCTCTGAACAAACTCCAATGCCAGCACATCCTTTCTTAGGTGAGGGGCCCAAAACTGTTCACAGTACTCAAAGTGAGGCCTCACCAGTGCCTTGTAAAGCACCATCATCACACGCCTGCTCTTGTATTCTAGACCTTTGGAAATGAATGCTAACATTGCATTTGCAATGTAACAACTACTAGGATAAGTACGTGGAGGGATATGGCTGGAATGCCGGAAACTGGGTCTATCTCAGCCCAACTTGGGGCCTCTGGACGCCTCAGTTAATGGTAGGTGTCCTAGACATAAAAAAAGGGTTGAGAACCCCTCATCTAGGGGGACAATGTACTCTGCATGGACTCGTTGGGCCCAGGCTCCTGAATTCCTGCTGTATAACTCTGATTCCCTGAGAGAATTTCAGTGGGTTTCATTTCAGAACTGGTCACTGAAGTTAATAGGAGGATTTTAATTTCTGTACCTTGATTCACTTTTTGCTATTTTTGTCTTGCAGTGCCATATCTTTAATATTTTAGTATTTGCTGATTATTGTAATAATGTGGCTGTGGAAATCGTAACACAGCGGATTGCTGTTTGGAAGTAGGAATATATGGTTCCATGTGTGTGCCAGAACTCTGCAGGTGGTCCCGGGGTGGGTGGGTGTGTGTGTGTGTGTGTGTGTGTGTGTGTGTGTGTGTGTCTGTGTACTCATAGGAGTCCTTCCACACAGAAGGTGCTGTAAACCTCTGATCTAAAAGAATATTGTTTCAGGATCAGCTTCCAAATAACTGTTGCATGCTGTGATTCCATTCCATTGCATCATCAGCAGCACATTTTGGAACTTAAATGTGTGTGATTTTTTATATATATATATATATATTAGCACTGTGAAAATTTATGGTGCTGTGGAATTCCTCCCCTGTGGTCATTCTGGAGTGGAATTTTCAAACTGGGCCTTTCCATGAACCTTGTTGCCGCACAACTCCCAATACAATAACACAATAACAACTCTTTATAGATGACCAGAATGAGAGGAAATGAGTACAAAGTACAGAGAGCATCAATTTTTACCCTCATGGAATAACTCTAGCAATTTAAATGATTATTTATTTAAGATATGCTTTTTTAAATTTTAAAATAAAACAGGCTCTGATCAAGTACAACTTCTGTATTTTGCTTTTAATGAGCTAAATGGGTAAATTGATTTGTTATTGTCATATGTACCAAGGTGCAGCGGAAAAGCTCACATACTGTTCATGCAGATCAATTCATTTGAATAGTGCGCTGAGGCAGTACAAGGTAGAACAATAACCACGAGCTTATACTCATTTCCACCTTGCCTTTCTGCAAAAAACAGTGATGTGGGTGAGCATATTTACAGATAATTACATGACTAAGTTCCCAATAGAGTTGAATGCTCTATCAGAGATTCAAAGTGCATTTATTATCAAAGTATGTACACAGAATACATCTCTGAGGATTGTCCTGCGGGCAGCCATTAAACAAAGAAACCTGTAACTGTGACCTTATCTGTATTTGCCTCTAGCAGCTTTGACCAAACTAATAGAATCCAGAAAGAATTTTAAAACCTTACTTTTTAATCCCTTGCTGCCCAGTGGCAATGATGTATCTACGGAGTTGGAATTGATTTTGAAAAGTTGGTGTGCCCTCCAGAAGCATTTCATTAGACTGCTGTTTAAGCTGTTAATTTTTAGTTCATTTATTTGCTTTTTTTAAATTATTATTCTGGACAGACACCCAGCAACACAAACTTAGGTTTAGTAATCCAGAGGCCTGGAGTACTGCTCCAGAAGTACGGATTCAAATTCTATCACTTTAGCTGAAAGATCCAAAACCTGACGCTGGAAATCTGAAATAAAAGCACAAACTGCTGGAGGTACTCAGCAGGTCAGGCAGCAGCCAAGGAGAGCGAGAGTAACACACTTAACGTTTTCAGTGAGAGAGAGCGAAGAAAGTGGAAGTCAGAATCAGGCTTACTATCGCCGATATATGTCATGAAATCGGTTTTATTTTTGTTGTGGCAGCAGCTACGGTGAAAGACAAAAATTACTTTCAGTTGTAATAAAAATAAATAAGTAATAGAAAAAAGGAATAGTGAGGTAACATCCATGGACTGTTCAGAAATCTGATGGAAGAAGCTGTTACTAAAACACTGAGTGTGTGCCTTCAGGCTCCTGTACCTCCTCCCTTATTTATTCATTTGTGAGATAGGGCGTTGCCAGCTAAGCCAGCATTTATAGCCCATCCCTTGTTGCCCTAGAGAAGGTGGTGATGAGCTGCCTCCTTGAACTGCTGCAGTCCCTGAGGTGTAGGTACACCCACAGTGCTGTTCATTTGACCCAGCGACAATGAAGGCACGGCGATAGGTTTCCAAGTCAGGATGATGAGTGACTTGGAGGGAGTTTTCCAAGTGGTGGTGTTCCCAGGTATCTGCTATTCTCATCCTTCTAGATGGTTGTGGTTGTGGGTCTGGAAGGAGCTGCCTTCAGAACTTCGGTGTGTTGTTGCAGTGCATCTTGTAGATAGTACACACTGCTGCAACTGTTCATTAGTGGTCCGTTGATGGTAATATTGACCCTAATGGGAGTAATGAGCTGAAGTTCCTTATTGATGGATGTCACATTCTTGAAGCATGGCTGTGTGTGTGTGTGTGTGTGTGTGTGTGTGTGTGTGTGTGTGTGTGTGTATGAGGGAGATGGAGATATAATACATTTTAAATTTTGTCTCTTTAAAAAGGGATAAATGCCAGGCCCAATATCAGTACATACAATGCTAATATCGTTAATGCTTACCATGTCAAAACAGATGCTGTTTGGCCTGATGAGTCCCCTCAGGGGTTTGCTTATTTTACTACAGAAAGACTCTACTTGGCTTAGCCCTGTCATCAGTTGAATGCATGATATATTAGCTTGTAGTTCACAGATCTTCAAATGTTTTATACAAGTGTGATGAAGGTTTCTACCTTTGGCATTGTCTCAGGTTATAAATTCTGGACCCCAGCACTCTTAAAATAAACTATCCCAAATAATCCTGCACCTTTCAATGAACTTAAATCGATGTGCCCCAAGTTAGTGCTGTCACTGAAGCAAGCTCCTATTGTTTACCTTCCAAAGGACTCTCATAATTTTATACATCCCAATTAAATCTTCCCTCAAATTCCTTTGTTTGAAAGAAAGAAGGCTCATCCCGAATAGTCTGTCCTCCTAACAGTAATTCTGTAGTCTTGGCAACATTCTAGAATGTCTTCTCTACACCTGTAACCAAGGACCATTGGAAAAAACTTTTGACACAATGTCTGCTAGTTCCTCCTTGGATCCATGCAAGGGCTTGGGGTGTATCTTTATGAGGGCCTATGATTTTTTTGTATGCTTTAAAGATGCTCATAATGTCTCACTCTTTCTCTGTTCATTTCCATTCTTCCTCTTCAATATTAATATCTACACAGTGGCCACTTTACTAGATACTTCCTGTACGCTCGTGGTCTTCTGCTGCTGTAGCCCTTCTCCTTCAGGGTTCGACGTGTTGTGTGTTCAGAGATACTCTTCTGTACACTGCTGTTGTAATGCGTGCTTCTGGGATACTGTTACCTTCCTGTCAACTTGAACCAGTTTGGCACTTCTCCTCTGGCCTTTCTCATACTCAAGGTGTTTTTGCTACAAAGCAACCAATCACTGGATTTTGTTAAATTGTTTTTCGCATCATTCTCTGTAGATCAGCAATTTCCAAGGTACTCGAACCACCCCATCTGGCACCAACAAACATTCCACAGTCAAGGTCACTTAGGTCACATCCCTTTCCCATTCTGATGTTTGGTCTGGACAACTGAACCTCTTGATCGTGTCAGTATGCATTTTTTGCATTAAGTTGCTGCCACATGATTGGCTAAGTAGGTATTTGCATTAATGAGCCGGAGTACAAGTGCACCTAATAAAGTGGCCACTGGGTGTATATCATTCCCCAGTTCTGCAAAGGGGAATACATTGTATTCAGCTGCAATTTCACATTTGGACTGCCATTTTGGTGTTTTGTTAGCACAGTTCTTGCCCACCTTAGCCGTAAGTCATAGAGTCATAGAAATGTACAGCATAGAAACAGACCCTTTGGCCAATCTTGTCAGTGCATAACCATTCAGAATCAGAATCTGGTTTATTATCACCGGCATGTGTCATGAAATTTGTTTACTTAGCAACAGCAGTTCAATGCAATACATAATCTAGAAGAAAAATAAATAAATGTAAATAAATAAGTAAATCAATTGTAGTATAGGTATATTGAATAGATGAAAAATGGTGCAAAATCAGAAATAATATATACTTAAAAAGTGAGGTAGTGTTCATGGATTCAATGTCCATTTAGGAATCAGATGGTAGAGGGGAAGAAGCTGTTCCTGAATCGCTGAGTGTGTGCCTTCAGGCTTCTGTATCTCCTACCTGACGGTAACAGTGAGAAAAGGGCATGCCCTGGGTGCTAGGGGTCCTTAATAATTGATGCTGCCTTTCTGAGACACCGCTCCTTGAAGATGTCCTGGGTACTTTGTAGGCTAGTACTCAAGATGGAGTCAAGTAAATTTATAATCCTCTGCAGCTTCTTTTGGTCCTGTGCAGAGGCCCCTCCATACCAGACAGTGATGCAGCCTGTCGGAATGCTCTCCATGGTACATCTATAGAAATTTTTGAGTGTTCTTGTTGACATACTAAATCTCTTCAAACTCCTAATGAAGTATTGTCACTGTTTTGGCTTCTTTATAGCTGCATTGATATGTTGGGACCAGGTTAGGTCCTCGGAGATCTTGACACCCAGAAACTTAAAACTGCTCGCTCTCTCTGCTTCTGATCCCTCTGAGGATTGAGGATTTAAACTGCCTACTCCCAGTGACCTGCACCATAGCCCTCCATACCCCTTCCACGCCTGTACTTGTCCAAACTTCGCTTAATTGTTGAAGTTGAGCATGTACGCACCACTTGCAATGGCAGCTTGTCCACACTCTCACAACTGTCATGTCCCCCTTAAACTTTTCACCTTTCATCCTTAACCCATGACCTCGAGTTGTAGTCCCACCCAACCTTGGTGCAAAAAGCCTGCTTGCATTTACCCTATTTATAGCCCTTATAGAAAACTACAGCACCAAAACAGGACTTTCAGCTCATCTAGTCAATACCAAACTATTAATCTGTCTAGTCCTATTGACCTGCACCCAGACCATAGCCCCCCATACCCTTCCCATTCATGTACCTTGTCCATTTTACTGTTTTTCACTTCACATTTAGAGAATTATCTTGAGTTTCATCATGATTAGTGTCGATTTTATCCTTGGCACTCTCTTGCCTTCCTAACTTCCCCGGGGCTCCACAGGGGACTGTCCTGTCTCCCATTCTCTTCACCATCTACACCTCGGACTTCAACTACTGCACAGAGTCTTGCCATCTTCAGAAGTTTTCTCACAACTCAGAGTACTAACCACTATATGGGCCTTTCAGAAGTTTTCTGATGACTCTGCCATAGTTGGATGCATCAGCAAGGGAGATGAGGCTGAGTACAGGCTATGGTGGGAAACTTTGTCACATGGTGCGAGCAGAATCATCTGCAGCTTAATGTGAAAAAGACTAAGGAGCTGGTGGTGCACCTGAGGAGGGCCAAGGCACCGGTGACCCCTGTTTCCATCCAAGGGGTCAGTGTGGACATGGTGGAGGGTTACAAATACCTGGGGATACGAATTGACAATAAACTGGACTGGTCAAAGAACACTGAGGCTGTCTACAAGAAGGGTCAGAGCTGTCTCTACTTCCTGATGAGACTGAGGTCCTTTAACATCTGCCGGATGAAGCTGAGGATGTTCTACGAGTCTGTGGTGGCCAGTACTATCATGTTTGCTGTTGTGTGCTGGGGCAGCAGGCTGAGGGTAGCAGACACCAACAGAATCAACAAACTCATTCGTAAGGCCAGTGATGTTGTGGGGGTGGAACTGGACTCTCTGACGGTGGTGTCTGAAAAGAGGATGCTGTCCAAGTTGCATGCCATCTTGGACAATGACTCCCATCCACTCCATAATGTACTGGTTAGGCACAGGAGTACATTCAGCCAGAGACTCGATCCACCGAGATGTAACACTGAGCGTCATAGGAAGTCATTCCTGCCCGTGGCCATCGAACTTTACAACTCCTCCCTGGGAGTGTCAGACACCCTGAGCCAATAGTCTGGTCCTGGACTTATTTCCACTTGGCATGATTTACTTATTATTAATTATTTATGGTTTTATATTGCTTTATCCTACACTACTCTTGGTTGGTGCGACTGTAACGAAACCGAATTTCCCTCGGAATCAATAAAGTATTTCTGTCTGTCTATTCTCTTCCAAAGTTACTGCTAGTGCTGAACTCTCAGTATGTGCTATAATCTTACTTTCTTTTTGCTCTGTCCTGTTTGAGTTTGATCGTCCTGGGAGCCTAGATTTGGCAGCTCTCTCTTTGCATTCAGTGAGTACTTGTTTGTTCTGAACCTTCACTATTTCCTCTCTGAATACCTCCCCCAGCTCGAATTACTGTCAAGAAACTTCTCTCAGTCCCCATTTGCTAAGTCATGACTCGGCAGGGAAAATCAGCCTCGGCTCAAGTTAGAACTTTTACTCCTGGCGTCCCCGCGTCCCCAGAGAGCCCGAGTGAAACTGAAATTGGTGGGAAAACTCTTCTCGCACAAATGTAAGGCCACTTAGCTCAGCTTTGGGAGGTTGTGAAAGGAACACAATCTTCAAATGCTTCAGCAATGGTTCTGTCTCCATTCACCAGTTTGGAAGTGGGCATCATTCCTTGACCAGCTGCTCACTGGCATTCTACTGAATATATACACCAGCCTTTTGATAGCCTTGGTAATGAACACAACTTAAACTCGAATTACTCGATTCCCTCCAGCTTAGCTCGCGTGCTGACGAAGCCTTTCCTACCTGACCCTTCAAAATGAATATTATTTTCACGTGATTGCATTTGGTTATCTACGACTTTTCCAATTATGAGCGGTGTGCGGAAAACAAGATATCAGCTGGACTGATTCAAAGCCACACGGTAGCCTAGCAGTTAGTGTAATTGCTTTTGGGTTTCGACACAAAGTTATTTGCAGGGGGTTTGTAAGCTCTCACCTTGATTGCGAGTGTTTCCTCCCACTTTCTAAGGATGTACAGAAAGGGTTATTGTGTTGTGGGCATACTATGTTGGCGCTGGATGCGTGGCAACGCGCTCGGGCCGCCCCCAGCTGATTCCATGGACTATGTTGGTTGCTGATGCAAAATGATGCATTTCCCTGTATGCTTTAAGAACATTACAGCACAATGTAATGTGCTGTTTGATCAATATGGGTACTCGGAAAGATTGAGGACAGAACTAGACCACTCTCCTACACAGTGGGGACTGCATCTGATATCATCTGGAGACAACACATCGATCAGTTGAGAGCAGAGTCAATTGTTAGAGAAGAAAGGTGCCTACCGCAGTCAGAACCACCTGTCAAGCAGAGTGACCCCCTCCCCCACGTTGTTAGGAAAGACATTATCCCATAAGAGTTAGAAATCCTCCACAGCAATTAAATCTTTCCAACCTTTGTGAACCAACCTTTCCACAGCCATTTGTAGCTAGGTGCTACGATGTCTTCATCCATTCATTTTTTAGGAATGACTGAAACTCTTCCCCCATACACTGTGGTCCGTTGTCACTGACCAAGTGTTCTGGAACAACAGCCCTTGCAAAAGAGGCTTCTCAATACATTGGCAGTGCGCGAGGCTTTGGCGGAAGCTATCGGGAACACTCCTGGCCGCTTTGTAGCTGCATCCACCACTACCCTTCGGTCCACTGTGTTGTGCCAACCTTTTAACATACGCTAAGATAAATCCCACCCTTCCCTTCTACATAACCTTCAAGTTTTCTATCATCTCTAGGCATACTTAAGAGTTTCTCAAGTGCCACTATTGCGTGTTTTGATGTTTGGATGTACATGCAACAAATAAAGCTAATCTTTCATTTTAATCATACTTTGTTGATTTTTTTTTCTAACTTAAAAACATTAAACTAATTCAAAAGAAGAGAGAGGAGTCAAAATGTGATTCTAACTTCGAGTTTTACTTTAAAAGAGATACACACGTATCACGTGGTAGCATGATGACGTATGCAATTCACGTATATATACATATAATCCATAATGAATTATTTAAAAGAACAAGCATGCTTAATCAAACAGTATGTTTACATTATTCCTCAAATACTACTGAAATATTAAATACACAACACTCCTCCCTGCTTAGCTATAAACTCCAACTCAAGAGAGAATGCATACTATTTACACAGTATATGACATAATGCAATTACTATATACAGACATCCACAGCATAGTATTTTCTTAAGTTGCCCCATTCAGGCCGGAAGATTTAATTGCTGTGAAGGATTTCTAACTCTTATGGGATAATGTCTTTCCTAACAATGTGGAGGAGGGGGTCACTCTGCTTGACGGGTGAGACTTGTGAGTGTGAAACAACCTCAGGCTCTGGGGCCTTCTTCATGGTGGCTGTAGGAGTTGACTCTGAGACTGTAGGAAGTGGTTCTGACTGTGGTACACACCATTCTTCTCTAACAATTGACTCTGCTCTCAACTGATCGATGTGTTATCTCCAGATGATATCAGATGCAATCCCCACTGTGTAGGAGAGTGGTCTAGTTCTGTCCTCAATCTTTCCGAGTACCCATTTTGATCACCTCTGTAGTCCCTTGCCAGGACTGCTCGTCCAGGAGTGAAACATCCAACTCCTCGTTTGAGGAGCCTTTAATTTGTTCAGCTGTTTGTCCTGCATCCTCCTCCTGAGTTTGAGTTTGAGGAGATCGAGTTTGAACACAACATACCAGCATGGCTGGTGAGTAGTTGGTTGTGGAGTGTGCTGCCTTACGACATGCAAGGATGAAATTGGTGAGCTTCTGGATCGGTGTTAGGGTGGTGTGCCCTGCTGGCATTGCTCACAGTGTGTTCTTTAGACTCTGAACCGACCTTTCCACTGAGCCATTTGTAGCTAGGTGCTACGATGTCTTCATCCATTCATTTTTTAGGAATGACTGAAACTCTTCCCCCATACACTGTGGTCCGTTGTCACTGACCAAGTGTTCTGGAACAACAGCCCTTGCAAAAGAGGCTTCTCAATACATTGGCAGTGCGCGAGGCTTTGGCGGAAGCTATCGGGAACACTCCTGGCCGCTTTGTAGCTGCATCCACCACTACCAAGAAATTTGTGCCCATGAACGGTCTGGCAAAATCCACATGAATCCCCTGTCAGGGCAACGCAGGCCATTCCCAGGGATAGAGAGGCACTGCTCTTGGCATCTTCTGGACACGTTGGCATCCTGAACAGTGCATGGCAAGCTGCTCGATCTGCTGATCTATCCCAGGCAGTGCCACCAGACAATGCTTTCATTTTAACCACGCCTGGACGACCGGCAGGTAGCTCCTGCAACACTTCAGCTCTCAGCTCAGACGCTACAACAGCTCTCATCCCCAGGTAGGGCAACCCCCATCAAGGGCAAGTTCATCTAGGCACTGGTAAAAGTGATGGAACTGGAGATTCTCAGAATCAGAATCAGGTTTATTATCACCTGCATGGGATGTGAAATTTGTTAACTTAGCAACAGCAGTTCAAAGCAATACATAATCTAGGAGAGAGAGAGAGAGAGAGAGAGAGGGAGAGAGAGAGAATAAAACATCAAAATAAATAAACAAGTAAATCAATCACATGTATGGAACAGACTTTAAAAAATGTGCAAAAACAGAAATACTGTATATTTTTTAAAAAAGTGAAGTATTGTCCAAAGCTTCAATGTCCATTTAGGAATCGGATGGCAGAGGGGAAGAAGCTGTTCCTGAGTCACTGAGTGTGTGCCTTCAGGCTTCTGTACCTCCTACCCGATGGTAACAGTGAGAAAAGGACATGCCCTGGGTGCTGACATCCTTAATAATGGACGCTGCCTTTCTGAGACACTGCTCCCTAAAGATGTCCTGGATACATTGGAGATTCTACTGCACATTCCAGCCATCTCGGGTGACTATGAAGACCTAAGACAGTTTGGGGTCTTTTCTAGTTTTCCTTTGGATCATCTCTACCATAATAGCAAGACCTTCAATTTGCATTAGGGAGAATAAGTCAAGAGAGTGTCCTTTTGTAAATTTTTCATTAATTTCTTTTTCCAAGGGCAAATGTGGAAACCCATCAGCATTTCCAGGATTAGTCATCCTCTGAATTTGATCCTGTAATTGTCTCCTCAAAGAAACAGAGCCCATCTCTGCATTTGTGCTGCTGCAGTTAGTGGAACACCCTTCCGTGGATTGAAAATGGACTAGAGTGGTTGAAGCATATCTTTCCCTTAGCCCTCCCGCCCCAGCTCTCCTCTTTCCGCAGGGAAAGTGACTCCCTTGTCTATTCATTCCTCCCAACTGATCTCCCTCCTGGTACTTATCCTTGCAATTGGAACAAGTGCTACACCTGCCCCTGCACCTCCAACCTCACTGCCATCCAGGGCCCCAGACATCCTTCCAGGTGAAGCAATACTTCACCTGTGAGTCTACCGGGGTCATCTACTGTATCCGATGCTCCTGGTGTGGCCTCCTGTGTAACGGCGGGACCCGACGCAGATTGGGAGACCACTTCACCAAACAACTACCAGAAAAAGCGGCATCTCCCGGAGGCCACCCATCTCAATTCTGCTTCCCATTCCCATTCTGACATGCCAGTCCATGGCCTCCTCTCCTGCCGTGATGAAACCACACTCAGGTTGAAGGAGCAACACCTCATATTCTGTATGGGTAACCTCCAACCTCATGGCAGGAGTATCAATTTCTCAAACCTCTGGTAACTGCTCGTTTCTTCTCCTTTACCATTTCCCTATTACCTTATCTCCTTACCTGCCCATCACCTCCCTCTAATGCTTTTTCCCTTTTTTCCATGGCCTTCTGTCTTTTCCTCTCAGATTCCCCCTTCTCCAGCCCTTTATCTCTTTGGCCAAATGACTTCCCAGCTCTCTCCCATACAAGTTCTAGTTAAAATGTTTGCACCCCCAAACCAGACTCAAGGCCTCTCTGTCAGTCAATGCATAATTTCTCTCAGCAGCAGTAAGGGAACATTATGCAAAGGCTATGGGTGTTCACATCCATCACTCATCACGTCTGACATGACTACCCCTGTACCATCAGGTGAGGAGTCATAGGTAGGCTTCACTGGACAATAAGGATCATAATGGTTGAGTACAGTGTCTAATGTCACCATTTCCTTTACCTTTTTGAAAGCCACCTCACACTGCTTTGTCCATTGCCATTCCTTCCCGATCTGTAGTAATGACTTCAAGGGTTGGAGCTCTGTAACCAGGTTTGGCAGAAACCTGATATATAGATTAACAAAATCCTTAAAAGGGCTGCAACTGTGAGACATCCTTTGACCTTGGGACATCCACTATTGCTTGAATTTTCTCTGCACACCTATGTAATCCTTCTGTATCAGTAGTGTGACCACAGTATGTGATGCTTGATATAAGGAATTCACACTGGTGACATTGTGCTCTGAGACAGACAGACAGACATACTTTATTGATCCCGAGGGAAATTGGGTTTCGTTACAGTCGCTCCAACCAAGAATAGTGTAGAAATATAGCAACATAAAACCATAAATAATTAAATAATAATAATTTAATTATGCCAAGTGGAAATAAGTCCAGGACCAGCCTATTGGCTCAGGGTGTCTGACACTCCAAGGGAGGAGTTGTAAAGTTTGATGGCCACAGGCAGGAATGACTTCCTATGACGCTCAGTGTTACATCTCAGTGGAATGAGTCTCTGGCTGAATGTACTCCTGTGCCTAACCAGTACATTATGGAGTGGATGGGAGTCATTGTCCAAGATGGCATGCAACATTTTCTATCTTTATAACACTGTCTCGAGGTTTTGTCATTCTTAGCAGTAACAATGATGTCATCCAGGTAACACTGAGTAACTGGGCAGCCTTGCAGCACCTGGTCCTCTGGAGTGCAGGTGCTACCCAAAAATAAGCCCTTTGTAAGTGTTCATGTTGAGAAACACATTGGACTTTTCTTCCACCTCCATCTGTAAGTAGGCCTCAGCTAAGTCCACTTTGCTGAAGTGTTTTCCTCCAGAAAGGTTTGCAAAGATATCCTCCATTCTGGACAAAGGGTATTCAGTACTGGGTTGATGTTGACCGTAAAATCACCACAGATCCTGACAGACCTGTTCTTCTTGGCTTCTGGGAGCACTGGTGTTGTCAATGGGCTCCACTCGACTTTGGAAAGAATTCCTTCAGCCGCCATGTGGTCTAACTCACAGGTTACTTTATCACAGATGGTATAAGGAACCAGATGAGCTTTGCAAAACTTGACATTTTCATTTTAACACTACTTTACCCTTGATACGTTTGAGTTTTCCAAACCCATTCTCGTTGCCAATGTTATATTTTGTAACTTCAAAACATTAAGTTAATTTGAAGGAAGTCATGTGAGTTTAACTTTGTGTTTTAATTTAAGTAGGGTGTGCACATGCTACATGGTGGTGTGATGATGTAAGCAAGTCATGTATTTATACATATAACCTGTAATGAATTATTTAAAGATCAAGAATGCTTCCTCGAACAATATATTTACAAAATTACTCAAATACTACTGAAACATTAAATATGGTGTTTTCAACAGTTGTTGCAATTCTTAAGTGTGCAATTGGACTTTGAACAGAAGGTGTCTGGGTAAACTTCCCTCCGAATTGTCATTTTTATGTCATGGGCAGATCACTTCTCCTTGTCTTTCCTAATATGGCTTCTGTGATCATATTTTCTCTGGGTGAAGTACCTTAGATCTTGTTGGAAAGCTGTATTCACAGATGTTGCAGAAAGGTTCTGTTCACTCAGTAATTGTTTCCTGAGTACAGTTTCGAATTTATACTTCAGCAATACTCCTTAACACTGAATAACCTTTGGCTGCTGTTCAGCAGGAAAGCTGGTGCATTTCCTGTTTATGTTCGAAGAGTTGAAGTGAATATCTTGAACTGCTCATCACTTAAAACATCGTTATCTGTCAGTTGTGTACTTGCTGTAATAATGAAGTTTTACTTATAATGCCCTGCTATATAAATTAATTGGAAGTGATAAGCATTCATACATTTCCACAGTTCATCTCAAAAATATTATACTCCAAAACAGTCAAATTGTGCCTTCACACACATGAGCTCTGGAAATGCTTCTTAATTTTCGATAATGATGATTAAAAAAAATACCCATAAGATTAATCTCATGGCTCAGTAACAGATGAGCTCAGTGCGTATTCCATTGTTCTATGTCGTTCCTAGGACAAGTACTCCAAGGAGAATTGACAATGAATTTAAAGATAAGACAAATTTGCTTTCATGTATCATGTGCCAACCAAAGCCCTTTATAAACAATGGGTTACTTAGTGTGTGCGTGTCTGGCTACTGTTCTTCAGATGCATGGAGATATAGCCATCACTAGGGGAATCCCTCTGCTACTGGAGAGCTCTTTTGATGATCAAACCGCACAATAAAATCTTTGACATCCACAAGGACTTTTCTGTTTTAAAAGAAAACACAATGAACCTTATTGGGGAAAAAAAAGTTACCTTTGACAATGTAGCATGCACTTAAGTCTGTACTTAATTATCATCTTATTCAAATCATAGAAAAGTACAGCACAGAAACAGGTCCTTCAGCCCATCTAGTCCAAGCCAATCCAGTTAAACTACCTAATACCATTTACCTGCACCAGGACCATATCCCTACCATCCATATACCTATCCAAACTTCTCTCAAGCATTGAAATTAAGCTTGCATGTACCACTTGCACTGGCAGCCCATTCCCTACTCCCAAGACCCTCTGAATGAAGACATTGCCCCTCGTGTTGCCCTTAAACTTTTCACCTTTCACCCTTAACCTCCAGTCCCATCCAAATGCCTGCTTACATTTACCCTATCTAAACCCTCATAATTTTGTATATCAAATCTCCTCTCCATCTTCTACATTCTAAGAAATAAAGTCCTAACCTATTTACTCTTTCCGTACAACTCAGGTCCTCTAGACCCATCGACATTCTTGTGAATTTTCTCTGAATCTTTTTACTTTTTTACTACCTTCCTGTAGGTTGGTGACCAAAACAACCCACAATACTCCAAATTCGGCCACACCAATGTCTTGTACAACTTCAACATAACATCCCATCTCCTGTACTCAATACTTGTCAGATCTACTGATATACTCAAAAAATATTGCTTTGCATGCCATTCTTACAGATTATTACACAACATACTGTAAATGAAAATAACTAAATATAGATGAATTTTTTGGTTGGTCCTAAAACCAAAAGAGATAGATGACTTGATAAACTTGGCAACTTGGTTCCTCTTGTGAAATCAGAAGTAACAAACCTGAGTGTTATTCTTGATTTAGATATGAATTTTAAATCCCTCATAAAGAAACTGACCAGAGCAGCATTTCTACACTAAAGAAATATTGCAAGGGTACGTTCTTTTTTGTAATGTACTGAAAATCTAACTTACACCTTTATTTTGAATAGACTAAATTACTGTAATGCACTTTTTACTGGTTTTCCAAAGCAAACTATTGACAAACTTCAACTCATTCAGAATGCCACTGCTAGACTTTTAACCCAAAACCGGGACAAGGGACCAAATCACTTCCATCCTAACTACTCTGCATTGGCTTTCTGTATCTTGTAGGATGGATTTTAAAGTTCTGTTATTTGTTTTTAAAGCTCTCAGTGGTCCAGGATGGAATACATCACGGAATTGCTTTCATTTCATAATCCTGCTCAAGCGCTTGGGTTTCCTTCCGCTGGTCTCTCAAGTTGAAACAATCTCCCTAAAATATAACTGACAGTCATTTTTTTTGAACCATGCTCCTAAGCTGTGGAATTCAACACTTAAGACTATAAGGGATGCAGACGCAGTTGACACTTTTAAATGCCACCTCAAAACCTACTTACCTAACCTAGCTTTTAACTAACATCTTTTTGTCTTTTATTTTCATGTTTATTTTATTGTAAAGCACTTTGAACTACATCGTCTGTATGAAAAATGCTCTATAAGTAAGTTATTATTAATGTTATTATTATCATAAGCTCATTGAGGTAGTACAAGATAACAGTAGGAAGCAGAATACAGTGTTAAGTTTTCATTACAGAGAAAGAGCAATGCTGGTAGACTATAAGGTCCAAGTGCATTGGTGAGTTGGACTGTGCGGTCAATAATCCATCTTTGTCATGGAAGAGCTCTATTCAGTAGTCTTAGAACGGTGGAACAGAAGCCTAGAGGTGCATGTTTTCAAACTTGTGTATCTTCTGCCAGATGGAAATGGGAGAGGAAGAATGATTGTGCTGGGAGGAGTCTCTGATTTCGTTTGTTTATTTAGAGACGCATCATGGAAGAGGCCCTTGAGCAACACACCTATTTAACCCTAATCACACGACAATTTACAATGACCATTTAGGACCATTTGACCCATCATCAATCATGGTCGATCATTTTCCCCCTCCTCAGCCCCACTCCCCAGCCTTCTCCCTGTAATCTGTGATGCTGTGTCTAGTCAAGGACCTATCAAGCCCTCCCTTAAATACACCCAATGACCTGGCCTGAAATTCCACAAACTCACCACCCTCTGGTGAAAGAAATTTCTCCGGATCTCTGTTTTAAATGGATGCCTTTCTATCCTGAGGCTGTGCCCTCTTGTCCACTGTGGGAAACATCCTTTCCACATCTTCTCTGTCTAAGACTTTCAAACTTAGAAAGGTTTCAATGAGATCCCCCACTCATCCTTCTATATTCCAGCGAGTACAGACCCAGAGCCATCAAACTTTCCTGATATGTTAACCCTTTCATTCCCAGAATCATCCCATTGAACCTCCTGTGAACCCTCTCCAACGCCGGAACATCTTTTCTTATATAAAAGCCCCAAAACTGTTCACAATTCGCACCACTGTCATATAGAGCCTCAGCATTGCATCCCTGCTCTTGTACTTCAGATCTCTTGAAATGAATCCTAGCGTTACATTTGCCTTCCTCACCACAGACCCTACCTGCCCGTTGGCCTTTAGGGTGTTCCGCACAAGGTCTCCCAAGTCCCTTAACTTTGCAGATTTTTGTATTTTCTCCCTGTTTGGAAAATAAATCTATACAGTCTTCAGGCTGTGGGAGGAAACTGGAGCACCTGGAGGAAATCTGTGCAATTCATGCAGAGAACATGCAAGCTCTGTGCAAAAGGGACTGGAATGCCCCAGGATGTATTATGTCACACTAATTGCTATGCTACTGTGGCAAATATTGGCTGCTTTTCCGAGGCATCAAGAAGTGTAGACGGAGAGGGGAGGGGAGGCTGGTTTTATGATGGGCTGAGCTGTGTCCATACTTCTCTGCAATTTCATGCAGTGTTGGATAGAACAGTTATCATCCCAAGTTGTAATGTATCCATACAGGGTGCCTTCCATAGTGCATTGATAAAATTTGAGAAGATTATCAGGGACATGCTGAATTCCCTTCTGAGGATGCAGAGTTACTGCTGTGGTTTCTCAGCCATAAAGTCTGTACACGGCCTGGACCTCTCTGTTATCTCCTCCTGTAACAATCCCTAAAAATTTCACAGCTACTTTGATTTTACCTTCCCTGGCTGAGTATTCCTGATTTTAGTTAAATAAAAATTAAATTATTGCGTACTCCATCTTGCCTTCATCGTCCCAGCCAAATCGTGGAATTCCAACCCTAAACTTATCAGTCTACGTAACCCATATTTCGTCCCTGAAGGCAGCACTTATTACCTACGTACTTCAGCATGGACTAGATGGGCCAAAGGCCCTGTTTCTTTGCTGTGCTGTTCTATGACTCCAAGACCTACCTTAAATCTGTGGCAGCCGTACAGTGCAGGCCATAAAACAACACATTTCATGATGTGTCTCAGTGATAAGAAATTAAAACTTGGTTCTGATTTAGTCAAACTTCAGCTGGTAAGGTAGGTATTAAGTGCTGTCTTAGGAGACCAAAGATGGATAACAGTAGTTGAGGGAGGGAATTTCACAGTTTGTCTTGGCAGATGAAAGCAGAATGACGCATGCATTAATTCAGTTTTTTATTTAACTAAAATCGGGATGTTTTTTTTAAAAATCTGATCATACCAGGATGATTCTCCTACAGCAAGTCATTAAGCAGACATGAACCTTTGTCCCGGCATTGATGTATTAATCTCTGTTTGTGCTTGACTGCTACTCCCTCTCCGTTGCTATCGTCATTGCTGGGTCTGTAGGGGTGTAATGAATACAACTGCGACAGCCAACACGCTGTGGCATGTGAGACCACAGGAGGCATGGGATGCTATCAGTATTGACGATGGACAGGGGAGAGCGTGCCCACGCAGGACGACTGATTTCCCCCCCTTCCCGGTTTCCCGTGCTCTGTGGCACTCTCTGGTGGTTACCATGGAGCGAGTGGTTTAAGACCCTGAGTCACTTCCCAGTAATCATCATTGGGACAGTGCGGCAGCTGCCAGATTTACGTTCTGCTGCCACAGGGAATTATGCCAGCACCATTGTTAATGAAAGAGAAAGTCTGCAAACCACCCAAATGATTTTTAAATCTATTTTACCACAGAGCCATGCAGCACAGAAACATGTCCTCTGGGCCAACTTGCCCATGACAACCCAGTTCCCAATTTGTTGCTCCTCTGGCCCAGAAAGTCTGTTACCAATTTGTTGTTTGTCTCACAGGTTCCACAGGGTGAATGAAGCTTTTATTTGGCACATTAACAAGGGGGTGAAGTTAAGTTTCTAGGAAGATGTGCCTGAATGATGTGTAATCATTTTTACCTGAGGGAAACGCTTCCTCAAAACCTTTGCAGGAATTAATCCATGTGACAAAGTGGAGGGCCTTGGTAATTCACGTTTACCTGTCTTCTCTTTTCAGCTGGGGTTTTCTCTGTTCTAAAATTGACAGAGACCTCAACGTGGAGTAGAGATAGAGAGCATAGAACATAGAAGAGTCCAGCACAGGAGCAGGCCATTCAGCCCGCAATGTTGTGCTGAACCAGCTAAAAAGCAAATCAAGAACACCCAAACACTAATCCCTCCTACCTCACCTGGTCCGTATCTCTCCATCATCCTTACATTCATGAGCCTATCTAAAAGTCTCTTAAAAGCCTCTAATGTAGTTGCGTTCACCACCATAGCAGGCAGCGCATCCCAAGCATCCACCACTCTCTGATTAAAAAACTTGCCCCTCACATCCCGCTTCCCCCTCTTACCTCAGACATGTCATCTGGTATTAGACATTGACTGTGACAAGTAGCATGTTACCAATGGAGGCTTGAAGGGAGGAAGACACAAATTCAGGAACCTAAAAGTATGGAATGTCAGACAGCAGTTACCTTAAAGACAAAGTAGAATACAATTTATACATGCAAACTGGAAGATGTACTTTCCCACAGTTGTGTAACTACATTAGGCTGAGTCAACCATAGACAAATAATTGTGGAGCTCTGTACTTTAAAATTCAGACCGTCTAGAAGCATTAACTTGGAACATGGAAAGCTGCTGCAGAAGTTCTCATTTTGCCATTGATTTCTGTGCAGCATACTGGGTTATAATGTGTGAAAATAAGAGTGATATCAGGTACTCAATGTGCCAAAAGGCCTGGTTTCTGCTCTCCAGGACTCTGTCATACATGCATGCAGCTACAGTGTTCCGTTTATCCCAAAGTGGAGGCATGACCAAGAGTGTAACCTGTCAACGCAAAAAAATTGTCAAAAGGAATTTCTATTTCTTCACTTCAAAGTTCAAGGTAAATTTATCATTGATGTTACATGTATGTTACCACATGCAACACCGAGATTCATTTTCTTATAGGCATACCCAGTAAACCTAATAACACTATAGAATCAATGAAAGACTGCACCCAGCAGAACAGACAACCAGTGTTCAAAAGACAACTACTGTGTAAATACAAAATAAATAATAATAAATCAATAAATGTGGAGAATATGAACTGAAAAGTCATTGAAAATGAGTCCATAGGTTGTAGGAATATTTCGATGATGAGACCAGTGAAGTTGAGTGAACTTATCCCCTCTGGTTCAATAACCTGCTGTTTGAGGGGCAATAACTGTCCCTGAACCGGGTGGTGTGTGTCCTGAGGCTCTTTTACCTTCTTTCTGATGGCAGCAGTGAGAAGAGAGTATGGCCTGGATGGTGGAGGTCCGAGATGATGGGTGCTGCTTTCCTGTGACGGCGCTCTGTGTAAATGTACTCGATGGTGGGGAGAGCTTCACCAGCAATGGACTAGGCCTTATCCACTACTCTTTGTAGGATTTTCTCCTCATTGGTGTTTCCACACTAGGCTGCGATGCAACCAGTCAATACCACACATTAATATAAGCTTGCTAAAGTTTTAGATGTCACTTATTGACTAGATAGCCTGGACTATTTATGGCACTGCTACAGACAGTTGATGGTTCAGTTGAATTGGTGAAATACACCTGAGGGATTTTAAATATTTTATTTCCAGACTGGATGCTATCTAACTTGTGGGTAGGGTGGTGAATGAAAGATAACAGCTGGCGTGTTCAGAAAAAAGTGGGTAAATTATGCCAAAAGGGCTGCATTCTTTAGATAAGTCATTTTGTGCGTCGTGGTGCAAAACATTCTTTTCGACGAAAACTTCTTAGAATGCGCCGACTCACGTAGTGCAATCACTCAAGTCGAGTATGATGGTCTATAAAGAGTTTGTCTACTGGAAGGTCCTCAGGTGGCTGTAGAGACCAATCTGGGATACACATAACCGAGATGTTAGGGTGGCTTGCTTGACAAATCGGGGTCAGCGTTCAGTGGCATCGACTGCAGGATGATTGGGGACATTCCTCCGTCTTCACTGCTGTTGTGATATGTTATCATCTTCCGCCAGCTCCACAATTAAGAGTTGGATCGTCTCTTGGCCTTACCACCATGGGAAACCCTACCACAAGCTAAACTCCAGATGGCATTGCTACAGGGATCTCAGGAACTTGAAACCCTCTCCACCACAACAAGGTGACAGCCCTTGGAGAAACTGACTCATGAGCACTGCAATGCTGTCAGAGTGAATGAGGGAACCTCCGTATGGTTTGAAAAGTAATTGGCTTGGTTGAAGTTACAGTGCCAGCAGTCTTTTAGCGTATTATGATTTTAAGACCTTAAGAGCAGAATTAAGCCATTTAGCCCACCGAGTCTGTTCCACCATTACTTCATGGCTGATCCAATTTTCCTCTCGGCTCCAATCTCCTGCCTATTCCCTGTATCCCTTCATGCCCTGACCAATTAAGAATCTATCAGCCTCTGCCTTAAATACACATAAAGACTTGGCCTCCACAGCCGCGTGTGGCAAAGAATTCCACAGATTCACCACTCACTGGCTAAAGAAATCACTCCTCATCTCCATTCTAAAAACACACTCCTCTATTCTGAGGCTGTGTCCTCTGGTCTTTGACTCTCCCACCATAGGAAACATCCACTCTATCAAGGCGTTTCACCGTTTGATAGGTTTCAATGAGGTCACCCCTCATTCTTCTGAATTCTAGTGAATACAGGCCCAGAGCCATCAAATGCTCATCATATGACAAACCATTCAATCCTGGAATCATTTTCATGACCTCCTTTGAACCCTCTCCAGTTTCAGCACATCCTTTCTAAGATAATGGGCCCAAACCTGCTCACAATACTCCAAGTGATATCTCAGCAATGCTTTATGAAATCTCAACATTATATCCTTGCTTTTATATTCTAGTCTTCATGAAATGAATGCTAACATTACATTTGTCTTCCTCACCACAGACTCAACCTACAAATTAACCTTTAGGGTATCATGCACAAGGACTCCCAAGTCCCTTTGCACCTCAGTTCTTTTGTATTTTCTCTCCATTTAGAAAATTGTCTACCCTTTCATGGCCATACCCTTCCCAACACTGTATTTCATCTGCCATTTCTTTGCCCATTCTCCTAATCTGTTTAAGTCCTTCTGTAGCCTCTCTACTTCCTCAAAACAACCTTCCCCTCCACCGATCTTCATATCCTCTGCAAGCTTTGCAACAAAGCCATCAAGTCCATCATCCAAATGACATATAACATCAAAAGAATCGGTCCCAATCAGACCCCTGTGGAACTTCACTAATCATCGCAGCCAGCCAAAAAAGGCTCCTTCTATTCCCACTCTTTGCCTCTTGCCAATTAGCCTCTGCTTTATCCATCCTAGAACCTTTCCTGTAATACCATGGGCTCATAGCTTGTTAAGCAGCCTCATGTATGGTACCTTGTCAAAGGTCTTCTGAAAATCCTACTACACAATATCCACTGATTCTCCTTTGTCTATCCTGCTTGTTATTTCTTCATAGAATTCCAACAGATTTGTAGGGCAAGATTTCCCCTCGAGGAAACCATGCTGACTACGGCCTATTTTATCATGTGCCTCCAAGTACCCTGAGACCTCATCCTTAATAATCGACTGCAACATCTTCCCAACCACTGAGGTCAGACTAACTGGCCTGTAGTCTCCTTTCTTCTGCTTCTCTCCCTTCTTGAAGAGTGGAGTGACATTTGCAATTTTCCAGTCTTCCAGAACCATTCCAGAATCTAGTGATTCTTGAAAGATCATTAAAAACGCCTCCACAATCCCTTCAGCCACCTCTTGCAGAACTCTGGCATGTATAGCATCTGGTGCAGGTGACTTACCAACCTTCAGACATTTCAGTTTCCCAAGGACTTTCTCTCTACTTGTGGTAACTTCAGTTACCATTTAGTGCTAGTTCTGCCTTTGCTCTGGTAAAATTGGAGGAACCGAGCTTGCTGCATGCATCATTGTCATGTTGAATGTTTAGAAGACTACTTCCCTTTCTGGATCTGTAATTTTACCTGCCACACCTTGCTTCTCGAGAAATCTTGTGTGTAGCAAGATGGCGAGGCAAGGATTAGTGAGCACCGAATGACATGTGACAGAGAATTTTAAGAATCCATTTTAGTTGCTTTTTATGTGAAGTAAAATGATTATAGGTGGATAATGAATTGTCTGCCAGTATGCTAAGCTTCATGGATTTATAAATGATGTGAAGATACATGTATAAATTCAGTTTCTGGCATGTGATGCGTATCCATTTGTGACGATGCTATTTCTCCATCTTTATTTACTGCAGCTTTGTTTGTTTCACTGCTGTAATGTTATGTAATAAGCCTGGTTTATGATTTAATGGAGTGAGACAAGACTGGGAGAGAAGGTGTGTTGATGAACTGGTACTGACCTGTAGACACATCAGGCAGAAATGGATAACAATATACAGTACATTGCACCCCTGCATCCACTTCTCCTTACCTTTCTCCTTTGGTCCACTCTCCTCTCCTATCAGATTCTTCCTTCTCCACCCCTTTATCTTCACAACCTACCTGGTTTCACCGATCACCTTTTAGCTATCTTAATTCCTCTCCTCTCACCTTATCATTCCAGCGTATTTCCCCTTCCTTTCCAGTCCGGATGAAGGATCTCAGCTCGAAATGTCAATTGTTTACTCCTTTCCGCAGATGCTGCCTGGCCTGCTGAGTTCCTCCAGCACTTTGCGTATGTGTGTTGCTTTGGATTTCCAGCATCAGCAGACTTTCCCGTGTTTATGATATTCAATATAAAATACAGATACAAAGGCAGCCCCTTCTATGCTATGCCAAATCTTTGACAAAGCTCGTACATTCCCTAATTCTTTCCCTTGCTGTCTACCGTAAATCTTTTATTTTTAGGTACTTATCAAATTCCCTGTCAAAATTTACCATTAGATATGCTTAGATATTTTTAATGTAGTATATTCCCAATTTGGTATGTAATTAATGCAGTATATTATCATAGCAAGATAATAATTTGCTATTTTTTTAAAAAAGCAATGATTTTTAATCTCTCCTCTGAAAGTTTTGGTTAGGCGAAGTTCTCTGGATTTCAGTCCTTTTGCTAGAATACACTTTCTCCTTTATGTCTCAGATTTTTCAGTACATCCATTATGCTGTGTGTTCGTGCACAACTACATATCAATTAAGTAAAAGCGGGTATTGGTGCATGGCTAAGTGGTTAAGGTGTTCGTCTAGTTATCTGAAGGTCGCTAGTTCAAGCCTTGGCTGAAGCTTGCGTGTGTGTCCTTGAGCAAGGCACAATGCTCTGCGATGACACCGGTGCCAAGCAGTATGGGTCCTAATGCCCTTCCCTTGGACAACATTGGTTTTTGTTGAGAGGGGAGACTTGCAGCTTGGGTAACTGCTGGTCTTCCATTTTAGAAAAACCTTGCCCTGGCTTGCGCCCTGGAAACTTTCCAAGGTGCAAATCCATGGTCTATCGAGACTAATGGAGGCCTACACACACAACAAGTAAAAGCATGCATGGTGTTAACTGGTGCATTCACATTGCAACAAGAGAGAGAGAAAAAACAATGCACTTGCGTAGACAACAGCGCATGCACAGATAGCAGATCAGTACATGGTTCTAAGGTGGGGGGGTGGTTATTGCTCTAAAAGAAATAGATCCTTAATCACTTTCCACTGATTCTCACTTTCCACCGTTCCCTCCCACAGTCCAAAGACATACCAGTTAGTAATTTAATTGGTCATTGTAAATTGTTTCATGATTAGGCTGGATTGCTGGGCTGGGAGGGTCTATTCTGCACCGTATCTCAATAAATAAATAGGATGTCCACAACTCACTAACCCAATCTTTGTGATGTGGGAGAAAACCAGAGCAGTCATGGGGAGAATATGCAAACTCCTTTCAGACAGCAGCAGGAATTGAACTTCAATCAGTGACCACTGAGAGTGTTAAGTGATGGCGCTAACTGCTACATTACCAGGCAGCCTTCTTTTGCCCATTCTCAGTGCGGTCCGATCCGAAAACTTCCTGTTTTGTGTTGTGGTGCTACTTCCCTCACCTAGTAGCTAATGCACTGTAAATTTTCTTCTTTTGTTGCTTCAGTTCCCGTTGCTCGTCATTCATCTGGACTCCTTTACAAAATCACACCATTCACATTTCTTTTAAAGTTATGGAATGTTGAAAGGTATGATCCACGGTACCTAGTTGGGTTATATGAGTTTTTTATTAGTTCGGATATAAATTCAGATAATAAACTAAACATCATTTATGTGCCAGCCTGGTAAAATCTTGTTATAAGGTTTTGAAAATGCTGAACTACTAACGCTATCCATTGATTGTGATTGGGGCTATTTTTGTTATTATTTAGAGATTGTTCTTTTTAAGCTTCTGTTGACAGTTTGTTGGTGTTTGGTGTCGATTTCCAGCTGTGAGGGGGTTATTGGGGCTGCAGTGAATTGAGCAACATTCTCAGGACTTTTCTGCTGCTCAGGAGTGAGAACTTCACTTCTGCTGTGCTGTAACTCTCCTTTCCTGTGCCTCTGTCACTGTCCATCTCAGACAACTCATCTGGCAAATTGAGGTTCAGTTCCTAACAGAAGATCCTGCCCATGCTGGAAGCTTCAGCAACGCTCGGTTCTGAATGCTATTTTCTTAATTTTATTGTTTGCACAAGTTATTTCTCGGTCTCTCGCTTTCTGTGCATTGGGTGTTCGACAGTCTTTCTTTTCTAATGCGTTCTTTTGAGGTTTCTGTGTTTTGTGGCTGTAAAGTGACGAATCCCACGGTTGTATAATGTACACATGCAATACTTTGTATCTGGAGCTTTGAGCTTTAAAACGTTGACTGCTTATTCCCCGCCAGATATGCTCATTGACTCGTTGAGTTCCTGTGGCATTCTGTGAGTGAGGTTCATCAGCTTGTCCTTCTATGTAGCATTTTTCACTTGAGTATATGCAATTAACAGGTTAACAGAGAAATTATCATATTATTAATGGTAATTAATCATCAGTCCTTGATCTGTTCTCTTTCACCTACAATGTTCTCATATCCCTTCAGCTCCTTTTGTTCTCCCACCCAACCTAATCTGGAGTGAATATGTCGTTTCCGCTTTGACCCTTATTCTCCACTTCCTCACAACTCTATGAGTAATTTAAAAAGTTTTGTCCTTCCATCTGTTTCAGCATACTTTCCTTTAAATCTTGCACTGGGATCTTGACCCATTGACTGATCAATCGATCATCCCATAACCCCTTCTTCATAATGTTAAAAGTTTCTATCGTGCAGCAGTATATGTTCCAATGAGCCAGTCTTTCTCAAGGAGCTGTTGTGTTTATGGAATCTATTTGGTTTGAATCCAGTATCTTTGCTGAGGAGTAGGGCTGAACGTTACTGAGCTTTTCAATTATTGGTCACGAAGGAGGTTTACATTTGATCCATTGAAATGTTTTTCATGCTTGTGACATAGTCAGAATATTTTGTCAATATAATGAACCACAAAATTTGACCAGTTCCATGATTTTCGAAACACCAGAGCCCTTGACTGGAAAAGCATACAGAAGTAGTGGATACGGCCCAGACCATCATGGGTAAAGCCCTCACCATCATGGAACACATCTACACAAAGTGTTGTTGCAGGAAAGCAGCACCCATCATCAGAAGCCCCCACAACCCAGGTCATGCTCTCTTCTCACTGCTGCCATCAGGAAGAAGATGCAAGAGCCACAGGTCTCACACCACCAAGTCCAGGAACAGTTATTACTCCTCAACCATCAGGCTCTTGAACCAAAGGGGGTAACTTCACCCACCCCAACACTGAACTGCTTCCACAACCTATGGACTCAGCTTCAAGGAGTCTTTGTCTCATGTTCTCAATATTTATTCAATTATTATTATTTCTTTATTTTAGTATTTACACAATTTGTTGTCTTTTGCACACCGGTTGAACATCCAAGTTGATGTAATCTTTCATTGATTCTGTTATGGATTTATTGAGTATGCCCACATTAAAATGAATTTCAGGGTTGAATATGTACTTTGGTAATAAATTTACTTTGAACTTTAGTTTTACTGTTATTGGTTGATCTTCACTTCTCGTATTATAATTTGGACCTGGGAAGACTTGCCTCAGTGTTTCTCGTGGTTTTTTAAACTTTTTCTACTCACTATCTGGGTTTTTGAAGTAAAGGTCTATTATTTGTTGTTTTGTAAACTGTACAGAGATTCATTTTCCACACTGATTAATTTCACCGTCCATTGCATTAAAAGGAGACTGATATTTTAAGTAAAAAAAAAACATAATTGTGGAAATACTCAGGTAGACAGCATTGATGAAGAAGAAGCAGTGTTAATGATTCAGTCCTATAGACTTTCAGGATCTGAAATGTTCCTACTGTTTCTCTTTCCACCGATGCCATCTGGACTGCTGAACATGCCCAGTATTTTCTTTGGTTTCAGATTTCCAGCATCTTGCAGTTTCTTGCTTTTCAAATTTAGCGACACTCCACTACATATTCTTAATCTAGAACCATAATGGATACGTAGTTCTATCTTTTTTAATAATGTGGCTAAGAGAAGTTTTTGTGGCTGTCTTGCCAAATGCCAAATATATCTCCCAATATCAAAACAAAATAATTAAATGGTGCATAAAATGTTCATAATTAACAAACTACAAACTAGCATATGCATGACTTGAGGCATTTCAAAGTTTGTCCTCAATTGCTCCTGCAAAACAAGCAAAATAATAGTGACTTTGAGTTCATTGAAGTTAATTGAAATAAATTTTGGAAACTGTCTACAACGCACGATTATATTGTGGGTTGAATTTCTGCACTTATGTGCCAACATACTGAAACAGAATTATAGTTTAGTCACTAAGTAAGCAATCTTTCACACTTATGGGATGCCATGGGGTTATTTTACACTCATTATGCAGCTATGATCCTAAAGGTGGGCTGTGAGAAGTGTAGTTATAAAAATGAAGGACAACGTTGGGTACCTACTTAAACAGGTTTTGGCTAGATAATAGATTTCTTGAATGGATATGGAAGCTTTCCTTCAACTACAGCTCTCTGCTCACTAACTGACTAAATTTCCACAACTCTCTCTTCCCAAAAATCTGCCCTCTTCTGTGAACTGAGAAGCATCACCATGCTTTTTGCCCACACTTTTTGGGGCCAGTGATGGTGGTAGGCCTCAGAAAATGGCCCATCCACCCTATTACAGAATGTGAAAAGGTTAGAGAGTTGATCTTGGAAGGAAAAATAAATTGCAGAGCTGTGGGCAATGAGCAAGGGTGTGGCAGAGAACCAGTGTACACTGTGCTAAATGGCTTCCTCCTTTGACTTGATTGTTTATGATATAAAATTGAAAGTTGGCAATGGAAGCTTTTTTTATTAAAAAATGATACATGTCTGGTTTCCAGACTTGATAAAATGCTGAGCTTCTGAATGAAAACATGTAGGTCCTTTGATCATTGGCTCCAGGTTTGATTCTTCTACTAAGACAAATTAGGGTCTATGAAGTTGAAAATGTAAGAGCTCCCTCCAATGGTATAAAGCATGATTTATACTGTACTACGCAATGCTATAATTTGTTTGATATTTTTGTCATTTATAGTAACACAGTCAGTATGCTGGAGGAACTCAGCCAGTCAGGCTTCTTCTGTGGGGAGGAATAAAGAGTCAATTGATGATGGGTCTCTGCCTGAAATGTCAGCTCTTTAATCCTCTCCCTAGATGCTGCCTAACCTGCTGAGTTCTTCCAAACTTTTGTGTGTTTTACTCTGGATTTCCAGCATCTCTTGTGTCTATGCTATTTATGTGCAGATCCATAAACAGACCATGCAGTTAAGTGGAGTGGGAAATAGATTTAATTATACTTAATTATTTTTCACTTTAACTATGTCAGTGCATTTGCATTTTTGCTTGTCCTATTTTTCAAAAGGTTTAAGAGGGAAAAAAAAGATGATTTTATATAAATACTGCCTCACTTCAGCACAGTAAACCCTAGAGCATGTGACAGCAAATTAAAAGTTTCCAATACTGTACCATTTTGAACCCCACTGACTCTCACATCAGCTAACAAATAGACTTTGTTCATCGAAGGATGGTTATTGACCTGGACATTAGAGGTCACATCTCCCTTTTCAATTATATCTATCTGAGGGAGGAGTCATCTGCTGAACATTTTGTCCGAAAGGTGAGACTTCCATTAGCAGGACTCTGCCTTATTAGTGCACTAGAAAGGCAAGCAAAAGTATATACAGCCTCCAGACTCTGAAAGATCGACTGTTAAAGCCTGCTTTGTGTTGTAGCTGTTTTATATTTAAGCACTAGCAATTTAGTATATTGTAATTTTAAAGCACCAGAGTGGCATTTGTGTTGTAAAGTCCGATGGGGAAAAGCATTCTCCTATATTCTTAAAAGGTTTCACTGCATATTAAGTCTCTACCTTAGTGTTTTCAGGGAGGTTTTGTTAACAAGTATTATATTCATCTGTAGAACAGAATGTCATGGACCTAAACACACCCAGTCAGCAAGAGGTAGCACAACTCAAATCACAAGCTAAATGCATAATGTCAGTTAACTGTCTTTACTATGTATCTCTGTCTCTCTATCAAAGAGGCACTGCTGTGAGATTGTTACATTTCTAATACCCTTCACCCTAATTCCCAGTTTAATTCCAATTAATGCTAAATTAAGGGGCAGTTTTGTGCTTTGGACTTGGTCTCATTATAATTTAGATTAAGACCGCACACCCTTAATGCAAATTGGCTTTTACGTGAATGCTTTTTTGGGCAAACATGGCAGTTAATTTCAATACAGCAAGGGCTCAGAAACAATAACTGAGTTTGGTCAGGTTGCTTGAGGGAAAATACTGGCTAAAGCTGAAAGGACTCCCTGCTTGTCTTGGAATAATGCCCTTAGAATTTTGCCGACATTTGAGCAATGATACAGAGGCTTCATTCAAGGAATGCTTTAAAAGACAGCAACAGCACCACGTTCTTTCAGTTCTGGGTTGAATTGTCAGCATTTACCATGTGTCTGCTCTTGGAATAGTGCGTGGGTAAAATGCTCTTAACTGTGCCAAGCTAGCATAGACTGCAGGTGGATAATGGGAGTGAAACTGAGATGTAAGAAATTAAAGGGGAGTGTTTGGAAGACTTGGCTTCATAGAAGAGGAAAAGAGGGGAGGATGCAAGAAGTTCAGTGGAACACTCATTGAGCGTAAATATGGAGCTCAGAAAGGGAGATAGGACAGAAGGAATTTTGAATAGGCTCAGTCTACAATTTTTCTTTTGATACTCTTGTCAGAATCAGAATCAGGTTTGTATCACTGATGCATGCTGTAAAACTTGGTTTGCCGCAGCATTACAGTGCGATATGTAAAAAGATAATACAGTCGGCCCTCCTTATCTGCGGATTCCACATGCGCGGATTCAACCAACCGCAGATCGGGAAAACCTGCGAGTTCTCTCTGCAGCACTGGTTGTTTCAGCATGTCCAAACTACTTTTTCTTGTCATTATTCCCTAAACAGTACAATATAACAACAATTTACATAGCATTTACATTGTATTAGGTACTATAAGTAATCTAGAAATGACTTTAAAGTACAGGCAGTCCCCAGGTTATGAACGAGTTCGGTTCCTGAGTCCGTCTTTAAGTCGGATTTGAAGTCGGAACAGGTACATCCGGTATTATTTGGCGTCAGTCAAACGTTTTTCTTAGTATATAGTACATATTTTACCTTTCTATGCATATAAAACACTTAAGAAACATACGTATTTCAATAATTAAACCACTGCGTTGCCCAGTAATAATTATAGCTTTCATCGAGGCAGGGCCTTTCACATTCTCCATTAAAATTGTTCCGATTGTTGACTGACTGTAGCCTAACGCTTTTCCAATGACCGATGGCGTTTCCCCTCTTTCCACCTTACTTTACTTACTTCCTTACATCTTACTTCCACCTTATTTTCAATCGTGATCTGATTATTTTCGTGAACAGAAACACTGCGGATTCAGAGCTGCACCACCAGGTCCTAATGTCCACCGGACTGAGCATGTTAAATAAAGTCCGGGGTTCTGCTGGGTCCTAAAGACCACTGCAGTAGACAAGTTAAATAAGGGACTTGAGCATCCACAATTTTTGGTATCCACAGGGGGTCTCGGAACCAATTCCTTGCGGATAAGAAGGGCCGACTGTATATGTTAATATAAAATATATTATAATTAGTGAAAACAGAGAGCAAAATAGTGTGATAGAGTTTATTGGTCCATGGACCATTCAGAAATCTAATGGCAGAGCTATTTAAGTTCACTCTACAAAGTGCAAGCTGCAGTCAGAATTTGAAAAGCTGGAGACCTTTATTTGCATTATGTGAGAAATTGGCAAGGGAAATTACAGTCTTCAGGCTCTTGAGTTGGTTGATAGGTTTCTGTGCTGTGGCAAAGCATATCACCCCATTGAGTCTGCAGTGGCTCTGTGCCGGAGTAATTTAACTAGTCTTATTTCCTTGCCCTCACCCCATATCCCTGCAATTCCTTTCCATGATTTATCCAGCTCTGTTATGAACACAACAGTAAAATCTGCATCTACTCGTGCACTTTACAATTAAACATCTGCCATGTTTTTGAAAAAATATATATTTTCTTTGCTTTTGATTAGTCGCCAATTGCTTTTGTTTTGTGAACCCTCAATCTTTACCTTCATGCGAATAAAAACAACGTCTCTCTCGCCCATACCTATCTGTCTATCTTGTCTAGGTATTTAAATGGTTCTATCAGACCCCCCCTGTTCCAAAGAGAACAATACCAACTTTTCATGTCTATCTACATAAACAGAATCAGAATCAAGTCACTAAATTATTATCACTGACACATGCCATGAAATGCATTGTTTTGCAACACAGTACAATGCAATACAGAGGGAGCAAAGATAGTGAGGTGGTGTTCATGGGTTCATCGCCGTTCAGAAAACAAAGCTCCTCATTCCTGTAATAATTTCTGTAAGTCTGTCTGGCACCACCTTCAAAGTTTATGACGATGTCCCGCTCTAGTGCTTTGCTCCCACTTTAATGCTCAGGCCGTGGTGGATTTATTTTAACCACACTGTCACTCTACCCTGTCATTTTCAACGACCTCTGCACATATCGCCACCAAACCTCTCTGAGAATCAGAACCGAGTTTGATATCACTGACTTATATTGTGATTTGTGTTGTTTTGTGGCAGCAGTACAGTGCAAGACAAAAAATACTGCAAGTTATATTTACTCTGTATACCTCGGACTTTAGATACAACTTTGAGTCGTGTTATCTGCAGAAACTCTCTGGTGACTCAGGAATTGTTCGGTGTATAAAGGGAGGATGGGAGGATGAATACAGATCCTGGTGGAGGATTTGTCAAACGGTGCAAGCTGAATCATCAGCAGATGGGGATGGACTTTAGGAAGACTAAACCTGCACTGTTCCCTGATACAATTGACAGTGAGGGCATGGATGTGGTGAGGACCTACAAGTACCTGGGGGGTGCACCTAGATGACAGACTTGAGTGGAGCACTAACATTGAGCCATGTATAAGAACTTCCTGAGCAGACTGAGCTCCTCTCAGGTATGCAGGCCTCTCCTTCACATCTTCTACCAGTCTGTTGTCGCCAGTACTATCTTCCATGCAGTGGGTTTGCTGGGGCAATGGCATCAACATGGGTGATGCCAACAGGCTGAATAAGCTGGTTAGAAAGGCTGTCTCTGTTATACGAGTCAAACTGGACACACTGGAGGCTGCTGTAGAACAAAGGACCCTGTGGAAAATCCTGGCAAATCTGGACAATGTTTCTCACTCTCTGCATTCCACCTTGGCTGAACAGAGGAATAGTTTTAGTACCAGACTGAGCCAACTGCACTGCTCCAATGAGTGCTACATGAGGTCATTCTTACCCATGGCCATTAGTCAACCTATGGCTGGGAAAGTGATTACTTCCTCCCCCCCCCCCCCTTTAGATTGTTTGAAATAACTTATTTTTTATTCTTGTCTTCTAATATTTATATCTGTGCACTTGTAATGCCACTGTGACGCTGTAATTTCCATTGGGATTAATTCCTTTGGCATCTATAAAAAATATACATTAAAATTAAATTAAATAGGTAGTGCAAAAGAAAAGCAAAAATAGGAAGGTAATGTTCGTGGTTTGGTTCATTGTCCACTCTGAAATTTGATGGTAAGGGGAAGAAGTTGTACCTAAAATATTGAATGTGTGCCTTCTGGCTCCTGTACCTATATTCTGATGGAATTAATATGAAGAGAGCATGTCTTGGATGTTGGCGGGGTCCTTAATTATGGATGCTTTTTGAGACATCGCCTTTTGACTACGCCCTTGATGATGGGAGGCTCGTGCCCACGATGGAGTTGGCTGAGTTAACAACCCTCGGCAGCTTTTCCCCATCCTGTGCTGCAGCCCCTCCATGCCAGATGGTGATGCAACCAGTTAGAATGCCCTGCATGATACTTCTGTAGAAATTTACTGGAGTCTTGGGTGACATATCAAATATACTTACTGTAGGCACCTTCTTTTTCCAATTGTGACTTGCAACTTATATTACTTCTGCACTTCATTCTACTCACGAAAATGAATCTTTCTCAATATTAAATTTAATCTGGTACTAATCCACCCATGCGGAATCTCCTGGAAGGCAATTACGATCTGCAGTTCACCATGCCTCCAAGTTTTGCATTATATAGAAATAGTATTCTCCGCAAAAATCTAGGTCAATTATATAATTTTAAAAACCTGTGATCCTCATACTAACTGCTGGGAACCCCACTGAACATTTCCCTTCTGTAGATCATAGGATCACAAGAGACAGGAGCAGATTCAGGACATTCGGCCTGCTCTCCCATTTCATCATGGCTGATCCACTTTCCCTCTCAACCCCATTCTCCTGCCTTCTCCCCATAACCATTCATACCCTGACTAATCAAGAACCTATCAACCTCTGGTTTAAATACAACTGTATTTAATGACCTGTCCACCACAGCTGACTGTGGCAACAAATTCCACAGATTCACCACTCTCTGGCTAAGGAAATCCCTCCTCATCTCCATTCTAAATGGATATCCCTCTGATCTGAGGCTGTGCCCTCTGGTACTAGACTCAATCAATCTAGGAAGCATCCTCTCCATATCCAGTCTGTCTGGGCATTTCAATATTCATTAAGCTTCAATGAGATCCATCTGCATTCTTCTAAGTTCTAGTGAGTACAGGTCCAGAGCCATTAAATGCTTCTCATACATTAACTCTTTCATTCCAGGAATTACTTTTGTGAGCCTCCTCTGAACCATCTCTTGTGTCAGCACATCTTTTCTTAGCTAAAGTGTCCAAAACTGCTCTCAATACTCCAAATGTGGGTCTGACCAATGTTTTATAAAGCCTCAGCATTACATCCTTCCTTTTATATTCTAGTCCTTTTGAAATGAATACGAACATTGCATTTGTCTTCCTTACCACTGATTCAACCTGGCAGTTAACCTTCAGAGAATCCTGCACAAGGACTCCCTAATCCCTTGGCACCTTGGGTTTTTGAATTTTCTGCCTGTTTAGAAAATAGTCTGCACTTTTGTTCCTTCTACCAAAGAGCATGAACATACAGTTCCAATATTGTATTGTATCTCCCATTTCCTTGCCCATTCTCCCAGCTGTCTAAGCCCTTGTGTAGCCTTTCTACTTCCTCGAAACTACCTGCTGCTCCACCTATCTTTGTACCATCAGAAAACTTGCCATAAAGCCATCAATTACATCATCCAAATCATTAACATATAACATAAAAAGAAGTGGTTCCATCACTCACCCCTGTGGAACACCACTAGTCAACAGCAGCCAACCAAAAAAGGCCCCCTGTCAATGAGCCAATCTTTATTCCATGCTAGTATCTTTCATGTAATACCATGGGCTCTTATCTTGTTAAGCAGTCTTACATGTGGTACCTTGTCAAAGGCCTTCTGACACAATATCCACTAATTCTCCTTTGTCTATCCTGTGTGTTATTTCCTCAAAGAATTCCAACAGATTTGTCAGGGAAGGTTTTCCCTTAAGGAAACCATGCTGACTTTGGCCTATTAAGTGCCTTCAAATGCCCCGAGGTCTAATCCATAACACTAGGCTCCAACATCTTCCCAACCACTGAGATCAGGCTAACTGGCCTTTAATTTCCTTTCTTCTGCCTCCCTCCCTTTTGACATTTGCAATTTTCCAGTCCTCTGGAACAATACCAGAGTCTAGTGATTGTTACTAATGCCTCCACAATCTCTTCAGCTACCTCTTTCAGAACCCTGAGGGGTACACCATCTGATCCAGATGCCCGATCTAGCTTTGAACATTTTACCTTCCCAAACTCCTCCGCCCTAGTAATGGCATCTTCATACACTTCTGCGTCCTGAAACTCTCAAACTTCTGGCATACTGCTAGTGTCTTCCACAGTGAAAGTGGATACAAAATACTTATTTAGTTCATCCACTATTTCCTTGTCCCTCATTACTACCTCTCCAGCATCAGTTTCCTGTTTCTATTCTTGCCTTTCTTTTACTCTTTATATGTCAGAAAGTAGTTTTGGTATCCGACTTGATTTTATTGGCTCATTGGCTCTTTTTCCTCATGACTTTTTAGTTACCTTATGTTGTTTTTTAATGCTTCCCAATCTTCTAACTTCCCACTAATTTTTGCTTTACTATATGCCCTCTCTTTTGGTTTGATGTTTTTTTTTTTGGCTTCCCTTGTCAGCCATGGTTGCGTTGTTCTACCTTTGAAATACTATTTCTTCTCTGGGATGTATCTGTCTTGTGCCTTCTGAGTTGTTCCCGGAAACTCCAGCTATTGCTGTTCTTCTATCATTCCTGCTAGTGTCCACTGCCAATGAGCTTTGGCCAGTTCTTCTCTTATGCCTCTATAATTCCCTTTACTCCTCTGTAATACTGATTCATCTGACTTTAGCCTCTCCCTCTCAATTTGCATGGTGAAGTCTATCATATTATGATCACTGCCTCCTGAGTGTCCCTTTACCCTAAGCTCCCTAATCAAATCCAGTTTATTACAGCCAATCCAGAATAGACTTTCCCCTAGTGGGCTCAACCACAAGCTGCTTTAAAAAAACATCTCATAGACATCTATTGGGATTCAGCACCAATCTGATTTTCCTAATCTATCTGTACATTGAAATCCCTTATTTCTCTCATAACATTGCCCTTTTGACATGCTTTTTTTATCTCCCATTGTAATTTGTAGAACACATCCTGGCTACTGTTCAGAGGCCTGTATATCACTCCCATCAGGAACTTCTTACCCTTATAGTTTCTTGATTCTACACACAAGGATTCTACATGTTCAGATCATGTGTCACCTCTTTCTAAGGTAGGGGTTCCCAACCTTTTTTATGCCATGAAGTTATACCATTAAGCAAAGGGTCCATGGTCCCCAGGCTGGGAACCCCTGTTCTAAGGATTTGATTTAATTTTTTACCAACAGAGCCACTCTACCCCTTCTGCATACCTGCCTGTCCTTCTGATATAATGTGTGTCCTTGGATTTATGCTCCCATTTATGATCTTCTTTCAGGCATGACTCAGTAATACCTGCCAAATGCACTAGAAGATCTTCTACCTTATTCTGTATACTGTGTGCAATTAAACATAACACCTTAATCCCTGTATTCATCAGCCTTTTTGATTTTATCCCTTCTGCAACTCCTCTCACTGACTGCAAGTTTGTCCGCTCATCTGCCTGTCCTTCCTGACTTTCTCACTGCAGAGTGCATCTAGTTGTATAACAACTGCCCATGCTCAACCCACTTTGGTCCACATACCCTGCCAAGTTAGTGTAAATCTTCCCCAACAATCCTAGCAAACCTGCCCGCAAGGATATTGGTCCTCCTTGGGTTCAGGTGTAACCTGTCCCTTTTTTTTACAGGTCATACCTTCCCCAGGAGAGATCCCAATGATCCAGAAATTTGAAGGCATGTCCCCTGCACTCGTTCCTTGGCCACACAGTCATCTGGCAAATCATCTTATTCCTACCCTCACTGGCATGCGGCACAGGCAGCAGTCCACCACCCTGAAGGTCTTACTTTTCAACTTTCTACCTAACTCCCTAAATTCTCCCTTCAGGGTCTCCTCCTTTTTCCTATGTCATTGGTGCCAATATGTACCAAGACTTCTGGCCACTCACCCTCTCCTTTAGAATGCCGTGGACCTTATCTTAGACGTCCCTGATCCTGGCACCTAGGAGCAACATGCCATTCAAGTGTCTCTTTCATGTCCACAGAATCCTATGTCTACTACTCCAACTATTGAATCCCCTAACCTGACTACACTCCTCTCCCCTTACCTTCTGAGCTACAGTGCCAGACACCTGGTCACTGTGGCTGTTCCCCACCCTCCACACCCCACAATATCCAAAGTGGTATTCTTATTATTGAGGGGAATGGCCGCGAAAGTCGTCCAGGTACCTGCCTTCTGTAACTTAGAGGCGACCACCTCCCTGTAGCTCCTATCTATCACTTCCCCAGTCTCCTGTATGAGCCAAAGGTCATCGAGTTGCAGCTCCAGTTCCTTAACAGGTATTTCAACTCTCTGCATCTGGTGCAGATGTGGTTATCCCAGAGGCTGGAGCTCTCACCGAATTCTGACATCACACACGCAAGAACACAACACAGCCCCAGAGCCATTCTCTCTGCACTGACTATGCACTAACTGACGGAGAATGAAAAAGAAGAAACTTAGCTGAGACTTAAGGAACAACAGTAGTTCTCTACTCTTTCTCTGCAACTCGTCCCTGAACCAATTTTCTATCCATGCTTCTATGAATCCTATCGTTCCATGAGTTTTGGCCTTCATGACATGAGTTATGATGTGGCTCCTTATCAAACAAATCTTGCAAGATTGTATATGTCATATCACCTAGATTTCTCTCTTTCTCTCTCTTCATTAGTTTATTCCAGAACTCTTATTATTAGTAAGATATAATTTGCCTTTAATAAATCCATGCTGGCTTTCTTTAACCAATTCATCATTGTCCAAGTGACTACTGGTTTTATTCATGGTAATTATTTCTAAAATGTTTTCTCACTGCTGAGGATGAGCCGATAGTTCTGTAGTTATACCCTTTTATAAAAAGGTTTTGTATGTCTGAAGTTGTCAGGTCCTTGGGCACCACAACTGAGCTTGTACGCCTTCTATAGATTATAGGTTCCTTCCGTACCTCAAAGTCAAAGTCAAGTTTGTTGTCAGATGCACAAGGACATGTGTAATGAAAAATTTACTTGCAGCATCACAGGCACATAGCCACATACACATGAACTGCACATAAATTATACACAATTTTTACAAGAAAATATAATTGGGAGAAAAAAAACACAAAGGCCATTGTAGCACAAAGTGGTTAAAGTAATTATGGTGTTGCAAAATGGTAGTGATTAGGGTTTTGTTGGTTGGATGAAGAACCAAATGGTTTGAAAGGGAATAGCTGTTCCTGAACTTGGTGGTGTGGGATTTCAGCTGACTGCACCTCTGCCTGATGGCAGTTGCGTGTCGAGGATCGTGACCCAAAAATGCCGACTGGTCATTCTCTCCATAGATGCTGCCTGGCCTGATGAGATACCCCAGTTCCTTCCTGTGTTGCTCCAGGTCTCCAGCATTTGCATTTCCTTCTGTCCTGATGTGTCCCGACAGTATGAACGTGAAGAGATTGTTTCTTCCTTTAGGAGAATCTAGGGGTAGATGTCACTGTTCAAAAATACATTATTGCAAATTAAAATGAGTTGAACATATTTCTCTGAACATCCTGATGTTATGGAACACTCTTCCTCAAGCGTAGTGGATATGGTCTTTAAATAATTCTTTAAGGTTGAGGAAGTCATGTCAAGATTGTGCTGGTGATACACAATGACTTTTTGTGGGAAGCTCACAAAACTAGTCTACTAATTACTTCTAGACTACGATAACTGTAATCCACAGTCTGAAGTTTATTTTGGGAGGTATACTTTTCAATTGTCTGAATGATCTGATTTGAATTGAAGTAACTTTATTACTTACGTCCTTCATATACTGTTGAGGAGTAAAAATCTTTGTTATGTCTCCATCTAAATGTGTAATGTGCAATTTATAGTAATTTATAATAAATACTATGTCCAACAATATGACATAGAAATACCATTGTGTCAGCATGAATTAATCAGTCTGATGGCCTGGTGGAAGAAGCTGTCCTGGAGCCTGTTGGTCCTGGTTTTTATACTGCAGTATCTTTTCCCAGATGGCAGCATCTGGAACAGTTTGTGGTCAGGGTGGCTCGGGTCCCCAAGGATCCTTCGGGCCTATATTACACACCTGTCTTTATAAAAGTCTTGAATCTGTAGTTCTCATCTACTGATGTGCTGGGCTGATGTTTCTGCAGTCACCAAAAGAGTTCAGCGAACTGGACTCTCGAGAATGCAGGTAATGTTATGGCACACCATTGCTGGGGTGAACTTCGGCTGGATCAAAGCATTGGGGCCTGGGGCAAACAATGAGAAACGAACCAATGTTTAGCTGGTTTAAGCACTGAGCCAGAGTAAAAGGTTAAAGTGTTGAGGCCGAGGGTAGGGGACGAACTGGTGGACTCCTAGACTGGCCTCAGCACCGACTGGACCCCACAGCTATCGACCTACCCCTTCATTTCTCTCAGTTCTGACCTGGCCCCACGGCTGTGGACTCACTTTCAGGGACTCCACAGTTCACGTTACTTGTTTATTGTTTGCACAATTTGTTCTTTTTATCGCACTTTGGATGCTTGTCAGTCTTTGTTGTGTGGGGCTTTTCGTGGATCATATTGTGTTCCTTTGCTTTGTGGCTGCCTGCAGCAAGATGAATCTCAAGGTTGTATATAGTCTGCATATGTCAATAATAAATTTACTTTGAACTTTGCTAAGAAAGAGGGTGAATGGTTACTGAGGCAGACAGGAGCATGTAACCAAGCTCTTATTAAACGGCAGAGCAGGCTTGAAGGAGCAAGCGATCTTGATGGGGGGGGGGTCTTGGCCCAAAACATTAATTGCTTATTCCCCTCCACAGATGCTGCCTGACCTGCTAAGCCCCTCCAGCATTTTATGTGTCTTTCTCCAAGATGTCCAGCATCTGCAGAATCTCTTGTGTTTATGAAGTTGCTTATTCCTTCCCTCAGTTCATACGTTCAAATGCAGTTTAAATTTGTTTTCTGTTGGCATTGTTCAAAATTAAGGTCTATATTTCACTTATATTTGTGAAATAAATATATAATCCATTACAACTTTCTGCTTAGTATAAAGGGAAAATAGAAACAAGATATCACAGTTGGTTTCGAGTAAATCTGAGTCAATTGCAATCTTTCTTTGAGCGTAGTCTCTCGTTTTTAAGTACAGTTTCTGTTACGCTTACAGGATAAGTCACTGTGAAGAAGTTATGTGGAATGTTGCACTCCTTTGTAATAATTCACACAAAGGTTCAGTGATGTTTCCTATCACCAGCCTGTGTAAATAATATTTAGCTGGATAAATCTCACACATGAGTGCTCTACTCTGCAGTTTGCACCCTATACTGTACATTTTTCAAAATGCATGTTACCTCCCTGGTGCCAGGGTCAAAAGTGTCACAAAGTGGTAGGAGAGCTTTCTAAAGGGGGGAAGGCTAACCAGACAGAGGCCATGGATCATATTGACGTGACAACATTGACTACAGAGAGTGATGGGGCCCAACAACACGAAGTTATGGAGCTGCAGTAGGTATAAGAACGGAGAACAGGACCACTAAGGCTCTAATCTGAGGAATGCAGTGAAGAGTAATTTCTTCTCGCTGACAGTCAACACTGGCACACCTCAGGGGTGTGTGCTTATCCCACTGCTCTACTCTCTCTATACCCATGACTATGTGACTAGGCATAGCTCAAATACCATCTATAAATTTGCCGATGATACAACCATTGTTGGCAGTAACCCAGATGGAGACGAGAGGGTATACTAGTTGGTATGCCAACTAGTTGAGCAGTGTCTCTGCAACAGCCTTGCACTCAACACCAGTAAGATCAAAGAGCTGCTTGTGGACTTGATTTCCAGCATCTGCAGAACCTACTTTTGTGTTGTGCTCACAACATGGAGAACCTTGCATTTGTCTGCAATTATTTCACCTGCTGTACTCTCATATCCCTGTGGAACCTCTTCACTTCCTCCTCTGAACTCTCAATCTCATCTACTGCAAACTTCAAAAGATTTGATCTTGATTCATTTGATTCACTCAAATTAATTATAGATTGTGAATACAAAGACTGCCAGGTCAAGAATGGCTTGAATTGTGGAAAAATGACTTTGTGAAAGTTCTCCCATACATTTTTACAGGCATTTTTTGAGCTAGTAATAACAATAAAATGTTTTGTTTTATTTATTAATTAATTGCAATATATATATTCCATAAGTTGAACTATGGCTTAGTTATTATTCAATAAAATGAGAATATATATATATCTATATATATACACGTAGGTAGGTACGTGGATGGTAGGGGTATGGAGGGCTATGGTCCTGGTGCAAATCGATGGGAGTAGGCAGATTAAATGATGTCAGCATGGATTGGATGGGCCAAATGGCCTGTTTCTGTGCTGTACTTCTCTGTGACTCTTTCATGTGTATGTAGAGGAATGCAATATGGTTAGGCATACAGAATGGATGTGTCTAACTTGCAGAGAAATTTGCTTGCGGACAGTTCTCAGGAATGGAATCCCTGCATAATCTGTGGAGTGTCTGTGGCTGTGGTCAAAGCACCGATCTGTATCGTACTGCACTTGTCACAGCTTGCAAGCCTGACAACAATCTGCCTATTCCTACTCCCTGATTTCTGTCAAATAACCTTTCTCAATCTGTGAGTTGATTCATCAAAAGTTCAAAGGTCAAATTTAATGTCAGAGAAATGTATACAGTGTACATCCTGAAATGCTTTTTCCTCACAAGCATCCATGAAAACAGAGAAGTGCCCCAAAGAATGAACGGCAGTTAAACTTGAGAACCCCAAAGTCCCCCCCACCTCTCCCCTCCCTCTATAATCGAAATCAAAATCAGCCATTACTGTAAATTCCAAATCAATCAATTTCCTGTAAGCAGGTTGTACATTCTCCCTGTGACCATGTGGGTTTCGTCAGGGTGCTCCGGTTTCCTCCCACAGTCCAAAGACGTGCCGGTTGGTAGGTCATTGTAAATTGTTAGGCTAGGATTAATTTGGAGAATTGAAGGACGGCACGGCCCAAAGGCTCAAAGGGCCTACTCCACACTCTATCTCAATAACGAAATTAATGGTGGAACAGACACCGTGTGCCAAGTGGTTAATTCTGCTTCTATATCTTTCAATTCCACATGCTCTAAACTTTTTGTTCAAACTCATGCACGTGATCTTATTAAATCCAAAGACTACGCATTCACTAGTTCTCCCTTACCAATGTTATTATTCGTATTCTCAAGGAACTCCAGCAGATAAGACAAATATAATTTTCCTTTAATCATTCAATGTTGATTCTATTCAATCTTATCATTCCTTTCAAACAGTTCTGTTATTATACCCTTGTTTGTAGATTCCAGTATCTTCTGTACCTCTGAGACTAAGCTAACAGGTTCCTTGTAAATAACAGTGTCAAATTTGTCATTCTCCATTGACACGAGTAGGTTCAGAGTTTACTGGAACTTCAGAAGGTGTCAACCAGAGTGTTCAAGGCCTGTAAAACTATCTCCTTCAAAACCTTGTGAAGGACATCATCAAATGTTTGGAACTTATCAACTTTCAAACTTGCTACCTTCTCCAGTATTTTTTTGACCAACAGATACAATATTTCCTTCTGTTCTCCATTTTTGTTACTCCCTTGACTCACTAATATATCCAGCAGTGTTTGTGTTTGTCCTTCTGTGGAGACAGATGCAAAGTAATTGCTTAATTCCTCTGCTCTTCTTTATAAGTTCTCCTGTCCCCATTTAGTTTTATTATTATGGCTGGTTTGTCTTGTGAAGAAGCAAGTATAATATTCCCTTCAACACACACAAAATGCTGGAGGAAGTCAGCAGGGCAGGTAGCATTTATGGGGGGGGGGGGGGAATGTCCAGTCAACATTTCGGGCCGAAACCCCTCAGTTTGGATTTATAGCATCTGTGGATTTTCTATTGTTCGTAACATCCTTTCTCTATTTCCCCTTCTTGGCCCTATCTGCCCATCAATGCACCCTCCCCATCTCATCTGTTTGCACCTACCTGCCCCATCTCACCCCTTCTCTTTATGCTCTCAGTCCAGATGCAGGGTCTTGACACATAACTTCATCTGCCTCTTTGCCTGCACAGATGCTGTCTAACCTGCTGAGAAACCCCATATTTTGTTATTATTTTGCTCTATATTCCAGTATTTCCAGTCTTTTGTGACCTAGGAGTACTGCCTGATCTTGAACTGGTTTTGTACTCTGGGAGGTCAGATATATTAGCTGTAAATTCAAGTTCAAGTTTGAGTTTATTGTCATTCAACTGTACACATGTATACGGCCAAATGAAACAATGTTCTTTCTGACCAATGTGCACAACACAGCACATATAGCTTACTCAAGTAACATATGGGTCCACAATCCCTTATCCGAAATTCTGAAACCAAAAAGCTCTGAAAACCAAAGTTTTTTCACCAACAACTGTCGTCATTCAGGTGTGACGTGGCAACGCCAGCAGAGACCGTCAGACGTAAGATGTGGCTCAGCGCTCGTACTGGTTACACATGCATTTGCTGTTCGCTGATATTTTGTGTTCACTGTTGACTTTGTGTTTAATTTCACTGTGAAAATGTCAAAAAGAGCTGCAGATACCCCTATGGGTAACAATGAGAAAAAGAGAAGGGAGCATCTATCATTATCAATAACACAGAAAGTGGAGTTATTGCAGAAGCTTGATCGTGGTGTGTCTGTGTGGCGTCTTGCTGAAGAATATGGTGTTGGAACTACCACTGTATATGATTTACAGAAACAGAAAGATAAATTACTGAAGTTTTATAGTGACAGTGACATTTTACATTTATTCCAATAAGTCATTTACCATGTGTTTGATTTGGTTCGTTTGAAGCTGTATATATTTATGTTTTACTGAATTTTTTTGTTAGAAATATATTTTTTCTTGTCATTATTCCCTGAATAATACAGTATAACAACTACTTACATAGCATTTACATTGTATTAGGTATTATAAGTCATCTGGAGATGATTTAAAGTATACGGGAGGATGCACATGGGTCTGGTGCTCTGCCGGGTCCTAAAGTCCACCTGCACTGAGACAGATTAAATAAGGGACTTCAGCATCATTGTTTTTTGGTATCCTTGGGGAGTTCCGGAACCAATAAGGAGGGATTCTGAAATCCGAAAAAATTCTGAATTCCAAAATGCAATTGGCCCCAAGGATTTCGGAGGAGGGATTGTGGACCTGTATAAAGTAATGTTACCACAAATGAATAATAAAATAATCTAACTTTAACAATAAATGGTTACAAAAGTCATGCAGATTAGCTTTCCACACATTTTCCCAGCTTTTATATTAGCTAGATGGCATAATCAGAAAGGCCAGCAAATGTTGCTTAAAAGCTATTTTTTGTTCCTCAACCAGTTAAGACATGTGAAATTTGTCAATAATGGGAATTCTTTTTTTTTCTGTAGCTTGTGCTTTATGTAGATATTCCAGAAAGCAATACCTTTTTTGTATTTTGTATTCGTCAACACAAGAACTACCAATTACAGCTAATTAGTTAGTACAAGGATCTAAATTAAGTGCATTTGGCATTTTGTCAAAATGTTGAGTTTGGCTTTTGTCAGCTGTGGTCAGAAGTGGCGTTCCTTCAACTGAATCAGAAGGCTGTAAATTCAAGTGTAGCTCCAGGGACCCGAGCATTTAATCAAGGTCAAGGTCTGAGTGTTATACTGAGGGAATTCTGATTGGAAATGCCTATTAGTGTCAGAATACTTCGATCTGTGTTAAGTGTACTACTGTGCTTTACACCCTGGTTCCGAGAAAAGTCTTGTTTCTATATGTATTATATGGTTATATACATTATACACATGTATATAGTTAAATGACAATAAACTTGACTTGACTTCCACCCACCATCATCCCCTCTCCTGTTCATCCACTGATGAAGCCCCTCAACTCGACCCTGGGGTTTAGAATCTCCTGTTCTTGGCAAGAGCCCTGCTTTTAAATACTTCATTTCCAGCTTTGGTGCAGTTGGACAGTAATGTCAGGAGGATTTTTGCTGAGTGGAGCCAGAAAAACTGGAATTCTCTGGCGCAGACAGGACTTATGGTTAAGTCAAATCGGGTACATCGTCATGTACGGAGAGAAACAGGACACAATGAAAACCTGGTTACAACAGCAACACAGGCACGCAGGTACAGACAACCCACACATCATAAATTACTTATGAATTAGGCTAGACAGTGAGGAAAAAAACAGTACAAAAGCAGACATTAGTTTAGCCAAACCATTAAAGATGCAATGTTTCCTAAATACTTTCTTAAAATAATTTTAAAAAGAAACGGATTTCTGCAAGCTGGCCTGCTGAGTGTATCTGGCACCTTCAGACTTTATTTCAGGTTTCCTGTATCTGCGGTTTTTCATCTTCTATTCATCTTTGCTTCTGGGGCTACTGGCTGACACAACTGCCAAGGAGCTGGATTTTTGCTGAATTTCACCAAAATAGAAAACAATGGAAAGGGAATGACTAAACTTTAATCATACTATTGAAATTCTTTTAAGTCCATAAAGAAAATAAAAACCTGTTAGGTCAACTCAATTTTGTTTGGAAACATGACCAGTTGAAACGTCTCTTTCTCTCGGTCTCTGGAAGGGAATGGGGTCAATGAGGTTGTGGCGTTAGGTGACTACTGGAAAGCTGGCACACTGCCTCTGAACTCCCTGTGGAGCAGCTGGATAGCAGGAATGTAGGGATGGTGATGTACTTCTAAATCAGCATGGTGTGCGACTTGAGAGAATTTGCAGATAGTGGTGTTTCTGTGGGCTCCGACCTTTGAGAAAGTTCAAGAGTTCTGGCCGTTGGTAAATAGTTCTTGGTGGTGTTTTGGATTGGTCGTCTAATCCTCCTTGCAAAAGGGAATGAAATAGTTGTTATTTGCCTGTACAACCCCCCCCCCCCCCCCCACCTATGCCTTTAGAGTGGATGGCTTGTAGTGTGTTTGATCATGGAAAGAAAAAAGAAAGCCAAGTGGTTAGCCACTTGATGATAGCCAATCAGCAATTGAGCAAAGCTGAAGGGATTCAAGAATATTCAGTGTGGAGAAACTTCAAAAAAAAAACAGTTTAGAGAAAAAATGGCATAAAATGACACCAAAACAAATTTTATTTTAAGTCGACAGCAGCTTGGAGAATTCCTTGGTACAATAGTGTTTGAAGTATCTAAGTAGCTTCTTAATTGAGGTTGTATTTTATCATCCAGTCTTTCAACGTGGAAGCTTAGGAGCTGCCGTGTTACAGAGGCTGTTCAGAAAAGCAGCTTATTGACCTTCTCATGAGTGTCTGGTGACAAGATCTGAAGATACCTTCCTGTCCAACATTTGGCCTTTGACATTTGGAAGGGTCTCGGCCTGAAATGTTGACAGTGCTTCTCCTGGCCTGCTGTGTTCCACCAGCATTTTGTGTGTGTTATTTGACCTTTGAACTACTTTACTTGAAAATTGTAGCTTCCTGCTTCAATGTTAGGATGCAAATGTCAAATTGTTTCTTAAATGTACAATTAACAGCAAACTCTTCATGGATTGCTTGATTTTCTTGTTTTTCGTAAGTGAACCTTCTTCAGGCATGAACTGATAGACTGCAAGTGAAAAGTGTGAGGCAATAATCACCTCCAACAGGAAGGCCAGCTGCCTACTCTTGACATGCATTAACATTACTACCTCTGAGTCACTCTCCATCAACACTTTGGTGTCCCGATGATCAGATATTAAATTGGATCAGCCTCATAGATACTGTTCTACAGGAGTTGTTTGGAAGCTGGGTATCCAGTGATGAGTGTCTGAGATCGTGACACACCATCTACCAAGTACAAATTAGGAGTGTGATGGAGTACTCTCTAGGTACACAGCAACAACAACTCACAAGAAGGTTGACACCATGTTCTTGTGGTGGCAACCCACTTGATTAGCGCTTCATCTAGTCAGATGAAGGGTCTCGACCCAAATCATGGACTGACCATTTCCTTCCATAGGTGCTGCCTGACCTGCTGAGTTCTTCCAGTGATTTGTATGGTGCATGGAGAGCTAGGTGGAAACTTCAGCATCCAGATTGTGCAAATTATTTATTCACGTGGGTAATTTTATTTCTTTATGGTATTCCTTTGCTATATTTTGCTGGAATATGGGTAAAGCCATTGTAGAATTGTATGTATGTGGCCAGGAAATGGTAAAGATGCTTCAGGCAAGGAGCTAGTTCTGCTGGGAGCTAAGGAAGGGAATGACCTGTGTAATGCTGAGAACTGGGTCCTTACTGATACCTCTTCTAGTCAGACCCAATCACCTCTTCCACTTTTGTGGTTACTACTGCCAGCCTTTGGACTTTTCACTACTAATTCTGTACTAAATCTGCTTTAGACTTAGCGCTGAATCTGTGCTATATATTCTACTTGACTGTAGGAAACAACAGAAAGAATATTTGGTTAACCAGATGGCATTCTCTCCATAATCTGTCACCTTCTGACCGCGCAACCCTTCCTCCACTTCGGAAGGCACTGAGTATCAGAGTGTAGTTTTATTGGAATCCTGGCAGACGTTGTTGCCTTGCCGAGGAGATAATTCATCATGAGTATGTCTAGACATTAAGTGTTGCCTGACTACTTTCCTTTGCCAGTGAACGAGAGCTTACTCTGAGCCAAACCTCGCTGACCTTTCCACATAGCAAGCGCTTGTGAACGTTAAAGACTAATTTATTTCTGTCAATGAGGGACCAGAACCAGTAGTAATGCCTCATTTCCAATGCTCCTTCTACCTCATCCTCCAGCTTTCTTGAAGAAGAAATGAATATTCAAAGGCCCATGATCCTAAGTTAACACCTCAGAAGTCAGTACCATAAGGCTGAGTCTAAGATGGTGGGCCTTTCCGCCAGGCTGACCATCTCTGATAATTCATTGTTAATATTCTTTCAGGAGAATTGGCTCTAAAAGCTTTATGCCTTTGTAGCCACACTCAGTCAGGGTCAAAAGCTCCATTTTGAATAATATCTCTGCTACCTGACCCAATGGAGTTTATTTTTAATTCAGTTTTCAGGATTGGGACTTTGCTGGCAAGGTCAGCATTTATTAGCTTATGCTTACTTTTCCTTGACAACATCCCGGGTGAGATGGTACTTTGAACTTCTGCAGTCTATTTGGTGCAGATAGATGATCCCTAAAGTGCACTTGGGGCGGGGGTCTAGGATTTCGACTCGGTGATGACAAAGGACCAGTGAGATGAGACTTGGATGGGATCCTGAGTTAGTTGTGCTCCCAAGCACCTAATTCCCTTGTCTTTTTTGTTTCAGAGTTTTAACTGTAGTGCCCTTTGCAGATGGGGTACGTTGTACCACTGCACACCCTGACACCCCAAACCCTCGCCACCCTCAGTAAGGTACAGTTCAGGAGTGTGGTGTACCAGGATGAGAGCTGCACTAACAACACTTAATATGAAAAGGGATCTGACCACGTGAAGGTAGAAGAGATTTGGTGTCATGAGCCTAATTAACTTGGTACAACATTAACATGAGCCTAATTAACTTGGTACAACTAAAGGGCCTGTTCCTGTGCTGTAAGTTTCTGTGTTCTAGGTGAATGAGATTGCTTTGCTGGGGACCAACCAGGGAGTGATGGCCTCATGGTTGCCCTCTGTGTCAGTATATAATCAAAGAGGAAAAGAAAGGACACTAGAGGTTTCTTATAGTTCCCTCCCGATGTTAAACTCTCCATGGCCTCTGACGTAGCTCCTGTTTCTTCAAAGGCAGTCTCTAACCCAGAGTTCCATCTTGACCTCTGCAGGCTTGCTGACAGTCCAGCTTCCAATGCTGTGACTGTGACTTTTTTTTTTGCAGTCTTTTCTGGGCCACAGGGACAACGGCTGCAGCAATGCAGGGATGTGCTGGTTAATTGATGCATCGGCTAGTCGATCATTTTCTGGTATAAAAAGCAGGACTGAATCACTGCTGATGCTATAAATCTGAAGTAAAGATATATATATGTTAGGGCTGAAGCTGATTTGGGTTTTCTTTGTTCAGTATAAGGTTTACCTTGGTGCTTTATATGGTTATAATTGTTATATGGTTATGTGGTTTCGTTTATCACTGGTTCCACATTGTAATGACATTTGATCCTCGAACAACCTGAATTTAAAAATTGAATTTTAACAAGACAGCTAGTATATTTTGTCTTTTAAAAAATTAACAATGTTTTTAGAACTGGTTGTATTTTACATGTTTGTTTCGTCCAAATGTGTTTTGTTGTTAAGTAAGTGAACATAATTTTTTTTCACATGGCACAGTCTTCTCAGCCACTCAGACCTGACATTTTGCAGCTCACTAAGGAAGAGATATTTAAAAGCACCAGAAATAATGGCAAAATATGATCTTAAAATCATTACTGTTGGCCAGAGTTTCAGAAATACAATAAATACTCATTTGGTATTGATGTTAAAGAAGCCAGCTTTTATTCTGTTTAACAGTTACTTTTAGATTAACACTTGCTACCAGGATCATGTTACCCTTCAATGGGTTGCAATTTATTGTTATTTTGCCTTTTGGTAAATGAGAGAATTTGCATTTATATTACCCTTTAAAATGATTCAAAGTACATTTATTATCAAAGCATGTATACAAAATACAACTCCCATAGCCACGAAACAAAAAAACAACATGGAACTTGTTCAAGAAAATACCCAGTGCTCAACAAATATATATTATCATTTGTTAGAAAATGCTTAATTGTTAGTTAAGTACAGTACCTTTGAAGGGTAGTCTCCATAGCAATGTAAGCTTCTCACTCCAAGCCATAGGTCAGAAAATGTAAATCTATCTTTAATTAAATAAAATTGTAAGAGATGGAAGCTGGAGTAGGATATTTGGCTCCATGTGCAGGTAACTTGACTAAAGCAGGTGAGAAAAAGTTACATTTTCAAATTGTTGCTTTGGTTCTTTCATACCCATCTCAGCTAGTTTTGATTTTGTCCCAAGAACACTATTATTGAAATGACTAGATTGTTGCCCAAACTCCATCTGATTTGCATATGGCCTGTGGGAGACATATCCTTTGGAGATATCCTTGGAGGGGTATGGGGGTAAAAGCCTGCACAAGGTACGTAAGTTGGAAGCTCAGATCAAGTTGAAATGAAGAACAGGCTTGAAGGGCCAAATAGCTTAGAGCTTCTCGTTTACATTTTCAAAAACTGCTGTCTTTGCTTGCTTTGGCCAATCCATGACTCTAAAGCACCTTGAGCGTGGCTCTCAACTGCCTCCTTGGTTCTGGAGGAATAAGAAATGCATCAAAGCTGCTAATATTTATCCATGTTTTCTAAGCAAGATCAGAAAGCAAAGGGGAAGATTTGTATTGAATCCACGGATGATATAATCCTCATTTTATTCATGCCACAGGGTATAATACGTCCATACGCATAATGTTTTCAGTATCTAACATTTCTCAAATTGTATCTTTGATTATGGAATCTGCAGTTAATGTCCTGGCCATAAAGTAAGTAAACAGCAACTGTGAGAAATACATTTTCAATCTCTATCATTCACTTCCATGCGTAGGGATGCAGTTCTGAAAATTCAAGTGGCACTGTATGAGAACATAAGACAAAGAGATACCGCAGATGCTGGAACATGGAGAAACGTCTCTTCTTCCGAGACATCACTGGGATGAGCAGAATCTCTATGGGAATTGTAGGGTTTTGGGTTGAAACCCTGTATCAGGACTCATTGTTTTAACCTGATTTATTGACGATTGTTTATTGTTTTTCTCTCCATAAATGCTGAGTCCCTCCAGGACATTGGCAGGAATAATAGGTCCACTGGGCCCTTGCCTCTGCCTTGCTATTCGGAAAGGCCCTGGCTGACTCAGTCTGGGCCTCCATCACTTTTTCACGTTCTCTCTATTTCCCTTGGTTCCACTATAGTGCAAATATTTGTTAATCGCTATCTTGAATATATTTTCTATAAACCTGCATTCATTCTCATCTTTGGGGGGGGTCTACTTTTCCATTGAGAATACATCAAAATAATTGACAACCCCATTCTTAACATTCAACCATTTAGAAGAAAAATTACACTAATTATAATTTCGTTTGGCAACATGAGTCAGACTGAGTCTCTTCTAAGTTCATAAGGATAGTTTTGGGGACAGGGAGGGGAGTGGTGGGTCATGTTAGGGTTTAGGGACAAGGGTGTCAGGCAGTTATAGGTCAGATTGTGGTTTAAGCACAGGTATCTGGAGGAGTTAAAGCTCTGGCTTTCAGCACTGTACACTCAAAGTCCGGGTAAGAGAGAGTAGAGCAGTGGGCAAAACACACATCCTTGAGGTGCACCAGTGTTGATTGTCAGCGAGGAGGAGATGTTATTTCCGATCTCCACAGACTCGGGTGACAATGTCAAGGATCCATTTGCAGAGGGAGGTGCAGAGGCCCAGGTTTTGGAGCTTTTTGGTTAGAACTGAGGGTGTGGTTGTATTGACTGAGCAATAGTCAATAAACAGCAGCATGATGTAAGTACAGGCTGAATGCCACTTACCTGAAATGCATGGGGCCTGAAGTGTTTTGGGTTTTGGATTTTTTTCTGTATTTTGGAACACAGAAATTGGAGTTGACCCCAGGGTTGCGTTCTGAGTCCCCTTCTCTACTCCCTTTACGTCCACAACTGTACTGCCACACACAGCTCCAATCTGCTGATCAAACTTGCAGATGATGCAACTTTGATCAGCCTTTTTTCTAGCTGTAATGAGACAGCCTACAGAGAAGAGGTTGACACCCTGACACAGTAGTGCTAGGATAACAACCTCTCCCTCAATGTCCAAAAAAAACCAAAGAGCTGATTGTGGATTACAGGATGAACAGAGACAGGCTCGGCCCGATCAATATCAATGGGACTGCAGTTGAGAGGGTGAGTAGTTGCAAGTTCCTCAGTATACACATCACCGACGTTCTCACCTGGACTGTACGCATCAGCTTTGTGGTTTAAAAAAAAGCATGACAGCATCTCTTCCATCTCACGCAACTGAAGAGGTTTGGCATGAGCCCCAAATCCTCAAGACCTTCTCCAGGTGCACCATTGAGAGCATCCTGATTGGCTGTATCACCTGCCTGGTAGGACAACTGCACCAACCTTGATCACTGGGCACTGCAGAGAGTGATACAGACAGCCCAGCACATCTGTGGATGTGAACTTCCCTACGTTGAGGACATTTATAGTGGCAGGTGCAGAAAGAAGGCCTAGAAGATAATCGGGACAACAGTCTCCCTAACCACAAACTGGTTCATCTGCTTCCATCTGGCAAACGGTACTGCAGCATGAAAGCCAGGACCAACTGGCTATGGGACGGCTTCTTTCTACAAGGCTTTTAAATTCACATGTCTGTACATTGCAACAGAGTCATAATGCGATGATTTTTACTCCCTCACGGTGTGGGATGGATGTAAGATTTAAATTAATTCTAACTCTAATCTAATGAGATAGGTTGGGAATGCCATCGTTTTCAACTCTGAATTTATGTTCTACCAGTAAGCAGTCTTTGTTGTACGTTTGTTTATCACACATATGTACTTAACAGTAAAAATTATCACATCATTAATATAATGAAATTAGAATGTGTGCAGGGTAACAGAAACAGCACAGCAGCATGGGGAGAGTACCTGAATCAACAAAAAACAACGGCAGGCTTTCAGTCTCCACTTTCAATGCTGTGTTTTGATTCAAAGTTCACAGAACTCTGTATTTGTGTCGTACCCTTTATGAAAAGTATAAAAAGACTTGTTCTGGTGTTAGATTTTCATCAGCGACAATCTTTGCAAACTTACTGACGAATTCCCTCATGCTTTGTGATCAGCAGACACATCATCTTTAGAAATTTGTAAATCTTTAGAAATTTGACGCCGTGCCTTTTCAGAAATTTCTGCCACCAGCCTGCTGAATATTCACAATTACTTTCAATTTTCAGTTCATCACGATAGATTTTTGCTCGTTTTGTAATCAGCATACCATTAAGCGGATATAGTCGCTCCCATACTGATGGATCCATTCTCTCAATACATGTCAAAACCTTCATTTTCTCTTTATGCGGTTTTTCTATTTTTCATTAACTTCTGCTAATTGCATGCAGTATGTGGGGTCACTTCTTAGAAGTATCTCTGATACTCGCGCAGCATCTAAGAACCTTCCTAGCACCTTCTGGAATTTTCCACTTGTGATGTCATGTCACTGCTCAAAAATAGTTCGGATTTTGGAGGTTTACAGATTTCGGAATTTCAGATGAGTGGTACTCAACCTGTATAACTGATGCCCAGGTGATCTGAGGCTGAGCGGAGATTGCATCCATTGTAGTCTTATTGTGGTGACAGTGGGTCCAGATCTTTGCTCAGGCAGGAGCTGACTCTAGCCATGACCAACCTCATAAAGCACTTTATCAGAGTCGATGTGAGTGTGACTGGGTGGTAGTTGTTAAGGCAGCTCACCCTGCTCTTCTTGGGCACTGGTATGATTGTCGCCCTTTTGAGGTAGGTGGGATAATTGACGAACTTCCAGTCAAGATGGCACCTGCGTACAGTGTTCCTTTGGCCGTCATCTTCTGGATAGATCATGAAACAATATATTTCACTTCTTTTATGTCTTTTACGCTTGCTTTTCATCTTGAATGTGGTTCTGGAACTGTTAGAGCCTGTGATTTGCAGTTTGGAGATCATTTGGGTGTTTCAGTACTCTGTAGTCTCTGACAGGATTCTAGGAGGCAAAGGCAACGAGGTGCAGGAACCACGTGGCAAGAAAACTGTGTTCGGCTCCGTTTCACCAACTAAAGCTTCTATTGTCCACCAACTAGAGTGACCAGGGAGATTGAATCATAGAGGCAAGTGTGGAAGGAGTGCACCAGCTGCCTTTGTATTGCTGGGGGATCTCTCTGCTGCCAGAGAGGGGAGACTGCCTTTGTATCATTGATCGCTCACTGCTGGAGAGGCAAAGGCCTACCGCTGTGCCCAGAGTGCATTTTGGATGCGCACTTGAGAAGAAGAAAGCCCTTAACTCCGAGTGGAGTCATCGAGACGGCGTCGTGACGGTGTTTTTTTTTAAGCAGGCTTTTTTTGTTTTTACGAGGCCGAGTTGCCAGCTCGACACTCAACCCAGCACAGATGGAAAGCGTGCAAGGGAGCCGGCTGGATTCGAACTCGGGAGCCACTATGCCACCAGCCGGACTATATGGACTTGGACTATAGACTATTTTCCAGTCTTATAGTTTTTATATTCTATGTTTTACCCCCCCGATCTTTCTTGTTCTTTTGTGTGTGGGAGCGGGGGATTTGGGGGTTGATGTGTCTATCCCGTTTTTGTTCACTTTTTTACGTGGATAGGAGGGATTTCGTGGTTGACGATCGTGCTGCTGTACTTTTTGTTCTTGGTTTCATGGCTATCTGGAGAAGAAGAATTTCAAAGTTACATACTTTGATAATAACTGAACTGTTGAACCTTATTTTTTTATGTCCTTGAGCACTCCTGCCAGTTGGTCGGCACGTGTTCTCAGAGTCCAGGTACGTCATCAGATCCTGACGCTATGCAAGAGTTCACCCTCTCGAAAGATGTTCTAATGCCGGCCTCTGAGTCAGAGATTACAGCATCACCAGATGCTGCAGGGATTCGCATAGACCTAGTTTTATTCTCCCTTTCAAAGCGTGCATAAAGGGCATTGAGCTCATCTGGGAGTGAAGCATAACTGCCATTCATGGTCTTAGGTTTCACTTTGTAGGACGTTGACATCACCTGCCCTTTTCCACCCACCTACCTTCTCTGTCGCCTAGTCTCTCCTGTTACCTGCCGGCCCCCATGTTCCAAGGATGTACAGGTTAGGATACCTGTCATCTTTTGTAATCCACCCCCCCCCCCCACCACCTCACCTTCTTAGTCTAGCTTCTCCCCCTTCCTTTCCAGCCTTGATGACAAGGCCCATAACGTCGACTGTTCATTTCCCTCCATAGCTGCTGAGCTCCCCCAGAATTCTGTGCATGCTGCTTGGTCTTTGTATCGTCTGGACAAACACCTCCTTCCATGCCAACTTGCCAGCCGGTTAGTGAGTGGAGATGTACTGCTGCAGAGAATGATCTTCTGGAGGAACTCAGTGGGTCGGGCAGAATCTGTGGAGGTGAAGGGATGGTTGGTGTTTCGGGCTGTGACCTTGTGTCACGTCTGAGACGGTAGAGGAAACTTCTTTCTACAGGTCATAATGGAATAGCATCATAAAGGTGACTTAACATGTTATGCACTTCCCAGGTCATCACAATCTTCTTTATGTAATTCAACATGTGAGTAGGAATTCCAGACATTATTGGAATAGGAAAGCATGACAGGCAATTACGTATTGAATCAGAATCAATGACATTTCATGTTTGTTTTGCAGCCGTACAGTGCAATAGATGCTATGAATTGTGTGTGTATACACACACATATATAATTGTGTGTATATATAATTGGACACTCCAAGTCCAAATGGGAAACACCCGAGAAGGCAGTGGAGGATAACAGAGCTAAGATCCTGAGGGACTTCTAAATACAGACTGATTAGCAGGTACTGGCCAACCAACCAGACATAGTAATACTGGACAAGGAACAGAAGAAAGCTGTAGCAATCCCAAATGACAGTAACATCAGGAAGAAAGAGTATGAGAAGCTGGAGAAATACCAGGGCTTGAAAGGGCGGATGGAAAGGATGCGGAAGGTTAAAGCCAGAGTAACCCCGGCGGTGAAAGGAGTATTTGGAGCTGTGACACCTGGACCGCGAGAGTGGCTCCAACAGATCCCGGGAACAACACCCAAGATCTTGGTCCGTAAGAGGGCACTACAAGAATGCTGCACTGAACCCTCAAGCTCCCAGGCCTCTGGTAGAAGACCCAAGACTGAGGGGAAAATGCACATACACATCACCCAAAAGGGGTAAGAAACGAAAATATACATAGTGCAAAAAAGCAAGCAAAATGAGTGAGTTAGTTCAATGATCATTGTCCGTTCAGAAATCCAATGACTGAGGGGAAGAATCTGTTCCTAAAATACGGAGTGTGTGCATTTATGTATTTATTGAGATACAGTGGGAAATAGGCCTTTCTGGCCCTTTGATCCGTCCCACCCAGCAAAACCCGATTTAACCCTTGCCAAATCATGGGACAATTTACAATAACCTACTAACCAGTCGTCATTGGACTGTTGGAGAAACTGGAACACCCGGAGAAAACCTGAATGTTCCACAGGGAGGACGCTGCAATTGAACCCTGAACTCCGACACCCCAAGCTGTAATGGCATCGTGCTATCTGCTGTGCTAGCATGGCACCCTGTATTCAGGCTGCCATGCCTCCTCTCTGATGGTAGTAGTTTGAGGCGCACCGGTATTGATTGTCAGCGAGGAGGAGATGTTATTTCTTATCCAGACTGGCTATGCAATCCCGATGAGGAAGTCCAGGATCCAGTTGCACAGAAATGCACCTTATATGCACTTGCTTGTGTGTATTTCACACTGCTGAATATATCAGCCAAGGACATTTAGAAATTTCAGTACCAGTGTTTCACTTGGTCCCCATCCGCCTTTCCTCCTGCACACCCCGATGCCTCTGACACAATTTAACTGCTGAGCCTGACATCATCTATTTCATCCCAGAGAAAGATTAAACTGAATTTACACACACCAAATGCTGGAGCAACTCAGCAAGTCAGGCAGCATCAATGGAGAGAAGTAAACAGTTGATGTCTTGAGCCAGGACTGGAAACATTGACTGTTTATTTCCTTTCATAGATGCTGCTTGACTTACTGAGTTTTTCCAGCATTTTGTGTGTACTCCTCAAGATTTCCAGCATCTACAGAATCTCTTGATTCAATCTGAGGTTTCTTTGTTCCACTTATCTGTGTCCTTAAGAACACAAGAGAGAGGAGTAGGCGTAGGTCAAGTGGAATTTGAGCTGGCTCTTCCATTCAGTGAGGTCATTACTGATCTGACCTTGGCTTTGGCCCTACTTTTTGTTGCATGTTGCCCCTTAAACTTTAATCCCGAAGGCTAAACATCTATCTCTCTCAGTCTTGAATATAACCAATGTTTCTTCCTTTATTATTCCGGGGGTGGAGTGTTCTGGAAATTCACTGCCTCTGCAGAATAGAAATTCTCTATCGTCTTCTCAAGATCGGTGGCCAAACTTTGCTGGAACACACATGAATTTCATGCTGATGTGAAATCATGGAGGAGCCCCATTTCTTTTCCCTATTGATTCTCGTGCAGAGACAAAAGACACTACAGTTGCTGGAAATCTAGAGCAACACACAAAAAGCAGTCAGGGGAACCCAGCAGGTCAGGCAGCATACAAGTGGGCAGTCAGGCAAGTCCTGATGAGGGGTCTCAGCCCAAAATGTCTCCATAGATGCTGCCTGACCTGCTGAGTTTCTCCAGCTGCTTTGGTGTGTTGTTCTTGTTTGTAAATATAGAGACACATTGTTCACTTGTGACGAGAGCGACTTTGACACTTACAGATGAACGATGATTACCTGACTGCCAGAGCATGAATTTACTGACAATGTTATAGAAGTATTGCAGGAAGATTATCCTCACCACAATTGGAGTACTGTAAGCAGTTATGGGCCTCATAGTTAAGAAAGGATGTGCTGACATTGGAGAGGGTCCAGAGGAGGTTTACAAGAGTTACCCTGGGTATGAAAGAGTTAACATATGAGGAGCACTTAATAGTGCTGGGGTCTGTACTCAATGGACTTTAGAAGACTGGGTGCTGGGGGGGGTGGGGGGGTGTCATTGAAACCTACTGAATACTGACAGGCCGAGATAGAGTGGATGTGTCTTTTTTTTAATGTCTGTTACGTTTGTTTCTCGTCTTCGATGGGATTTTGGAGCTGGTGTTTTTCTGTTTGGAGATTGTTTGGGTGTTCCGGCGCTCTGCAGTCTCCCAGAGGATTCTGGGAGGTAGAGGCAGCGTGAGCAAACCTTGTGGATGCAGGACTCAATGCAAGCTGACATTAGACCCCATTTCACTGATTACCGCTTCCATTGTTCGCTGATTAAAAGCGACGAAGACGAATGCGGAAGTTTGGAGATCATTCGAGTGCTTCAGTGCTCTGCTATCTCCGAGAGGATTCTGGGAGGCAGAGGGAGCGTGAGCAAACCTTGTGGATGCAGGAGAAAATGCAAGCTGATGTTTGGCGCCATTTTGCTTATTAAAGCTTCCATTGTTTGGTGATTAAAGCTCAAGGGAGATTGAAATGTCGAAGCGAGTACTGGGGGTGAGTACCGGCTGCCTACCTTTAGATAAGTTGCTCTATGTTGGAGAGGGGAGAGCCTGCCACTGCACCCAGACAGTACTGCCCAGGTTTTCTCAGCATTTTGGAAGTGGACTTGGGCTATAGACTCTCTTTTATAGTCTTATAGTTTTTTTATCTTGTGTTTTTCGACAATCTTCTTGTTTTTTTTGTGCAGGGAGAGTGATTTGGAGATCGATGAGCCCGATCCACTTTTGTTCTTTTTTAGTGTGGGTAGAGGCATTTGGGAGTCGATGTGCCTGATGCGTTTTGCCCGGTTTCTGTGCAGGGGGGGTCGATGCGTTTTGCCCGGTTTCTGTGCAGGGGGGCTGATGCGTTTTGCCCGGTTTCTGTGCAGGGGGGCTGATGCGTTTTGCCCGGTTTCTGTGCAGGGGGGCTGATGCGTTTTGCCCGGTTTCTGTGCAGGGGGGCTGATGCGTTTTGCCCGGTTTCTGTGCAGGGGGGCTGATGCGTTTTGCCCGGTTTCTGTGCAGGGGGGCTGATGCGTTTTGCCCGGTTTCTGTGCAGGGGGGCTGATGCGTTTTGCCCGGTTTCTGTGCAGGGGGGCTGATGCATTTTGCCTGGTTTCTGTGCAGGGGGGTTATGTGCCTGATGCGTTTTCAGTATGTGTGTGGGAGGAGGCATTTGGGGCACAATGTGCCTTTTAAGTTTTTTTTTGGGAGGTGGGATTTGGGAGTTAATGATTATGTTGCCTTTCTTTCTCCGTTTTGTGGTTACTCTGAGAATTGAAGAATTTCAGAGTTGTATACTTTGATAATAAGTGAACCTTTTGAACACGCAACCAATGTCTCCAGTAGTAGGAGAGTCTAGGATCAGAGGACACAACCATTGAACATCCTTTTAGAATAGAGGTGAGGTATAATTTCTTTTGCTGGAGGGTGGTGAATCTGTGGAATTCATTGCCACAGACAACTGTGGAGGCCAACTCACTGGGTATGTTTAAAGCAGAGGTTGATAGGTTCTTGATTAATAAGGTTACAGGGAGAAGGCCTGAGAATGGGGTTGAGAGGGATAATAAATTAGCCATGATTGAATGGCAGAGCAGACTTGATGGGCTGAAATTCTGCTCCTATGTATTGTGGTCTTTTTTGTCAAATGTATTTGTAGTCAAAAGTTCACAAATGGTTTGTAATTCCCTGGATCACATAACCTGGCTCTGTGGATATATCCTGTAATGGGAAAGTTTTGCTGGTGGGTCCCAAGTTATTTGTGGAAATGATCGAAAACCTTTCCTGAAACAGGTGGTTTATGATAGGACAGCTATCTATGGTTCAATAGGACAGAACAGAACAGCAGCTTCAGGAATAGCTGCTTAAGAATTCTGAAGATGCATTAATCAAAACCGCTTGTTAGAATTTTTTTGGGTTAGTTACGAGTAGTTCCCATTTTATTAATTAATCATAGTAAGTTGATCAAAGAAATTATGTTTTTTCAATATTTATTCTGATTCCATGTTCAAAAAAAGATTCTGCTTTTGCAACAGAAACAAATTAGCTTTATAAATAGTAGATCACCTTTTCATTCAGAAGACTAATTATTCCGTGGCATCTTGTCTTAAGGTGAATTTGATTAATGAAATCCTGATCAGAAATTCGCTTGCAATACTCAGAGACTTCTATGTGTAATGTAGATAAGGGCAAGAGTAAATTTGCTGTTCTGGGTTCATTAGAATCCACATTAGTCACACAGTGTTAGCACTGATACCTAGTTTCAATTATGTAATGTTAAATTGGTTCCATATGTAGTCTTGCATTCTGCTGTCTGCCACCTTTCCTGACTTTCACGTGTTGATAAATTCAGTGTTCTTGCTAGCCTGCATCTCTCACACCATTCTTCCCCTACTGCACTTCAAATTCCAAATGCAATTTTCTGTCCTTCCTTTCTAAGAAAGTAATTATTGAAGGATGGCCACTTCATTGTCAAGGTAGATTGCAGCTGGAGCAGCTTTAGATGCCAGTGCTTAATGGGTGCTTCTGAATTCAGGGCATTTGAATTGCGTTAGATGTCTCTGGTAAGTTTGCGAGTAGACCCATGTTGAGGCTTTACCTGTCTCCTGGATAGAACTCGCCTACACGCAAGTAATTCTGCAGATGCTGAAACTCCAGAGCAACACACACAAAATGCCACGGGAACTCCACAGGCCAGCCGGCATCTGTGAAGAGGAATAAACAGTCAAACCTTGGCGCTAAGGACCTTTTTCAGGACTGGAAAGGAAGGGGGAAGAAGTCAGAACTTCTAAATCAGCCTCATCCCAACTCAATGTTGCATATCACTATCTTCAAAGAACATTTATTTTGGCTCTTTTAACCAGATTACATGATATATTTGGAGCAAAGTACACGTTAGGAGTAGATAAGGCTAGTAAATACCAGAAATGCTGTTATTTTACACATTCAGGGCGCGGCTGTAGTGTAGTGGTTAGCGTAACACTATTTCAGCTCAGGACGTCGGATTTCAGAGTTCAATTCCAGCACTGTCAGTAAGAGGTTTCTATGTTCTCCCCATGACTGCATGGGTTTCCTCCCACAATCCAAAGGCATACCAGTTAGCAGGTTAATTGGTCATTGTAAATTGTCTTGTAATGTGGCTAGTGTTACATAGGTGGGCTGCGTTTTTTGGGGGGTCAGAAGGACTTGTTCCACGTGGTATCTCTCTCTAAACAAGCATTTGACGCGATTTACTTCCTCCTATTTTTCATTGAAGTGACTTGTCTCTGTGCTCATGCTAAATAAATCCTGCTTTTAGCCAATCTGTGGTTGCCAGTGCTTAGCGTAGAGGTGTGGCTGTTGGATTCATGCTCCTCCACTCACAAGTTTGTGAACTAACTCAGTGAATGAAGGTGAGCACATAGACATCATGCCAATCCAAATAAACTAACCAGGACCTAGCCTGGCTCAAGTAATCACAATGGTTTTTTTAAAACCATGTTTTTGGCTTGATTCAGCCCATTTTGATGTGTCTTCATTCTTCAATATGTGTACAATCTACACAAATCTTTCCAGGGTTGGCAAATACTTGAAAGGCGATACTTGTAAAATCTTTTCGCCTTTGTTACAGGCTTGCTTGGGAACCCCAGTAAGTAACGGCTGGTGTGTTTAAAATACTGTGATCAAACTACTTTCAGTTAAGTTTCAAATGCATATGCTAGGTATCTGAAATAAGAACAAAAATATTGGAAACACTCAGGTCTGGCAGCATCCATTAAAAGAGAAATAGATCCAACGTTGCAGTTGAAAACCCTCTGTTTGTTTCTCTTCACAGGTGCAGTCTGATATCACTGAGATTTGGCCAATCTCATGTTGACCAAGATCTATCTAAGCAAGTCCCATTTGCTTGCTTGTATAACTTCTATAGGATAGGGTGAATGGGTCTTTCCCAAGCTGTCCATTTCAATGAAATGGGCGAGTAGAGCTGCTGCCCCACTACTCCAGTGACCCAGTTCAAACCTGACCTCACATGCTGCCTGTTGTGCCAATGCTTTCCCATTATATTGTTAGGTGTTAGCTATTGGCCAAGGCAAGGTTCTTTCACCTGAAAGGACCTTGCATGTTGGCATCACCTGAGGAAAACTGGCCAAGGCAAGATTCTTTCACCTGAAAGGACCTTGCCTTGTGGCATCACCTGAGGAAAAATTTTCAACAATGGTGGCTCTCCTTTAGCACTGCACTGTAGCATAAGCCTTGTGCTTTGTCACTGGATTAGGAATTTAACCTGTCTCCTTTTGACTCAAAGGTGAGAAGGGCATTGGTTTTGTTGGAGTTAACACCATCAAGAGCCACCTGAATCTTTTTACAGCCCCTTTAAGTTTTTCCAGAAGAAGAGGCAAAGAGAAGTGATAGCAGGAGAAATGTCTACTTGGGCAAAATCCCAGCATCTGCTACTTTTTCTGAATAACTGGAGATGGTAGCAAATACTTCACAGCACAGTGATCGGGGTTCAATTCCCATCGTGCTTGCAAGGAGTTTGTACATTCTCCCCGTGACTGCATAGGTTTCCTCCAACATTCCAAAGGCATATGGATAAGGATTAGTAACTTGTGGGTGTGATATATCGAAGCTGGGAGCACCGAACGCATCCTTAAATTGTGTTGGCCTTCGACGCAGTCGATGCATTTCACTTTACGTTTCGATGTTACGATCTACACGTGAAAAATAAAGCTACTCTCGTTAATCGAGATAAAATCCAGCGAATTCCAAGGGGCAGTTTACTGCCCCTTTGGGACTCACTCCCCCCTCCTTTACTCTGCCCTCCAACCTCTTTCAGAAGGAGAGGAATAAGGCCCCTCTTTCTGTCAGTTCAGATGAAGGGCCTCGACCTGAAACATTGACCCTCCCCCTGTAGATGCTGCTGAGTTCCACCGGCATTCCATGTGTTGCTCTCTTTGGCCGAGTGTGGATGCCTGCGGCACCCACTGAGCCTGGTTTTGCACCTAGCTGTGGCTTGCTGCTGTTCTGTTAGACCCAGCGTGGCTCTGCTGTTGTGAAAATACTTGTGTACCATCAGCTGCAGTGAACATTGAACGTGTGAGATTGGATTTAGGATGAAACTAGCTCTTCACCTCGCTTTTTTTTGCATCAGATTTGCGGAATCGTATGGTGGTTTATTGCACCAGTTATGCTAATAGCAGATTTAATTCCCAACCAAATCAGGTTCAAGTTTGCTGTTATTCAACCATGAATAATGTTTACTGCAAAACAAAACAACGTTCTTCCAGACCAGGTTGCACAACTCACACACAACACATAAAGTAATATGATCTCAAATAAATTAACAGATAATAAGATATATTCCAGAAGATTGACATTTAGCATAAGGTGCATGTGTAACACAAGTTAAAAAGTAAACCGTATAAAGCTACTGGCGCTTCATATGTGATGAGACCTAGTTGGTGGCAGGGAGTTCAGTAGTCTCACAGCCCAGGAGAAGAAGCTGTTTCCCATTCTAAGAGTGCTTGTCCTAATACTTTGGTACCTCCTGCCTAATAATAGGGGATCAGAGAAATTGTGAGATGGGTGGGAGGGATCCTTGCCAATTCAAAGGGCCCTATGTACACAGTGCTTCTGCAGAATATCTTCGATGGGTGGAAGAGATACCCTGATGATCTTCTCAGCAGTCCTCGCAATTGGAAAAATCTTCAGAAAATTGATTTATTTGACAAATTTTGTGCTATAAAAAACTAGGAGTATCTTAAAATTCAACACAAATTTTGTTGAGCAAAATTGTCCAAAGGGTTTATCTGGATGATGGGGTGGTAATTTGGATTAGTAAGTATCCAGATGATACTAAGGTAGGTGGTGTTGTGGATAATGAAGTGGGTTTTCAAAGCTTGCAGAGAGATTTAGGCCAGTTAGAAGAGTGGGCTGAACAATGGCAGATGGAGTTTCATGCTGATAAGTGTGAGATGCTACATTTTGGTAGGAATAATCCAAATAGGACATACACGGTAAATGGTAGGGCATTGAGGAATGCAGTAAAACAGAGTGATCTAGGAATAATGGTGCATAGATCCCTGAAGGTGGAATCTCATGTGGATAGGGTGGTGAAGAAAGCTTTTGGTATGTTGGCCTTTATAAATCAGAGCATTGAGTATAGGAGTTGGGATGTAATGTTAAAATTGTACAAGGCATTGGTAAGGCTGAATTTGGAGTATTGTGTACAGTTCTGGTCACTGAATTACAGGAAAGTTGTCAACAAAATAGAGAGAGTACAGAGAAGATTTACTAGAATGTTACCTGGGTTTCAACAGCTAAGTTACAGAGAAAGGTTGAGCAAGTTAGGTCTTTATTCTTTGGAGCATAGAAGGTTGAGGGGGGACGATAGAGGTATTTAAAATAATGAGGGGGATAGATAGAGTTGACATGGATAGGCTTTTTCCGTTGAGAGTAGGGGAGATTCAAACAAGAGGACACGAGTTGAGAGTTAAGGGGCAAGAGTTTAAGGGTACCACAAGGGGGAATTTCTTTACTCAGAGAGTGGTAGCTGTGTGGAATGAGCTTCCAGTAGAAGTGGTATAGGCAGGTTCGGTATTGTCATTTAAAGTAGAATTGGATAGGTATACGGAGAGGAAAGGAATGGAAAGTTATGGGCTGAGTGCGGGTCAGTGGGACTAGTTGGGAGTAAGCGTTCGGCACAGACTAGAAGGGCCGAGATGGCCTGTTTCCATGCTGTAATTGTTATATGGTTTATATTTCTCCAGTTTAATAATTTGCAGCAAGTTTCTCTGGCCCCCGTGTGTCTCAGCTCAACTTTCCTATTACGGAAGTGATTTGCAGACTGATATAAAGCATAAGTCTCAAATTGTGGAAGCATGATTTTCCGTTTCTCTATTATTGATGAATTCTACTGTGTTTCATTTCTTCTCCTTGGGTTGTGTTGGCACATCTTTCAAGTGTATAATGAGTGAGTAACGTTTGTGTATAGAAGCATTCTCACTTGCTCAACGCTCTCCAATGACTAGTTCTGGAATCCATTTTGCTTAATGCTATAGTGTTAGGCTGTTGCTCCAGGCTGTTGTGTGTCTTAAGTGAACTTCTGCAAAGTGCACTTTATGTTAAATTTATATCCTTGCAAAAAGGTGAGTACTCATGTTCTGTGACATGATGCCAGTTACATTAGTTTCATTGCTTTCTATGCATTTTTGCTTTAGTTTGAATAGGTTTTCCAGCCCCCTTTCTCTCTCCACCTTTGTTAGCTTGACAGGCTGTAAAGGAGGTGTGATTTTCTCATGCCTGTGGGTATTTCTTTACCTTTCTTTTAGTCAGGTCAATTTGAAACCTTTGGTACTGACAAAATCTGCAACATTTCAATCTGTGACTCTAAAATTGACAACTAAAATTATGAAGAGTGGGCTTGTGGGGGGAGAGGGGGTTTAGTTCCTCTCTGCTGGACTGGCCCATCCCATCACAAGCAAGAGAAAATCTGCAGATGCAGGACTCCTGACAAAGGGTTTTGGCTTGAAATGTCGACTGTACTATTTCCCTAGATGCTGCCTGGCCTGCTGAGTTCCTCCAGCCTTTTGTGTGTGTTATTTGGCCAATCCCATAGAGAGTTTATGTTTCAAAATCAGTTAAAACAATTGGTTTTAAATATAGAATTTAGTTTCAAGGCTTTACGTCTGCTGAAGCTGAATGGTATTGACCTGAAATGTTGACGATTGACGCTGCCCGACCTGCTGATTTACTCCAGCATCTTGTGTGTTGCCCCAAACGTCTCTGCTGTTTTTTCATAGAACAGAGAACACATAGTACAAACCTTTGTAGATTGTGAGAAGAGACTAAGCCTATAATCTCTAGAGCAGTGATTTCATTTACTGAGATAGAGCACAGAATAAGTCCTTCCAGTCCTTTGAGCCACGCCACCCAGCAATCTCCGGATTTAATCCCAGTCACGGGACAATTTACAATGACCGATTAACCTACCAACCTGTATAGTTTTGGACTGTGAGAGGAAACCCACGAACAAACTCCTCACAGGTAGCGACGGGATGTTTCAGTGATCTTCAGGGGATTAGCTGGCAAGATGTAGATGAGGAGATGGAATTTCCTCCTAGAGGGCTATCTTGACCAACAGTTCGGGTTTCACAGAAAGAAGAGATTCATGCACTCCAATAATGGTGCTTTCTTGGACATCTCCGTTCTGGAGCACTATGCAGATTCAATTACTAAGAACATACAAGGCATATGTGATTAGTGCTTGAAAGATCCGCAGTGATAATAAATACCACAGCAGGAACAGAATAATACAGTGTGTGGAAACCATCTCGTCCATGCTGACCAAAGTGCCCATGTAAACTAGGCCCATCTGGCAGCATTTGACCCAAATCGCTCTAAATCATTTCTTATCCATGTACTTAGTCAAATGTCTTTTAAATGTTACTGTACCAACCTCAGCCGTTTCCTTTGGCAGCTCATTTCATACACACACCACTATGCATGAAGAAGTTGCCCCTCAAGGCCCTTTCAAATCTTTTGCCTTTCAGTTGAAAATTGTGGTGGTGACTTTGTGCTTTGATTTGTTATCATAAGGCCCTATTGTGTGCCCGACCCTCCTCAATAAAACAATGCAATGACGGACTGTGCTGAAAGACAATATGGTCTATGCTCTTACTATCTTTCCTTTTGGTCAGTCCTGATGAAGGGTCTCGTCCCGAAGCGTCGACAGCGCTTCTCCCTATCGATGCTGCCTGGCCTGCTGTGTTCCACCAGCATTTTGTGTGTGTTGTTTGAATTTCCAGCATCTGCAGATTTCCTCGTGTATGGTCTATGTTCTCCTGACTTGACCTTGGGGTCAGCAGAAGATCTGCCGCATCAAAATCCTGCACAAACTAACCGGGGGGGGGGAAGAACTTACTATTTGGGCGATCTCTGTTTCAATGCATAGAGTCATAGAATCATAGAGAAGTTACAGCACAGAAAGAAATTGACCCATCTAGTTCATGCCAAACCATTTAAACTGCTTAGTCCCATTGACCTGCACCCAAACCATTGGCCTCCATTCCCCTACCATCCATGTACCTGTCCAATCTTCTCTTAAACACTGAAATTGAACTGGCAGTGTATTCCACATATTCACCTCCCTCTGAAGAAGTTTTCCCTCATGTTAAACTTTTCATCTTTCACCCTTGACCTCTAGTTGTAGACCCACCCAACTTCAATGGAATAAGCCTGTTGGCCTTTACCCTATCTGTACCATAAGATATAGGAGCTGATTTAGGCCATTTGGCCCATTGAATCTGCTCTGCCATTTTATCCTGGCTGATCCATTTCCCACTCAATCCCAATCTCCCGCCTTCTCCCTGTATCCCTTCATGTCCTGACCAATCAAGAATCTATCAGCCTCTGCCTTAAATATACCCAATGATTTGGCCTCCACAGCCACTTGAGCCAATGAATTCCACAGATTCACCGCTCCCTGGCTAAAAAAGGTACCCAATAAACTCTGAACCTTGAAACTTATTTACCTTTTCTTTAATCCATTGAACAATGTTTTTCCAATTCTGTCAGCCTGATCTATGATGTTAGTTCTTGGATTTGCAGCCTTAAGTATTTTAAGGTGTTGCATGGGCAGCATCTCTTAAGACTGCTTGTTTGAGAATCTCCAGTTCCATATGCATCTTGTTGGAACACATTGTTGCAAAATGATTTTATTCTTAATTCTGAGGAAAAGGATTTTAAATAAAAAATTGTTTAAGTTGATGTTTAACTTGGCTGTTTTCCTGAATGAAACATCATGGAGATGCCTTTCAATTCCTTTTATGGTCATGAAATGCTATGCACCTTAAAAAATTGATATTTGCTCAGGTACTATTTAGAATTAACTTCACAAGAAGTTTGGAATTGAATATAATTAAGGAATTCCTCGGTGATGGTAGCATTGTGACACCCAGACACAGAATGCTGGAGGAACTCAGCAGGTCGAGCAGCATCACTGGCAAAGAGTAAACAGTCGACGTTTTGGGCCGAGATCTTTCTTCAGACTAGGAAGGAAAAGGGGAAGATGCCAGAATAAGAAGGTGAGGGGAGGGGAAGGAGGCCACCTGGAAGGATAGGTGAAACCAGGTGGGCGGAACGGATAAAGGGCTGGAGAGGAAGGAATCTGACAGGAGAGGAGAGTGGTGTGGTTGACAGGAAAAAGAGTTCCACCTGCAGGAAGACTGACAGGCTAGTTGCCTGAACAAAAATGTCACCAATGGATAACGTTCCAGAGATGTTTGAGGTAATACATTTAGAGAGGTTTAAAAAAGAAACTTGGAACGCACAGTAGGTAGTCAAATGTTCAGCAGTGAAGGATGACTGCGTGGCTGGGTGAGCGGGTTTGGTTTTGTGGTTGTTGCTTGTACATTGGTCGGTGGAACATTGTCGGCATGCTATGTCGATGCCGGAATGCGTGACAACATTTGCAGGCTGATCCCAGCACATTCTCAGCCTGTGTTGGTTGTTTCACGTATTTCACTGTTTATTTATAAAATATTAAATAGGCTGCAAGTAGAGTTGTAAGTATACATTGCAGGCAAGATGGGAAAGCTCATCAGAGCTCAAAGTACAAAGTACATTTATTATCAAAGTATGTATATGATATGAAGCCTTGAGATTCGTCTCCTTACTGGCAGCCACAAAACAAAAAACCTAATTGAGGACTGTCAGACATGCAATGTGCAGAAAATCAGGCAAATTATGCAAACAATAAAGATAAGCAAATAACATTACAAACTGAAGATAGGTACGCGGAGCTTCACAAAATAGAGGGCCATAGGTAAGCCTAGTAATTTCTAAGGCAGGGACATGTTCGGCACAACTTTGTGGGCTGAAGGGCCTGTATCATGCTGTAGAGCTTCTGTGCTTCATGAAAGTGAGTCCACGGCCAGAAAGCCAGTCACAGTCGACTCGGGAGCATGTCAGTTGCAGGCTGCAGCCTCAGTTCAGTGACCAGTGAACCTCACCGAGCGGTGAACTGAACCTTGGTCTTAGACTTTTCCACGATTGAAAACTTCCTCTCCACATCCAGTCTATCTAAACCTTTTAATATTGGATAGAATTCAATGAGATCTCCCCTCATTCTTCTAAACTCCAGCGAGTACAGGACCAGAGCTAGCATCATACATTAACCCTTTCATTTCTGCAATCATTCTTGTGAACCTCCTCTTGACTCTCTCAAATGCTAGTACAACTTCTCTTAGATAAGGGAACCAAAACAAACAGGGTCTGACCAGTGCTTTATAAAGCATCAGCATTACATCTTTGTTTTTATATTCTAGTCCTTGCATTTGCTTTCCTTGCTTGTGACTCAACCTGCAAGTTAAACTTTACGGAATCCTGCACTAGGATACCCAACTCATTTTGCATCTCCAATTTCTGTATCCGCTCCCTTTTTAGAAAACAGTCTACATTTTTATTCCTTCTGCCAAAGTGCATGACTATATACTTCCCCACACATTCTAGATGTTATGCTTCTGAATTGCAAAGTCTGGAAGCCTTTGTGGTCAAATGGTTACCGGAGACTAGCTCTCTAAAGAACTTTATGGTTTTATCACCATTTGGAATTATGGTGTGGATTCTTGGAGTCTGGTCATCTATTTGAGCAACACTGTGTAAATCTCCATGTAAGAAGAAAGCCCTGAGGTAGAAGATGGGACAGTATCTTCAAGCAATACAAGATGATTTGAAGTTGTGGAGCAGTGAAAGTTTGGCTTCTGAACCTGTTTTGGGATGGTGTAGGCTCAGTCAAATAGATCTCCAGATGCTTGACAGATTATTTATGTTTTTTATTGCCTCTGATGTAACTTCTTTATAATTCATTTGTTTTAGCATATAGGTATCATTGGTAAGAGCAGCATTTATTGTCTGTCCCAATTTGCTCTCAAACCAATTGACTGCCTGGGTCTTTTCAATGAAGGACCAACTATACCATGTGAGGTGCAATAGTGGAAAGATGTGCATGGAGCCGGAGGAGGTAGTGGAGGTACTTAATGAATACTCTGCTTCGGAATTCATCAGTGAAAAGGACCTTGGCAATTGTGGGGATGACTTGCAGTGGACTGAAACTCTTGAGTGTACAGACGTTAAGAAAGAGGATGTACTGGAGCTGTTCAAAGGTACTAAGATAGATAAGATGCCAGGACTGGATGAGGTATACCCAGGCTACTGTGGGAAGCAAAGGAGGAGATTGCTGAGCCTCTGGCGATGATCTTTGCATCATCAATAGAGACAGAAGACGTAACAGAGGATTGGAGGGTTGCAAATGTTGTTCACTTGTTCATGAAAGGGAGTAGAGAAAACCCAGGAAATTATAAACCAGTGAGTCTTACTTCAGTGGTGGGCAAGTTGTTGGAGAGATCCTGAGAGGCAGGATTTATGAACATTTGGGGAGACGTAATATGATTAGGGATAGTTGGCATGGCTTTGTCAAGGGCAGGTTGTGCCTTACAACCTAACTGAATTCTTTGAGGATGTGACTGAACACATTGATGAAGGTAGAGCAGTGGATGTAGTGTATATGGATTTCATTGAGGCATTTGATAAGGTACCCCATGTAAGGCTCATTCAAAAGTAATGAGGTAGTGGATTCAAGGAGACCTTGCTTTGTGGATCCAGAATTGGTTTGCCCACAGAAGGCAAAGGGTGGTTGTAGACGGATCGTATTCTGCATGGAGGTTGGTGACCAGTGGTGTTCCACAGGGATCTGTCCTGGGAACCATCCTCTTTGTGATTTTTATGAATGACCTGGATGAGGAAGTAGAAGAGTGGGTTAATAAGTTTGCTGATGACACAAAGGTTGGGGGTGCTGTGGATAGTGTGGAAGGTTGTCAGAGGTTACAGAGAGACACCAATAGGTTGCAGAACAGGGCTGAGAAGTGGCAGATGGAGTTCAATCCAGGTAAGTGTGAAGTGGTTCATTTCGGTAGGTCCAATTTGAAGACAGAATATAGTATTAATGGTATGAATCTTTGCAGTGTAGAGGATCAGTGAGATCTTGGGGTCCATGTCCACAGGACACTCAAAGCTGCTGTGGAAATTGACAGTGTTGTTAAGAAGCCTTCATCAACCGAGGGATTGAGTTTAAGAGTCATGTAGTAAGTTTACAGCAATATAAGACCTTAGTTAGACCCCACTTGGAGTACTATGTTCAGTTCTAGTCACCTCACTACAGAAAGGATGTGGACACTAGAGAGAGAGAGAGTGCAGAGGAGATTTACAAGGATGTTGCCTGGATTGGAGGGTGTACCTTATGAGAATAGGCTGAGTGAACTTGGCCTTTTCTCTTTGGAGTGAAGGAGGATGAGACATGACCTGATAAGAGGTGTATAAGATGATGAGAGGCATTGATCGTGTGGATAGCCAGAGGCTTTTTTCCCAGGGCTGAAATGGATAACACGAGGGGGCATAGTTTTAAGGTGCTTGGAGGTAGGTACAAGGGGGATGTCAGAGGTAAGTGTTTTACATGGAGAGAGGTGGGTGTGTGGAATGCAATGCCAGCAACAGTGATAGAGGCAGATCCAAGAGGATCTTTTAAGAGACTCTTAACTGGGTATATGGAACTTAGAAAAATAGAGGGCTATGCGGTAGGGTAATTCTAGGCAGCTTCTAGAGTAGGTTACATGGTCAGCATAACATAGTGGGCTGAAGGGCCTGTAATATGCTGTAGATTTCTATGTTCTTTACTATAGGTTAGACCAATGAAGGATGGAAGGTGTCCTTGCCTGAAGGACATAAGTAAGCAGGTTTTATGATAATTTGGCAATTTTGCTGCCACTAATTGTGAGTGGGTAAGAGTAATATGATCGTGAGCTATTGTGTTGTTGTTACATAGAACAGAAAACAGTATGGCACAGAACAGGCCCTTTGGCCCATCTTATCTGTGCTGACATGATGCCAATTTAAACTAATTGCAGAAAATACGTACACAACGCTGGAAGAACTCAGCAGGTCAGGCAGCATCCGTGAGAAAAGAGTAGCCAACGTTTCAGGCCGAGACCCTTCATCAGGAATGGGGGGGAAGATAGGGCCGAAGCCCAGTAATAGAGATAGGGGAGGGGGTAAACTAATTGCATCTGCCTGCACATAGTCTATGAATCAGATTTATTACCACTGGCATACTGTGTGTTGTGAAATTTATTCTATACGGCAGCAGTCCATTGCAGTAAATAATAATAAAAAGAACTGTAAAATAACAGTAAGTATTTATATATTTTTCAAAAGTTCAATTAAATAAGAGAAAAAGAGAGAAAAAAAAGTAGTGAGGTAGTGTTCATAGATTCAGTGTCCATTCAGAAATCTGATTACAGGGGGAGAGAAGCTCTTGCTGGATCATTGATTGTGTGTCTTCAGGCCCCTGTACCTCCTCCCCGATGGTGGCAATGAAAATATAACATGTCCTGTGTGATGACCCAAAACAGAGACTTAAAGATTCTGCAGATACTGAAAATCTTGAGCAACACGCCCAAACTTCTGGAGGAACTCAGCAGGACAGGCAGCAGCTACGGAAGGAAGAGAGCAATCCTGAAGAAGGGTCGTGGCCTGAAAGTTGACTATTCAGTTCTTTCCATAGGTGTTGCCTTACCCACTGAACTCCTCCAGCTTTTAGTGAGTTGCTGCAAATTCCAGCATGTAAACACCAACAGAATCAACAAACTCATTCATAAGGCCAGTGATGTTGTGGGGGTGGAACTGGACTCTCTGACGGTGGTGTCTGAAAAGAGGATGCTGTCCAAGTTGCATGCCATCTTGGGCAATGTCTCCCATCCACTCCATAATGTACTGGTTAGGCATGGGAGTACATTCAGTCAGAGACGCATTCCACCGAGATGTAACACTGAGCGTCATAGGAAGTCATTCCTGCCTGTGGCCATCAAACTTTACAACTCCTCCCTCGGAGTGTCAGACACCCTGAGCCAATAGGCTGGTCCTGGACTTATTTCCACTTGGTATGATTAACTTATTATTATTTAATTATTTATGGTTTTATATTGCTATATTTCTTCACTGTTCTTGGTTGGTGCAGCTGTAACGAAACCCAATTTCCCTCAGGATCAATAAAGTGTGTCCATCTGTCTGTCTATGTGCTCTTCATTCCCTGCCTGCTTCCAAATGCCTCACTCTAATATCTCTTGAATCCCTCTTAAACGTTCCTGTAGTTATCCATCACTCTCTTCACTCTGTAATGATAGGTAATTTAACAATTCTGTAATTGCTTGCTTTCAGCATGTAGGGGCTGATTTTATGTTTAACTTCTGCCTAACAGGTGCATTTTTATAATTATTTACAGTTTAAATATTATGGTGCAGCACAGTTATTCAACAATGCAATGCCTCTTCAGAAATTCAGAAATGATGAAACCTTTCAATCCAAGTATTAACTTCCCTGGCCACCATCCATGTTTTATTGTTTTCTCTCTCTCGGTACTGTCAAGTAACGTTTTGTGGTAAAGACCTAACAGAACTGTAGCTCTTAAAACGTTCTCACGACTGACTCTTAGCTTCATGTTGCCTGCTTTTAATTCCCCACCAACCCCTCCTTCTAAACCTTCTCAGAATGTTCTTTTGAAGTATAAAAAGTTAAGATGACCTGCAGCGCTTTGCTACTGACAGGTCTTTGCGGAGATGTTAGAATGCATTTCCGTTGTAGCCTGAACTTGCTGATGAGCTCAGTATGAGTCATAACTCAAAGTGGTGATCCTGAAGTCGGCTCATTAATTGTTTTCTCTGGAGATGGTGACTAACACTTCCTCAGCTGATGTCACTATTGCCAGGCAGCCCCCAGATTGTCATATAATTACTCTTGGTGAGAACAGAACTTTCCCATTTGTTTACTGATATGCCTTAATTCATATGGCAGCAATATCCTTTTGACTCAGATGTTTTAATGCTGAAAAGATTAAAACCTAGGATTTAGTTATTATGATATAGAAGGAAGGCACTTAGCTTATTAGGTCTATGCTGGTTTTGAAAAAAACAACCTATCACATATTTTATATAATTGTTAATCCAAAGTTCACTGCCCAGGGAAGCAGCACAGGCTACGTGGTAGCATAGCAGTTAGCTTAATGTTTTCTCTTTTTCTATTCCAATAGACAATAGGTGCAGGAGTAGGCCATTCGGCCCTTTGAGCTAGCACCAGCATTCAATGTGATCATGGCTGATCATCCACAATCCTGCCCTCTCCCCATATCCCTTGACTACGCTATCTTTAAGAGCTCTATCTAACTCTTTCTTGAAAGCATCCGGAGAATTGGCCTCCACTGCCTTCTGAGGCAGAGCATTCCATAGATCCACAACTCTCTGGGTGAAAAAGTTTTTCCTCAACTCTGTTCTAAATGGTCTACCCCTTATTCTTAAACTGTGGCCTGTGGTTCTGGACTCCCCCAATCTCGGGACCATGTTTCTTTCCTCTAGCGTGTCCAATCCCTTAATATTCCCCATCATGGTCCCTTCTCGCCCCTTCTCCCCACCTGCTAATCATCCTCCCTCTACTTCTCCTTCTACTTCCCTTTCTTCCATAGTCCACTGTCCTCTCTTTTCAGATTCCTCATTCTTCAGTCCTTATCTCTTCCACCTATCCCCACTCAGCTTCTTACTTCATCCCACCTTCCCCCTCACCTCATTTCACCTATCACCTCCCGACATGTACTCCGTCCCCTCCCTCCCCTCCCTCACAGTCCGGCTTCTGCCCCCTTCCTTTCCCATCCGGCCCAAAGCATTGACAGTTTATTGCCCTCCATAGATGCAGCCTGACTTGCTGAGTTCCTCCAGCATGTTGTGTGTGTTGCTCAAGAATCCCAGCATGTGTAGAATCGCTTGTGTTAAAGAAACGCCCATGATGGGGTCAGTGTTGTTGCCATGGTTTTCCACTTGTGTCTGATGGAACAGATACAAGACTGTATGTTATGGTTGGTTATGTTGGTTATGACAAGACTGTATTCCAAGCATTCTGAGAATTATCTATTCAGGAATCGGTTATTTTTACAGGGCATGGGCACTATGCACTGAGTAGCAGATAGCATAATGCTATTACAGCGCTGCTAACCTGGGTTTAATTCTGCCAATGTCTGTAAGGAGTTTATACATTCTCCCTGTGACTGTATGAGTTTCCTCCCACATCCCAAGGACGTACAGCTTAGTAAGTTAATGGGTCACGTGGGTGTAATTGGGCATCACAGGCTGATTGGCCTGTTGCTGTGCTGTATCTCTAAATGAAAAAAAATAAAATGAATGCAGTATGCTATAATAATTCATACGAAGAAAAATGTACTTTTAACAAGGGTGATGACATCAAGGATTGCCTGGAGGAAGTGGTCAGATACCTTTAAGCTGCTGCAGATCTCATGATAAGGATGGAGGAGCAACCCTTCAAATTTTGTCTGGGTATCCCCCAACCTGATGGCATGAGCATCGATTTATTTTATTTTGTTTATTTATTTACAGCGAGAAAAAGGCCCCTCAGCCCCAATGAGTCATTCGCACCACCCAACAACTCACCTATTTAACCCTAGCCGAATCATAGAGCAATTTACAATGACCAGTTAACCTGTTAACTGGTACGTCTTTGGTCTGTGGGAGGAAACCAGAGCACCTGAAGTAAACTCGCGTGTCATTGGGAGAACATACAAACTCCTTACTGACAGTGGTGGAGTTGAGCTCTGAGCTCCGATACCTCGAGCCGCAATAGTATTGCGCTAACCGCTACACTACCGTGATTTTTCCAGCTTCTAGTAATTTCTCCTCCTCTCCTTTTCCATTTCCCATTCTGGCTCCCCTCTTACTCCTGCTCTTCTCCTCAACTGCTCATCACCTCTGTCTGGTGCCCCTCCTCATCCCTTTCCCCCATGGTCCGTTCTCCTCTCCTATCAGATTACTTCTTCTTCAGCCCTTTACTTTTCCCACCTTTCAGCTCCCAGCTTCTCACCACCCCACTGACCCACCTTCCCCCTCACCTACTTTCATATAACCCCTTCCAACCTGTATGTGTTCGGCCACATCTGGAGCATTGCTTACAGTTCTGGTCGCCCCATTATAGGAAGGATGTCAAGGCTTTGGAGAGGGTGCAGAAGAGATCCAGCAGGATGCTGCTTAGATTAGTGGGCATGTAACTACGGAGGGACAAACTTAGTTTGTTTTCTCTGGAGTGGAGATCTGATAGAGGCCTATAAGATTATGAGCGGCATAGATAAAGTAGACAGACAGTATCTTTCTCACAGGGTTGAAATGTCTGATACAGAGAGCATGCATTTAAGGCAAGAAGGTGTAAGTTCAGAGGAGAAGTAAGGGGCAAATATTTTCCACAGAGTGGTGGGTGTCTGGAATGCACTACCTGGGGTGGTAGTAGAGGCATTAGGAACTTTGAGGAGACATTTAGCTAGACACACGAACATCGGGGAATGGAAGGATATGGGCATTGTATAGGCAGAGTTTAGCTGGCCATTTGATTAATAATCTAATTGGTTTGGCACAACATTGTAGGCCAAAGGGCCTATTCCTGTGTTGTACTGCCCAGTGTTCGATGTACTCCTTCCCCTTTCCCCTCCTCCTTATTCTGGCCTCTTCCCCCTGCCTTTCCAGTCCTAATGTAGGGTCTGGGCTGAGAATGTCGACTCTTTATTCTTCTCCATAGATGCTGCCTGACTTGTTGAGTTTTTCCATATGTTGTGTGCGTGTTGCTCTGGATTTCCAACATCTGCAGAATCTCTAGTGTTTGTGATACTGGTGCACCCACAATGGAGTACGGTAGTACAGCACATTCTCCTGAGCACTGGTGAAGTGATGATTTATATTCAAGCTGTAATGGTTTGAAGTGGCAGTGCTTCTATGACATCAGGTTTATTCCCTTTAATTGCAGGGAAGACAGGGATAATGGAAGTAAATCAGCTTTGAACTTAAGATAGAAGGAACGCCACCAGTGTTGTTAAGATGACATTCAGCTTGTTGGTGACAGTTATTCAGGTGTAAGTTTTGTTCTGGAGTGCTGTATTTCCCTGTTGAGTGCAGCTGCGTCAACACTCAGGAAACCTGGCACACTTCAGAATAAGGCTGCCTGTTTGACTGGTACCTAACAGCTGGCTTAACCATCCAGTGACAGAGCTGTCGTCTTGCTATGGTCGGATGGTGCATTACTCACAGTCCCCAAGATTTCTTCAGGGGCAGCTCCCACACTCAGGAAAATGGCATCACCCAAGTTCACTTCCAAGTTTAAGGATCGAAGCTTCATTTATTATCAAAGTTTACAACTTGAAATTCTTCTTCTCCAGGTAGCCATGAAACCAAGAAAGAAAAAGGAGGCAGCACAATTATCAACCCTGAATCCTGCCTCCCAGCAAACTAAAGCAGAAAGTAGGGTCCCAGCCCGAAACGTCGACTGTACTCTTTCTCATAGATGCTGCCTGCCCTGCCGAGTTCCTCCAGCATTATTTGTGTGTGTTGCTTGGACTTCCAGCATCTGCAGATTTTCCATCGCTCGTGAAAAACAGAATAGGTAGATTGACCTCCAAATTGCTTCTCCAAATATGTCCTCTTGTACATATTTAACTGCTGCAGCTTTATTGTAATCGTGGTAATCCCCAGCCAGCGATGTGGTTGAGTATTTTCACCAAAGTTGAAGGGAAACAGAGTTCCTCTTTCATGAAGGCACAATGGGATGGACAGGATAAAATCTGCAGATGCTGGAAGTCCAAAGCAACATACCCAAAACGCTGGAGGAACTCAGCAGGCCAGGCAGCATCTATGGAAAAGAGTGAACAGTTGATGTTTCAGGTCAAGACCTTTCATCAACACTCAGTAAATGATGGTTTTCCCAGAGGTAACATATCCTAAACATGCACTTCTTTAAAAAAAATTGCAAATTCTAACCTACCCCTATACAATGCTGAAGAACAGCTGTTGGTCTGTCAATTATAAGTAAACAGATAAGTCAGCTGTCTCTTTATTAACTCTATTGTAGTCAACGGCAACCACACACTGAGTTTGCAAGGACAACTGAATGCAATCAAGGACATTTAATGCATCTTTGGCATTTCACACTCTTAGAATGAACATTTGATTGGCATGGCAATTTTGCTGAACACTGACATGAGAGTAGCCTTGATAACAGGTACAGTACGTATTTGTTGAATATAATTGAAAAAATATTTCATTTAAAATTACTAGACTGTTACCTAGAGTTTTTAATAAAATGCAGATTATACACCCGTATTATTAAGTTCACCCTGTACAACTGCTATCAATACAAATATCTAGTCAGCCAATACTGTGGCAGCAACTCAATGCATGAAAACATGTAGGCATGGTCAAGAGATTCAGTTGTTGTTCAGGTTGTGCACCATAATGGAGAAGAAATGTGATCTAAGTGACTTTGACCATGGAATGATTGTTGGTGCCAGACGGGGAGGTTTGAGTATCACAGAAACTGCCGATCTCCAGCGATTTTCACACACAGCAGTCTCTTGAGTTTACAGAGAATTTTTTTTGTGGCCTCCGTTGGTCGTGGTCGACCATGGGTACTGCGCCTCTGGTAATCACTGGGAGTGGCCTCTCCAGGGCACAAGCCAGGGCAGAGTTGATATGGAGATTCGTCTGTTACCCATGCAGTGGGACCCCCCTCCCCGTGCTGATGACAGGTCCAAAGGAACGACGGAACTCGCTACAGTTTGGTGTCAGCAGCATCGCAGGAGTTGCCGTGCCGGTGCTGGGTACAGCAGTCAGCCCCTTGGGGACTCCGACTCCGGATTTTTCCTCGGGGTTTACTCCCAAAGTCTTACCCGTGAGCGGGTATAACTGCAAGGCAGCGGAGGTTTGAAATCAGAGTTTTCCCTCTCCTAGATGAGCTTCCATCTGTGGTTAACAAGCCCCATCTGCCCGGAGCAACTGGTTTTAAGGTGTCAGAGATCCGCCGTTGCCCCTTCTCCTGTTAGTGAGAACAGCTCCACAGGGCAAAAGAACCATGCCACATGTGAAGGCCAGGAGTTGGTTGTCAGAGGCTGTTTGAGGTGCACGCCATGAAGAGCGTTTGTTTAGAATTGGGAGCTCGTCCCTACTACCACCCTTCAGCTATGACTACCCTTGGAGCCAGGAGAATGGTGTGATAAATTAAAGAAAACAAGCAGTGAGTGAAAGATCTGTGGGCAAAAATGCCTTATCCGCTTGTTGAGAGATCAGAGGGGAATGGCCAGAATGGTTCAAGCTGACAGGAAGGCAATAGTAACTCACATAACCATGCATGACTATAGTAGTGTGCAGAAGAGTGTTTTTGAACATGTAACACGTTGAACCTTGAAGTGGATGGGCTACAGCAGCAGAAGACCATGAACTTTATTACCATGAAACTCCTGTACTTAATAAAGTGGCCACTGAGTATATATTACTTTGTGGGTTGTAGATTTGACTTTATGCTAAAGAGTCATGTTGGAATTGAATGCTTCCCATGAAATGGAGTGTTAAACATTTCACAAACCTGACTTCTAAGGGTGGTGTCACTTTCAAGTAAAGAACCACATCTGGGCAGGAAAATAGTAAGTGCAATGGAAAGGTCAGCACGTGTTGCTATTAAAGGAATTATCAAGCAAACAGCTGTTGCTTGGAACAGGATTTTAATAATGTGAATCATGGTGTAATAAACAGTTAATAAATGTTTGATATATGTATCTCCTGGGTAAGGAATTTGCATTAGGATATAAATCCTGACAGAATTTATGCAATAACAATTTCAAATATACACTCAATTTAACAATATTAAAAATATAAAAAACAAACGGAGGTTTGAATCAAAAACAGATTGGCTAATGACATTCTGCCATATTGTGAAGGTATCAATGAAGGAATATTTTATTTCAAAGATTAGCTTTATTTGTCACATAGACATCAAAACATTGAAACATCCAATGAAATGCATCATATGCATCAAATCAAATCAGCAAGGATGTGCTGGGGGCAGCCTGCAAATGTTGCCATGCCTCCAGCACCAACGTAACATGCCCACAACTCACTCACCATAGCTGTACATCTTGGGACATGAGAGGACGCTGGAGGACCTGGAGGATGCCCATGCGGTCACGGGCAGAACATACAAACTCCTTACACGTGAATTGAATCTGAATCCGTGATCACTGATACCGTGAAGTGTTGCACTAACTGCCACGCTTCCCCACTTTGCTTCTTGACTCTTGCTCTGAATTGGATGAAGCAAAATAAGAAATAATTGGTTGCTGCTTCATGATGTAACAAATTCTAGCTTTGATAGAACAGGAGAAGGCCGACTGACCTATCAGTTGGAAATCAGTCCTCTGTGCTTATTTATAAATCTCAGAAGGCAGCAAGATGTGATGACAGAGTAGACAGTGAAGCATTTGGAATCCTGGGATTCATCAAGCATAGCATACAAATAAGAGAGGTTATATTGATATTATCACTCACTTTTGGGAGCATGTGAAGCTCTTGGAATGATTCCAGGGATGAAAGATTTTAACAACACAGCTAGAGAGAGAAGCAGGCATTGTTCTCCACGGGAAAGGGAGATTGAGAGGTGATTTGAAAAAGCAGTGTAAAATCAAAATGGGTTAAGACAGCGTAAATAGAGAAGCTGTTCCCGTTAGTAAATGGTTCAGTGACTAAGGGGTGTAGATAGAAAGTGATAGAAGAGCTACAACAAGGTTGAGGCGCAGTTTCTAGCTGGAATTTGCTGCTGCCGGTATGGCATAGGAAGAGTCAATCACAGGTGGCATTTGATGGAAGATAATATGCAGGACTACAGGTTAACAGCAGGGGAATGGGACTAACTGGATTATTTACAAAGGGCTGAATGGCAGTCCTGATATAACATGTACGTGATTTTATCATGAGGTAAGCATTCAACTGCCTGTACAAAAATTAAAATGTGTGGTTTGCACAAAAAGCAGACAAATATTGTGCAAGATGGTTGCTGGGAAATTATTTCTCCAACACAAGAGGAGGTTTTAATGATTTGAAACGTTTTTGTAAGGTTTTATTTGTTTAAAATATATTGATGTTATGTCGGATGGTAGCTGGGATTCAGATGTTTGATGTTGTGGTGTTCTCTGAGCTTGTAAACATTTCGTTAGCAGTCGAGGTGACATCCTCAGTGAGCAGTTGTTGTTTCTGTCTGGGAGTGCTCACGTTTATACAGGCCCTTGTTCTCTTGTCTCGGTCCTGATTGGCCACCCCTTCAGTTAACCTTTGAATTCTTTTGGCTCGTGTTTCTTTGACTCTCGGGGTTTGCAGATGGCATCTATTTTGATATGTTTGTTTACAGATTTATAAGAAGAGAGCCATGCTTCTAAAGGTTCTCGTGCCTGCTTCGTGTTTCCCTGCGCCAGAACCTCCACAGTCCCGATTGGAGTGGTGTCCTTCATGTACTGAGATTGGAGAGCTTACGTTTTGTCTACCCAACATCACAGGTTAATGGGGTCACAAAGAAAGCTTTTGGCACATTGGCCTTTCATAAATCAAAGTACTGAGTACAGGAGTTGAGCTGAGTACATGTTGAAGTGGTGTAAGATGTTGTTGAGGCCTAATTTGGAGTATTGTGTGAATTTTTGACAACTACCTACAAGAAAGCTGTCAATAAGATTGAAAGAGCACAGAGAAAATTGGCCAGGATGTTACCAGGACTTGAGGTTAGGACCTTATTCCATAGCAAGTAGAAGAATGGGAGATTTGACAGGGGTGTAGAAAATTATGAGGGGTATAGATAGGGTAAATACAAGCAGGCTTTTTCCGCTGTGGTTGGGGGAGACTACAACTGGAGGTCATGGGTTTAGGATGAAAGCTGAAATGATCAAGGGAAACTTCTTCACTCAGAAGGTGGTGAGGGCCTGTAGCAAGTTGCCAGAGGAAGTGGTGGGTGTGGGTCTGCTTTCAACATTTAAGAGAAATTTGGATAGGTACATGGATGGAAGATGCATGGAGGGCTGAGGGACTAGGCAGACTAATAGTTTGGCAAAGACTAGATGGGCCAAAGGGCCTGTTTCTGTGCTGTAGTGTTTTAGGACACCATGTTAAAATTGAATCCTTATATAGATTTGTAAACTCCTAAAATTAAAAAAAAACTGTTAATGCACATTTTTACCAGCCCCACTATCTAGCTGAATTTCTCAGAAATACTGTATCTGGTGCACTGTAGTTACTTTTAGTACTGTGTGCATTGTTGAATGTGAATTTGAGCCAAGCAAGGCTTCAACTAAACATTAGTTTACTAAATAAATGTTGTCACTTCATATCTTTTTCAGTGGTCTGTGGCTGGCTGAGGAATAGATCAAAGCTTTTGGGATGCTTTAAATCAACAGTTAGCTCTTGATTTTTGTGGGCATGTTACATGAACAAATTTGGAAATGAGCTGAAAAGAAAAAAGAAGTGCTGGAAATACTCAGCAGGCAACCAGCCCGCAGAAATCACGTCGAGTTTCAAACTCTGACACCAGTTTCCAGCAGAGATTCACATCCTAGCTCATAAGTCCTAGCAAATGATTTCAGACATACAGGAAGGCCAGTGAAGGTCATTGTGCCAAAAACTTTCTTTCAGAGCCCATTAACCCATGATGCCAGGTAGACAAGATGTAAGCTCTCAAATCCTGGAACCACTTCATTTGGGACACTGTGGAGTTCTGGCACAGGCAAACACGAAGCAGGCACGAGAAACTTGGGTCACCTTTACTGTAAAGCATTGTGCTAACCACTCTGCTGGCACTGTAATAGCATTAAGTACTGTTACTGTACTTGCCAACCTGATAGGCACTGGTGCACTGCAGAATTAAATGGTAAGGCAACCATCAACTGTATTTATAATCTAGATTTTATTTTTATATCCTGCCACTGCCTGTGAGGAGTTTGTACGTTCTGCATGTGACTACATGGGTTTCCTCCAGGTGCTCTGGATTCCTCCCACATTCTGGTTGGTAGGTTGACTGGTCAGTGTAAATTCCCCAGTGATTCATTGGGGGGGTTGATAGGCAGCGAGCCTAGAAGGGCCCAAATGACCTACTCTAAGCTGTACCTCAGTAATAACTAAATAAATTTGCACCAAAGTCAAAAGATTAAAACAGAAGCCTGTTGTTTATCTGAGCAGCAGAATATTCAGCATGTCCGCAGAATGGCTTTATACATGCATGATTGACTTTCTAAATCTTTCAGGGTTGACTGGAGAATGTTGAGTTTTATAATGAAGTAGATAATTTTATTTTTTTTAAAGTGCCATATAAGGCAGCCAGTTTTGAATTATCAATTCATATCAACATGCAATCAAACACTAACCAGAAAGTAATAATTAGTTTGCTAGACTGCAACAGGCAATTTAGTATAAACACTTAAGGATATTTTGTAAGCTGCATATTCACAGGATTTTATTCTAACAATTTATTTGCATCCAAGTCATCCAAGCTTGACTGTGACAAATGATTAGATTGAAATAGTTTGCAATAACATTCACAAAGTTAGAAATCTTTACCTGTGAGAATTTGGAATATATGGTTGATGGTTGATAAAGATCAAACTTGTTAAACACTCATAGACTGTGCAATTGGATAGAACATGTACATAAAACCTGCTTGAGCAAGTCCCTCTAATGGCCTATTTGGTAAAAATCCCTTCCCGTCATATCACAAAGTGTTGAGCAAGTAAGGCTTGAGCTCGGAGTTAATTAGCTTTAAGCAGGGTTATTTGACTGGGTTACGATTGGCAGGGTCCTGTTCCATATCACTACACACCTGTGAAATTATTTAATCCACACACTGAATAGATTGTGCCTGGTCAAATGTTGATTCTTAAATTCATTTTCTTTCAAGAAACTTGTATATTCAAATAAAAATCTGGCAAAGCAATTTTGATCAGATGTTATATACCGACAGAACTTGATTAATATAGTCTGGCCTTTGCTGTTAAGTTCAGCCCAGAATGACCTGAGGTCAATCAGCACTGCTAAGTTTGTATTGATGGCTGCTTTCAATACACTCTTTGTAAAAGGTTACCAGACTTATGACAATGGTTCTCCAGAGGCCCAGAGATGTCCGGGCATATTGAGTCTCTTGGCTTTGCAGCCCAGTTGTTCCTCATTAATGTTTTTTGCTTCATTAACTTTCTGAAAAAATAATTTCTGATGAGTTCTTTAAAAGCCCATCAAGTAAATTACCAAAGATTGGGAGCTGGCAACTGCAGCATATGCAAGAATGCTGTGCAGCATGTTTCACAGTAGAAACACATAACTTCATGGAGATACTCATGTTTAATGCGATCATAATTCATGCCCCCATAAACTGGCTATCTTCACAGAGTGTCACAACAGTCTTGAATACTGCAGATATTCAGTGCTGTTATTAGGTATGCATGCACAGCATTGTCTTTTTCAGACCAACAAATCCTCATTAAAAGTAAAGCAGATCCGGTGTAAATTAGTTATTTTGCAGTTGTCTCAGTGGAACATGCTAGTCTGCGATTTTCTTGCCCTATGGACATACTCGACAGAATGAGTTTTGCTGTAACATAAGCTCAAAGTAAATTTATTATCAAAGTGCTTATATGCCACCATATACAACCTTGAGATCCATTTTCTTGCAGGCATTGATAGGAAAATAAAGAAATATAATAGAATTTATAGCCAAGTCCGATAAACCTACAATGTGCAAAAGAATACAAACTGTGCAAATAATAAAAAATTGTAATTAGGTAATTGATGCACCATCAATAACTCTGAGACGTGGGATAAAGTAGGCATTTATTGGCTGGAAGAAAGAACAAGCAGCAAGCGACCATCACACAACATCCTGGAGACTGAGGCCGGGGCTGTGGCTCCAATCACCTTTATACCGGGGTCAGTGGGAGGAGCCACGGTCTGTGGGAGGAGCCAGCAGGAGGGGGCGTGCCCAGACAGGTATATGTAGTTCACCACAGTAATACTGAGAGCATGAGCTGTGGAGTCTGTGAAATTGGATCTGTTGGTTGAGAAGCCAGTTCAGTGAGGAGCTGAGTTAAATTATACACACTGGTTCAGGAGGTAGATGGCTGTAGTGTTCTTGGATTTGGTGGCGTGGTTCCTACGGCTTTCGTACCTCCTGCCTGATGGTAGAAGTGAAAAGGGAATGTGGTCTGGACGGTCGGGGTCCTTGATGATGGATACTACTTTATTGTGGCAGAGCTGCTTGTAAATGTGCTCAATAATGGCTAGATTTTGTCTAGATGTACATTTGGTGGGGTTTTCTATAGGAAGCCAACATGAAACTTAGCCAAGTGGATTATAAGCACAAAATGGAAACCTATAGAAATGTTTGTTTACCTCATACATTGTCATGCACGGTTGTTGTAATATAACAGTTCGTGCAGTGGTTTACGTTGCCAGGCGACCTGGGTTCAATTCCCACAACTATCTGCAAAAAGAAAGTATATTCTTCCCATGACTGTAGGTTTCCTCTAGGTAAGGGGTTCCCAACCTTTTTTTATGCCACAGATCCTCACCATTAACTGAGAGGGTCCGTGAACCCCAGCTTGGGAACCCCTGCTGCAGGTTTACTCCCACTTTCCAAAGATGTTTGGGCTAGTGGGTTAATTTGTCACGGGTGTAATTGGGCCGGGCTGGAAGGGCCTGTTACCGTGCTGTATCTCAATAAAAATTAAAATGAAGATTGGTGCATGAGAGAATGTTGGTTAATTATTTTTGAAGCATTATTTTGCCAATGGGTACAAGTTGTGGAACTGAAGTTTGGATGAAAGAAAGATGCATTTCAGCTAAGCTCCAGAGTAACGAAGGAAGGGCACAGACATTCACTTCCACTAAGTGCTCCCTGTGTGAGTGAGTTCACATTACTTAAATGCTTCAAATACAAGGGCACAAGCAGATGGACTGTATGCGTGCTTCAATCCTAGACTGCATATTATTGCCTTTTATAGCAAACACAAGACTAATTGCCTGTTATGTTTCAATGACAACAGCAGCTACAATAAAACTGGAATATTGAAAGCTCATGGGCATTTAATTATAGTGTGACTCATACCGTAGCTTTGAATTGCAAAAGTGCTTTTATCGAAACTTTTGAATTATATTTTGCAATGTACACACCATGTTCTAAAGAATAATTTATTTATTATTAGATCCCTCTGGTATTGGGAAGCAATCTAATTTAAGCTATGCTAAGTCTCTATACTAAGTATTTCACTGGATAATAAGTAACAAATAGGCTTGTTTTTCTGAAGCCCATTGTCAACTGGAATTAATTATATGCATAAACAGAAGAAAATCTGCAGATGCTGGAGATGCAAAGCAACGCACACAGAACGCTGGAGGAACTTGGCTATCTATGTCAAAGAGTAAATGGTTAATGTTTCGGGCTGGGACCATTCTTCGGGTCTGGGAAAAAAAGAGGAGAAGTCAGAGTAAGAAGGTGGGGGGGAGGGGAGGAAGAAGTACAAGGTGGCAGGTGATAGGTGAAACCTGGAGAGGGGAAGGGGTGAAGTATAGGAGAGGACAGAAGACCACGGAAGAAATGAAAGGCAGAGTAGGGTCTTCTGTCTTCTATCAGATTCCCCCTTCTCCAGCTCTTCATTTCTTCCACCAATCAACTTCCCAGCTCTTCACTGCCTGAGCTGCTGAGTTCCTCCAGCAATTTTGTGTGTGTTGCCTTAATTGTATGCATGTTTCTCCATGGATAAAACAGAAGTGTTTTTTGCATCTTGTTTTGGAGGAAGGGGTTTAAAGGCTGACAATGAAAGTAATTTTTAGAGTGACGGCCATCACAGGCAAAACCAAGCACATCTGGGAGAAGTGTGCCACAAGAAAGCAACATCCATCGTCAAGGACCCCCACCAAAAAAGCCTCTTCTCACTACTGCCATCGGGAAGGAGGTACAGGAGCCTTAGGGTACACACCACCGGGTTCAGGAACAGTTAAAACCCTTCAACCATCAGGCTCCTGAACCAGCGAGGATAACTTCACTCATCTCAACTCTGAACTGATTCCAAACCTACGGAGTCACTTTCAAGGACTCTACAACTCATGTTCTCAGTGTTATTTATTTACTTTTTCATATTTCTACTGTTTGCCTCTTGCACATTGGTTGGTTGTCAGTCTTAGTTTGTGTGTAGTTTTTCACTGATTCTATTGTATTCCTTTGTTTTACTGTGAATGCCTGCAGGAAAATGAATCTCAAGGTAATACAGGTTGTCTACCCGTTATCCGAAATGCTTGGGGATAGAAGTGTTTTGGATATCAACTTTTTTGGGATTATGGGATTTTGGGAATCTGCCTCTATATAATGAGATAGCTTGGGGATGGGACCCAAGTCTAAACACAAAATCTATTTACATTTACAGCTTATGCATATACCCTGAATGTAGTTTTATATAATATTTTCAACAATATCTTCACAGCACAGAGTAGAGAATAAGCACAGAACACATGGTAATCACTGTTAAGTAATGCACGAAGGTCTGGCTGCTGAAAACAAATTGGTGCCAACAGGGACCCACTCAGGGTATGTGGGGTCACTTCTCAGAATTGTCTGTCGTGTTCAGAGACCTGCACTCTGCCTGGGAGCCTTCCCAGTGCCTTGTGGAATTTTCCATTTGTGGCGTCATTTCAGTGCTCAAAAGATTTCGGATTTTGGAGATTTTCATGTACTCGACCTGCATATGGTGAAATATATGTACTTTGATAATAGATTTACTTTGAACTTTTGAACTTTGATAATATCACACACCACAGAAAAAGGCCCTTTGGAGAATGCCTGTGTCAACCCATTTATAATAATTCCACTTACCAGCTCTCGGTCCATGACCTTCTATGCTGTGACAATTCAATTGCTCAGCCTGATCCTTTTTAAAATACTGTGAGAGTACCAGCTCCTCCTAATCAGACTTTGGGTGAAGATATTTCTCCACCCCCATCTAGGTCCCCATAATTTTGTATAATTCCATCAGATCCCCTCTTGTGTCCTCAGCTCTGAGGAAAATAAACCTAGTCTAACCACTGTGTCCATATACCTGAAATGTTTCATCCCAAACAGCAAGAAAATCACCTTTGCAGCCTTTCTGGTACAGTCATATCCTTTCTGTCACACAGTATTCCCATCCTAGCCAAAGTGTTGAAAAGTTGTTCAGTGATCTCCCTGGCCTTATCTCTTAATGAAGCCTTGCATTCTTCACCATCTTACCTGCCTCTCCTGCCATCTTTAAAGGACTATGTGGACACCCCTTCATCGTCAACAACAATACCATTTTTTTTGTGTTGTCTGCAAGCTTACTTATTATACCATCACTGAGCAATCCCCTGAATTTAATCCTAGCCCAATCACAGGACAATTTACAATGACCAATTAACCTACCAGCCGGTTTGTCTGTGGACTGTGGGAGTAAACTGGAGCACCTGGAGGATTACCAGGTATTACCTTGAGTTTATGTCCAGAAAACTGACAGGCGTTTGACATTGATATGCATTCTGTGAGGTTAAAATCAGCAGGTTGGATTGATGTACCAGTGCTCTAATGGCATTGTGCACTGCTTTTCTGCTGGCCACCTGAACTGAAAAGCCTATGGTCAAATTCCTCAGAGAATAGATTTGACAAAAATATGGAGTTTTGCTTTTCCAAGACACTCAAACGTATATTTCAGGGAGAACATCATTATTTGCCTCTGACAAGATCAAACAAAATGCCGGTAACAAGGACAGCATTAATCCAGCGGAAAATGGCTGGTTGATCAAAAAGCGTCAGCATAAATTTTTTTGATAGGAAATCCTGACTGACTAACTTGCCAGAGTTTCTTTTTTAAGAAGTAACAAAACATTGATGAGGGAAATGAAGTCAATGCTGTCCACATGGATTTTGGTAAGGCCTTTAACAAGATTCTCTTTGGAAAGAACTCAATGGGTTGAGCAGCATCTGTTGGGGAAAAGAAATTGCCAAAATAAAATCAGGACTCAGGGTCTGATACAGGAGTCAACTATTCCTTTCCTTCCACAGATGCTGTTGGTGCCTCTGAGTTCCTCCAGCAGTTTGTTTGTGAGTATTGTCCAAAAATTCGTACATGTGACCCCCTCACATAAAGTGCTGATATTGACTCAGTGGCCATTTTATTAGGTTCCTCCCATGCCTAATATAGTGGCCACCAAGGGTACATGGTCTTCTGCTACTGTAGCCCAACCACTTCAAGGTTCAAGGTTCAACACATTCAGAGATGCTCTTCTGCACACCGTTGTTGTAACACGTGGCTGTTTGAGTTACTGTTGCCTTCCTATCATCAGCTTGAACCAGTCTGGCCAATCTCCTCTGATCTCTCATTAACAAAGCATTTTTGCCAACAGCTACAGAGCTGCTACTTACTGGATTTTTTTTTTTGTTTTTCACACCATTCTCTGTAAACTCTAGAGATTGTTGTGCATGAAAATCCCAGGAGATCAGCAGTTTCTGAGATACTCAAACCACCCCATCTGGCACCATCAATCATGCCACAGTCAACATCACTTAGGTCACATTTTTTCCCCATTCTGGTGCACGGCCTGCACAACAACTAAATCGTCTCCTTCTTCTTCTGACTTTTAATGACATTTGGCAGTCTGACATAAAGGAGCATGACCACACCCAACCGGACTGGAGTGTGGTGTAGAGGGTTGCAAAATAAAACCCATACCAGTTCTTTATCAAATAAAGTCTAAATTTCCCCAAAAAGTCCTATAGATTGTAAATAATGAAAGACAATATTGTGGATTAAATTTAAGTCACTTCCATAACTTAAAAGTTTTTAAATGAAAACTATCAACCCCCCAAAGAGGATAGTACAGTTGGCCCTCCTTATCCGCGGGGGATTGGTCCTGGGACCCCTCGTGGATACCAAAATTCGCAGATGCAAAATTCCCTTATTCAACCTGTCTTAATGCGGTGGACCTTAGGACCCAGCGGAGCCCCAGACCTTATTTAACCTTTCTCAGTGCGGTGGACATTAGGAGTGGGTGGTAGAGATCTGAATCCGCAGTGTTTCTGTTCACGAAAGTAATCACAGTCGCGACTGAAAGTGAAGTGGGAATAATAAAGCGATTGGAAAGAGGTGAAACGCCATCGGTCATTGGAAAAGCGTTAGGCTACGTTGGTCAATGATCGGAACAATTTTAAAGGATAAAGTGAGAAAGGCTCTGCCCCAATGAAAGCTACAATTATTACTAAGCAACGCAGTGGTTTAATTATTGGGTTTTAGGGTTTTGGGTTTTTGATCCTCCACAGCAACCCGGCACAGTGGAGAGCGCACTCGGGAGCGATCTGTCTCGAGTCCCGAGAACTTCTGTTCCCAAGCCCAGTGGTGAATTATACATTCTTAAGTGTTTTATATGCATAGAAAGGTAAAATATATAATATATACTAAGATAAATGTTAGACTAACTGATGATAAATAATACCGGATGTATCTGTTCCAACTTACTTAGTAAGAGAATTTACGGGGTTTTTTTCCGATCCCGATCCATGATAACCCACGCACATCCTCCTGTATACTTTAAATCATCTCTAGATTACTTATAATACCTAATACAATGTAAATGCTATGTAAACTAGTTGTTATACTGCATTGTTTAGGGAATAATAACAAGGAAAAAAGGTCTGTACACGCTTGAACAAAAAGTGCTGGAAGAGCACTTCCGGGTTTTCGTGATTCGCGGTTGGTTGAATTCGTGCATGTGGAATCCGCAGATAAGGAGGGCCGACTGTACAGCTTGCATTTGCTTTCTTTCAACCTTATATGCTCCACATTGTAAAAGAATGTGTTCAACTGTTTCGGAATGATGACCAAACCCACGCACCCCAGAGTGATGTTTCCCAACAAGATATAACAAATAATTAAGCATAAACTGAATATCTTGACCGTGCTTGCATGCTATCAGGCACTGAGTTGCTACCACGTAATTGGCTGATTATATATTTGCATTAACAAGCAGGTGTACAGGTGTACTTAATTAATTGGCTACTGAGTGTAGATTTGTCGGTCGTGCACAGTTGGAGACCCAGTGTTAATTCCTGTGGCACCTCCAAACCCGAAAATTATCTGCTTATTCCCATTTTGTTTTTTCTGTTCAGAAGGATTAATAAATTCATCCTTCCAAATATTATTCACATCAGGGGAACAATAGCATTTTTAATTATTGTAGCTCATTTCTTGCTGTGAAAATGCTTTAAAATTCTTCGCAGGGAAGTTGCCAGGCAAATTATAACTAAATATATATCCAGTGGTGCAGCAACTCGGGTCATTTATATTTGTCTGTGAAATCTTTAAAAGAAAATTCAGAGAGGTTTAAAATGATCTTTTGATGCTGAGTGGTTTCAATGAATATTTAGCTGATGATGAGAATCAAGCACTCTGATGAAAAGACTTTGACCGTAAAATGTTAACGGTTCCTCCTTGAATGAGTGGCTATCACAAAGGGGTCATTATTTTATGGTAAGCATGTGAAAGTCTGCAGGTCCAAAGAAACACATTCAAAATGCTGGAGGAACTCAGCAGGTCGGGCAGCATCTATGAAATTTTAAAAAGAGTCGACGTTTCAGGTCAAGACCCTTCTTCAGGACTGAGAAGGAAGGGAGCAGATGCTAGAATGGAAAGGGGCAGGGGAAGGAGGCTGACTAGAAGGTGATAGCTGAAGCCAGGTGGGTGGGTAGGTCCAGGGCCAGAGAGGAGAGAATCTGAGGAGAATGGGCCATAGGAGAGGAGGAGGGGACATGGAGGGGAGGTGATAGGCAGGTAGGAAGAGGTAAGAGGCCACAGTGTGGAATGGAGGAAGTGGGGGGCTATGGTGATCTTATGGTGTTTGGAGGAAAGTACAGGAGGGATGTCAGAGGTAAGTTCTTTACGCAGCAAATGGTGGGTCTGGGGTGAGAGCTGGTGTGGTAGGGGCAGACACATTAGGGGCATTTATTAAACACTTTGGTGGGCAAATGGATGATAGAAAAATGGAAGGGAAAATAGGAGGGAGGGTTTAGATTGACCTTAGAGTAGGGTAAAAGTCCAGCACAACACTGTGGGCCAAAGGGCCTGTACTATGCTGTAATGTTCTGCTCTAGATGATTTTGGCCTGCTGTGTTTTTACTTAGTTGATGCTTACCTGCAAGAGTCACACTACACTGTGAGGATGAACCGGTTAAATGTCTAGTTGAAAATATTGTCGTTAGTTAAAGATAGTAAGCATGGGATCAATACCTGCTTTAATGGTTCACACAATCAAACTACTGAAGCTCATTGTCCAACTCATGCATGACGTACAACTACTAGTCATAGTCCTACAAGGCAAGTATGACTCATTACCTCAAGGAGCAAAAATTGGCTTTCCAGGAATAAACTTGAAACTCTTAATTGCAAAATAAATTAAGGAACCAAGAAAATTCATTGGTATTTAGAAAAAGGTCAGTTAAGATAATTAAACGAGACTAAAGAAAAACTAGACTAAATTGTACTGAGGGATTCTGGATCACTAAACTGGCTCATTCAGTCACTGTGGCTTCAGATTTTCTGTGAGTTATTTTACTTGTCGACAACATGTTATTTCTGTCTTTGGGAAGAATTGATAATGATTCGCCAGAATATCTTGGAATGGAGGTCTGAAGTTGTAAGGAAGGACTGGATAAGCTGACGAAGGGTCTCGGCCCGAAACGTCGACAGCGCTTCTCCCTATAGATGCTGCCTGGCCTGCTGTGTTCCACCAGCATTTTGTGTGTGTTGTTGTTTGAATTTCCAGCATCTGCAGATTTCCTCGTGTTTGCTGGATAAGCTGAGTTTTTTTCTGACAGGAATGTAGGAGGCTGACGGAGTACCACTGATGAGATGATGAGGCCTCCGTCAGTCAGGGTCGACCATGGCTATTGCGTCCTAGCTGTCTAGATAGGCAAACCTGGGCAGTACAATATGGAGAGCAAGCTGTTGCTGTGTAGCAAGCTCCCCCTCTCCATGCATCTGATGAACCCAAAGGAACGGCAAAGACCGTTAACAGTTTGGTACCAGCAGCGTCACAGGAGTTGCCATTCAGCATTGAACTCAACATAGAACTACCTTATGGACTCCAGCACTGGATTTTTCCCTTGGAGTTTACTCCTGAAGCCTTTCCCATGAGTGTGTACAGCCTCAAGGCAGCAGAGATTTGAGATTAGAATTCTCCTTCTCCTAGATGAGCTGCCGGTCACGGCTGTTGAGCCTCATCTGCCTGAAGTGACTGGTTTTAAGGCACCTTTGCCCCTTTTCCTGTCAGTATAAATGGTTCCTCCAGGCTTAGTAGCTAAGCCACATGTGAAGGCCGAGAGCTGGACCTGGTTGTCAGAGACTATTTGAGTTGCAAGTCATTGGGAGCATTAATAGGTAGTGAGAGCTTGTCCCCATTACTATTCCCTGCCATGACAAGCTTAAGGAACCAGAGTACAATTATGCAAGGGTGAAGACAGGATAATCAGTCTTTTTCCCAGGGCAGGGGAATCTAGGATATAGATTAAAGTTGAGAGGGGGGAAATTTGAATGCGATCTGAGGGGCAGGGTTTTGGTTATCTGGAATGAGCTAAAGAAGTGATAGAGGCAGATAGAATTACAATCTTTAGAAGGCATTTTGACACACACTTGGATTGAAATGCATGGAGTGATAAGGGCTTAATAGAGGCTAATGTGATTAGCATAGATAGGCTCACATTTGGCATGGACAAGGTGTGCCGTATAATTCTATGATTCTATTGGGATATTGTTCTCGCAAGCATTGTGGCCCTCATTAGTGTGGCCAGCAATTACAGGGCAATCCCTAATTGCCTGAGAGCTGATGGTTAGTCTCTGAACAATAGTAAGTAGGGGAAAATAATAAAAGATTTACTTAGAAAAGAGTATGTATTAGTACATTTAAATTAAATTAAAAGTCGAGACTGAGAAACGTAGAGAGGTGGTAAGTGAATGCTAGGCAGTATTTCAACTTTAGGGAATTCCTGCTCTTAGCAGTCAGTTCTTGAATGTCTTGGCATTTGTTAACGCCATGCATTTTTTTTTCATTCAAATGTAACTTTTCTTTATTGGCCTTCTGTGTGTGTTATCAGCACCTTTTTTTTTCCAGATGGGATCATAAAACCATAAGACTATAAGATATTTAGACTTTAGATATTTAGAATCCATCGAGTCTGCTCATGGGCTGATCCACTTCATCCAGTCATCCCCATTCCCCTGCTTACACCCCATACTGTTTGATGCCCTGGCTAATCAAGAACCTATCTAACTCTGCCTTAAGTACACCCAATGACTTGGCCTCCACAACTGCTCATGGCAAGAAATTCCACAGGTTTACTACCTTCTGACTAAAGTAATTTCTCCGCATCTCAGTTCTAAATGGATGTCCTTCAATCCTGAAGCCGTGCCCTCTTTTCCTAGACTCCCCTACCATGGGAAATAATTTTGCCATATCTTATCTGTTCAGGCCTTTTAGCATTTGAAATGTTTCTATGCGATCCCCCCCTCATTCTCCTGAACTCCAGGGAATTCAGCCCAAGAGCTGCCAGAAGTTCCTCATACGGTAACCCTCTCATTCCTGGAAACATTTTCGTGAATCTTCTCTGAACCCTTTCCAATGTCAGAATATCCTTTCTAAGATAAGGAGGCCAAAACTGCACACAATACTCCAAGCGTGGTTTCACGAGTGCCTGTTAGAGCCTCAACATCAAACCCCTGCTCTTATATTCTATACCTCTAGAAACGAATGCCAACATTGCATTCACCTTCTTCACAACCGACTCAACCTGCAGGTTAACCTTTAGTGTATCTTGCACAAGGACTCCCTTTGTATCTCAGCATATTGAATTCTCTCCCCATCTAAATAATAGTCTGCCCATTTATTTCTTGCACCAAAGTGCGACTATACACTTTCCAACATTGTATTTCATTTGCCACTGCTTTGCCCATTTTCCTGAACTATCCCAAGTCTCTCTGCAGGCACTCTGTTTCCTCAGCACTACCCGCTCTTCGATCATTGTTGGCAAAACCAGCAATTATTGCTGTCCAAAGCTAATGGCCTCGAGGAGATGGTAATGTGACACTATCTTGAATTGCTGTAATCCCACATTGCTGTTGGGTAGGGTTTGTTCTAGGATTTTGGGCAGCAGTGATGAAGGAATGGCATATATTTCTAAGAAGGGATAGTGTGTGACAGTAGTGGGGAACTGGTTGTTATCGGCTTTTCCGTGCTCTTGTTCTTTTTGATGAAACTGGTTACAAGGTTAGGAAATGCTGCCAGAATGGGCTCATTGAATAACTACAGAGCATCTTGTAGATCGAACTTCAAGTAAATTTATTATCAAAGTCACCATATTCTATCCTGAGATTAATTTTCTTGGTGACATTCACAGTAGAACAAAAAAAAACCCTAGCAGAAACAAAGAAAAACTACACACAAAGACTATCAAATTAACAATGTGCAAAGGAAGTCCATCAGTGCAAATACCAAATAACGTAATATTAATAAATACATAAAACTGAGAACATGAGCTGCAGAGCCTTGAAGGTGAGTTCATAGGTTGTAGAATCAGTCCTGTGTTAAGGGGAGTGAAGTTCATGTGGAGGACTTTACACAAAAAAGAATTTATCTTACAATTGCACACTATCTATTAAAAATTAGTTTGGAATATTTGGCTAAATTATATGCAACACAATTAGCTCCTGTATTTGCAAACCAAGAACAAATATTCTTATAGGGCTGCCATAATAATTAATTTTAATCTACTTTTCAGTTTGGTTGTTTCTCTGGTGAGATATTTGTCTTTTGTACATTATGTACATTCTTTGGAAACTGAGAGATGGTTTAGAACACAAATGATTAAAAATGATGGCAAGGAATATGCATGTCTGTAAAACAGCCTTTTTATATTACAATACAGCTTCAGAATAAGATTAATCAGAAAGCTGATAGTAATTATAGGTTGTATCTTTGGTTTTGAAACATATTGAACTAAACTTTTTGTGTTAGACAATTTGATTTAGATGCTGGTGATCAAATATCATAGCAATGGCTAATTGGAATTGATTCGTGCTCTAAGAACAAGAAGAGAGTATAAGTGGAACTTTAGTCTTGCAATGAATAATCCTAATGAAACTGAATTATTTGCCTCTACGTAGAGATGTTCAAAAATGATGAAACTATTTCCAGTTTAACTAATTTAGTGCATTGAATGTAGCATTTGAAAGAAATAATTGGAAAAATGTTGTAAGTGTATCGAAGTAGATTTTTCTTCTTAATATGTAGGGGGGTGTTTACAATTTCCAGGTGAAGAAGTAAACAGGCTCAGGGTCTCTATCTTAATCCTCATCACCTTTACATTTGGAATTTGCCTTATGTTGACAATGAACTTGGACTGGTACATTGTTTAGACACGGTTCTCCAATGAAATGGAATTTCATTCCCTTTTATTACCTCACAGCCAAGTTATTTGGCATCCAGTGTAGATTTGCTGACGGTGCAGTACCAGCGCTTTGGCCCACGATGTTGTGCCAGCCTTTTAATCTACTTTTAATGTAAGATCCATCTATCCCTTCCCTCCTACATATCCCTTCGTTTTTCTACCATCCATGTGCCTAATAAAGAGTTTCTAAAATGTCCCTGATGTATCTATCACCTGTCTCTAGGACATTCCATACACTCAATGCTCTCCATATGAAAAAAATTGTTTCTGACGTCCTCCCTATTCTTTCCTCCAGTCACCTTAAAATTATGCCCCCTTGTATTAACTATTTCAGACCTGGGAAAAATCTCTGCTTATCCACTATGCCTCTTATCATCTTGTACACCTCCAGCAAGTCACCTCTCATTGTCTAAAGGGAAAAGCTCTAGCTCGCTCAACCTATCATCCAATCTAGGCCACATCCTGGTAAATCTCATTTGCACCCTTTCTAAAACTTCCCCATCCTTCCGACAATGAAGTGACCAGAAATGAACACAATATTCCAAGTGAGGTCTAACCTGGAACAGATATCTGACTCAAAGGTGTGATGGATCCCTGGTAAACTGCAGAGAAGGAGCCAACTATATAATGAACAATTCTGGCTTCTGCTGGCTTCCTTTCCAGTCCTGATGAAGGGTTTTGGCCTGAAATGTCAACTGCTTATTTTGCTCCTTAAACACTGCCTGAACTGCTGAGTTCCTCCAGCATTTTGTGTTTGTTAATCAACTCTTCTTCCCTCCTTTCTCTTCTTACCCATCAGACCAAAGAACCAGTTTTTCTAAGTCCATTGCAGCCAATAGCCAACAAGACAGGGTGGAAAGAAATTGAGATTCTCTTACTGTAGAGGCACAGCTCCCTTCAATGCATGATCACTGTGGCATAGTTAAAAATGAAAACAAAATAGATAATGAATTCTATCTAAAACTTTTCTGTTATAGTGTAAAGCAAGTTCCTGATTTTTTTCCCACATAAGCTGGCTACAGAAGTGCCGAAGTCTCCCCACAGGTTACTTCTCCGGAGTTAATTTGCTTCCATTATAAGTCAGGAGTGGCTAAATCATCTTCAGCAAATGAAGTGTTTCTTGTATATCTATTGTAATTAAGTTTTAACATTTATGGTAGCATAAAGCGTGAATTATTCTGAGTAATGATCTTGAGACATAAATTCAAATATCACTGTGGCACCTGGGAAATATAAATGCAGTTATTGAAATCTGAGAAAAAAAAGATTCTGGGACTGAAATATCCATTCTAATGAAAACAAAACCTTGGAATTATCATAAAACCACATATGGAACATCAATGCCCTCTAGGGATGCGGCAGTCCTTAAGCCATTCATGCCTATAAGTGACTTCACATTTCCTCTGCTTCAGCATTGAGGTTAACTCTTAACTGGCCCATGGAATGTCTATCAGACCATTCAATTACACCAAAGCATCCAAGGGCAATTAGTAATGGTTGATAAATTTTGGCCTTGTCAGTAATGCCTGCAGCGCATGTACGGTGGGGGGAGAAACTAGGAGAGACTAAACAACAGGCTGACCTTTCAAATTTGTTTCTCCACTTTTGGATCATCTCCGATATTAAAACAGGAATATAATTGCTTGTAAATGGCATCTAGAATTTATATTTTTTTGTTCTTCAGAATAAATTATGATTGAAAGAGATGGAAGCAGTGAGCTGAAAACCACAAGTCGTCCTATTTATGTGTTGGATAATAGGATTACTCTCTTTGGGCCAGTAGTAAACATAGAAACACAGAGAGAGTAATTAACTTAGTATTTCACTCAAGCCCCTGTGAAATTGCCCAGAACAAGTGGCAGATGTGAAAGTCATGATACACAAATCTGCAATAGCGCTTTAAGAAATCTATATGTGTTCATTGTAGGATGCTTTTAGTGTTGACTTTGCCAAATATCCTCATTGACTTCAGTAGGTTGGATGATGTGAGTCTGACACTTGGTCAGAAATGCCTTCACGTATTTCTATTTAAACAAACATTTGCGTTCAAAGTGCATTTACTATCAAAATATGTATACTATATATGACCTTGAGATTCATCTCCTTCCAGGCAGCCACAAAACCAAGAAAACCCAATAGAATCCATTATAATAGGCCATCAAACATCCAATCAGCAATAAATTGTTTTTTTTTGCATTTTAATGAAAACAAAACCTTTAAATTTTCTTGAAAAAATAACCTTGGAAAAAAAAAAGAAAAAATAGAGCAAATTATCTTTGTTCTATTTCCATCTGACTTTGCTTTGAGCCATATCTGTCATTAACTACCCAATGCATGTTTTCAACACATGTTTCAAAGTATTTTTATCACCCTGAAACACTCCATTTGAGGGGGCTGGCAAGCAGTCACTGATATTTGTTAGCTTCTCTTGTGTCCATCTGTGGACAGCTGATAACAGGTGTTGATGTACAAACTAGGATAGCTCTTTTGTTCTCCACTGCTAGTTCAAACTTTGCTTTTGTTAAATGTTATGCCAGAAAAAGGTATCAAAGATTTGTTCCATTCGACTGGCCTGGAGAGTGTACTTTTTGCATGCAATCTCTAACCATATTCAAGTTTGCTGATGGCCAAGGAGCTGACTATTGACTTCAAAAGGAGGAAACCAAAGGTTCATGAGCCAGTCCTCATTGGGAGATCAGAGATAGAGAGGGTCAGGAACATTGAATTCCTCAGCATTATTATTTTGGGGGCCTGCCTTGGGCCCAGCACGTAAGTGCAATTATGAAGCAAGCATGGCAGTGCCTCTACTTCCTTAGGAGTTGCGAAGATTCGGTGTGACATCTAAAACGTTGACGAACTTCTATATATGTGAAGTGGAGAGTATATTGACTGGCTGCATCACAGCCTGCTATGGAAACACCAACACAAGAAAATCTGCAGCTGCTGGAAATCCAAAGCAACACACACAAAATGTTGGAGGAACTCAATGGGACCGGCAGTATCTATGGAAAAGAATAAACAGTTGATGTTTCAGGCCGAAACACTTCATCTGGACCTTATCTTTTTCTTAAATGGTAACTTCTTATGTACAAGTATTCCAGCACCTTGCGTCACTTTACGTATATGCATTCTGTCTATATATATATATAAATAAAAAGATAATCTTATTATTTATTATGTTATTTTTTGCTGGATTGGATTAGAGTAACAATCATTTTCTTCTCATTTACACTTGTGTACTAAAGAATAGCAACAAACAATAATGGAATCTTGAATCTTCATTCACACACTCAACGATTCAGGAATAGCTTCGTCCACTCTGCCATCTGATCTCTGAATGGACATTGAACCCAGGGACACTACCTCACTCAGTTTTTATTTCTGTTTCTGAACTACTTATTTAATTTAACAACTTAAAATATTTACAATATACTTAGTGTAATTTGCATTTTTTTTTCCAATATTATCATGTATCGCATTGTACTGCTACCACAAAGTTAATGTATTTCTTGACATATACCAGCGATGTTAAACCTAATTCTGATTTTAAATTATAACCCCTAGTTCTGGATTCTCACATGGGAGGAAACATCATCTCCCGTTCACTATGTTGACACCCTTCAGAATTGTTTGTTTCAATCAAATCATCTCCAGTTCTTCTGAACTCTGGCGGATAGCTGCATGGCCTGTCCAAAATGTGTCACACTCATGAGGGTTGGTGCCCATGCTCTGAATGGGCTTATATCCCTTTGCAGCCTCCTCTTCTCATCTTTCCTATCATTGCTTTCATTAGTAAATTTAACATTTATATCTTCAATGCTTCCATCCAAGTCATTTACATAAATAGTGCAATGTTGAGGCCCTAGCAGTATTCCTCATGGAATTCCATTGATTGCATCTGCTAGGTTCCAGTAAATATTTTCATGGGAATACTCTAGCTTTCTCATGTTCATATGGCCTGTCCTCTTCTTGAGAATAAATCCTCTTTACCTTTTGACGTGTGATGCGGGAGGAGTAACCTGCTCTTGAGATCTTCCCAGTTTCAGTTGATTTGTTGCTCGTCAATTAGACTAGCAATTCAAGAATTGTAAAGAGCTGTTAAAATCAAATTTCAACAACTGCGCAATTACAATGTATTTGGTTACAGGTCGAGATGAAGAGAGGGGTTTGATTACTTTCCGGTGGATGATTCTAAAACCAAAGTCCATTTTCCTCAGGCCTTTGAGCAATGTTATTTATTGTTGTCTGTAATCAGCTGCCGTGCTGACCGGTGGAGCTTGCTAAATAGGGCTGATGAAAGGTTGGATGAATTCCATTTCTCTGTGCATTCTGTCCGATATTTTTAGTATTTTCTGTTTTTGATTCAAATTTCTAGTATCTGGTTCCGGTGTCGTCATCGTCGAGAATGGCTGCTTAAGTCACTAGCTCCTCCGGAAAAGTGCGTATTAAGCCCCGTTATTCCATCAAATATAATATTTTTCGAAAAATATTTGAACTGAAAAGAGGGGCAAGAATGGGGAAAAGGAACGGAAGTAAAAAAAGTGACACTGCGGAACCTGGGTCCGAGAGGAGTGCAGCGAGTGGCTCTCCTACCCAACCGCGTGCTAGCGAGGCAGCTGCTGGGCCTCGCTCATTCGAAGCCGTGAATATGTTCGAAATCCTGAAAGAAATAATGGAGCTCCAGAAAGAAATAAAGCAGCAGCTCCGAGATATTAGGGCAGAGCTCGCCAGCGTTAATCAAAAAATAGCGGTGGCAGAGACTCGAATTGAGAAGGTGGAAGATCGCGTTCAAAACATGGAACGGATACTGAGCAAGACAATAAAAATAATACATCACCAAGAAGGTAAACTGCTTGACCTGGAGGGAAGATCACAGCGGAAAAATATCAGAATCTACAACGTTCCCGAAGGAGCGGAGGGCTCATCTATGACTGAGTTTGTCGAAAAGTTACTGTGGGACGCGCTGGATCTTCCCTCAACTATGGAGCTGGAAATCGAGAGGACGCACCGCGCGCTGGTTCCGAAACCTACCCAGGACAGAAAGCCACACTCTATAATAATTAAATTCCTTCTGTACAGCACCAAGATGCAGATTCTACAAAGGGCCTGGGGTAAGAAGAGAGTGTTTTTCGATGATAAATGAATATATTTCATATATTAAATATGAAATTTTTGTTGTCCTGCAGAAATGCAAAGAATACTCTGAAGTAAAGCGAGTACTAAAACAAAATATAATGAGATTTCAAATTCCGTACCCTGCTAAACTTTGAGTGTTTTATGACAACGGGACGCGGTTGTACCAGATGGTGGAAGAGGTGACTACAGACATGAAGGCCAGAGGGTTGCCTGTCAGTGTCACCAAAACGAGGGAAAGCCTGACTGAGGAACTGTCCCGCTCCGCTTGGGAAATAGTGCGAGAATTGAGAAGGCAGGAGACGGGAGGAGGCCGAGAGAAATATATCAGGAAGAGACCGAGAGTTTCCCAAAGACAGTCCTCACCCCCCCTCAGAAGATCCATAAGGTTTGGCTAACTTTAAAAATGTTGAGAAGCTAAATGGAAGCAAAAGTACACGATGATATTCCTATCTCGAGAAATACTTATTATAATGTGGATTTTATATTACTTAGTTGTTATTCTTTATTTGCTCACTTACTCCTTTTTCCCCACCAAAATGAGAATATATATATATACGATGTAATGTGTGTGTATGTATATATGTGTGTGTGTGTGTATATATATATATATATATATATATATAGGAGGGGTATACAGGGAAATCTTTTCTGTGTAATGGATTTGTTCATTGACTTTTATGAATACTGCATTGGGGGCCCTCAACTCACAAGTAGGAGGGGTTATCCCCCATAGCTAGACATTTCCTCTAGCTCAATGCAGGGTCATCTACTAGAGACCTCAGCCTTGGAATCACACGTTTGTTGCCATTTTTGTTATTATCTGCATTTCTTGGTTCTTACTTGTTCAGGGAGTAGATCAATTAAGTTTTATTCTAATTTCAATGGTATATTGACAGATAAACCCAGATGGCTAAGGACAAGGTAAAATTAATTTCTTTTAATGTCAATGGGCTGTTAAATCCAATCAAATGTAAGAGAATTTTATCCAATTTGTAACAATTTGATTCATACTGGGAAAAATGGTTTAACTACTAAATGCCTCATAGGCCTGAGTTTATTCTCACAAATCAATGAATCTGTTGTAAAAACAAAAGATCACTCCCTACTTGTACATAGTTCTTCCTTTTTGCTTGTTTTTTTTTCTCCACTCTTTTCTATAAGAGTGTACCTCAGATAAATACTTTGTGGAGACTTGTGATATACCTAATTATATGATATATAGGTATAATGTCTAAAACACATCTTATGGAAATGTTTGTTTGATGATGAACTTCAATTTAAAAAATAAATTACAAAACAAATTTCTAGTATCTATGTTACCAAAAAAAATGCTTGGCAACCTCCATTTAGAATTCCATCCACAGGAACATCTCCATGGATGGGTTAATTTTTGATTCACTATGTTTTGATTTTGGCTGCTTTGAAAAATATTCAACTTACTTGGCATGTAATGTGGTGAACCATTCAACAGACCACAGTATCAACAGTCTACTGCCCCGAATATTCAACTTACTCGGCATATATCGTAGAGAACTATTCAACAGACCACGATGTCAACAGTGTTTTGGAGTACTGGAATCTCATATCTTTCTCATGTTCTCTCATCTTTTTGGCGCTTTCTGCTGTTGTTGCTTACCCTCCCTTGTCACACATTCATCGAGTTGCCTCTGTTCCTTTGCTTTTTGAGTCTTCAGTTTTCTACACCAATGTCTTTTCTGCCTAATCTTATTTTGCCCCGTGCCATCTGGTTTCTGTTGCCTTGCTAGACTGCTGCCATCATTACTTCTGAGCTGCTTATTTAGCTGTGCCCAAGATCAGTCTGATATTAAACAGAAAGTATGCTGCAGATGCTGTGGTCAAATCAACACGTACAAACAAGCTGGAGGAACTCAGCAGGTCGGGCAGCATCCTTGGAAACGTTGACTGCTCGTTTCCATGGATGCTGCCCGACCTGCTGAGTTCCTCCAGCTTGTTTGTATGTGTTGATTAGTCTGATATGTTGCCCCCTCCAGTTAGTCCCTTTGAAGTAGTGACAATAGCCTTCTTGACATCAGCTGTTAGCTTGTGTGGCACTAAAAATCTTGTAGTTAATTTCTTTGGTGTCTGCTAGACTTGTAGGCTGGTACATATCCTAAGCTCTTCTCCGACTTCACCTGGTGACATTGCATTTGCTTCCTCAGTCTTTACAGCAAATTTTGCTTCTGCTCGAATGGAGACTGTTTCTCATGAGTTATTGAGTTTGACATTGAATGTTTCTTCTGAGGAGATACATAGCTAATGGAGTCATAACGCCCTTGCATTTTATGTGCACCTTTAATGTGAAGTGCCTAGGAGTGAATATTTTCTGCCCAGATAATTACAGGTAATAAAATGTATTCAACCAGTTTGGCTGTTCTCTGTGTTAGCACTGTCTGCACAGTAACGTCACAGTTATACTTCTGTGGCTCTGTGTATCTTAATGCATTAGCAGCATCTCTGGTGAATAGACCATTGATAGGAGAGACTAAGCCCCAACCAAGTTGATGGCTCTTTTGACGGGTTTCACTATCAAAGGGCTTCTCCCAAACCCTGCACCTTTTCAACACGAGCTAAACCAGGAGGGAAGAGGGTGCAGATACTAAGTGTCTGACCCCACGAGGTGATAGGTGTCCAAGATTGGTATAGGTCTAAAAGTGGATTGAGTGACCAAGGTGCAACTGTCCCACCTCCAAACTGCAATGTAATTATTCCAATGTCCAGAAAGCAATAATGGAATCTGTGGACAAAAGGCTGGTGCAACTGGGAGGAACAGAAACATCACCATGGCATAATGCTGTGACTGCCAGAAATTTAAAATGAGAATCTTCGTAGTGCCAGTTATTGAAGTCAATGCGCTTGCAAGGAGGTTGCAATGTGCCTTGTCTGAAGGTAAAGTGTTCTTCCAGCTTCCTTTGGCATCTTGTCGTTATTGCATGGAGTCAAGTACAATTTGGAATCACTGTGACTGCAGATATTATGGTCAGCTGCTACAGTGCAGATGGTTTTTGACTTTTTTTCACCCTCAATCACGATATAGCATAAGGTTTTAAATGAGCAGTGGAAGCATTATAACATAGACGGCTACAGGCCAGTACTGGAAATGGGATTAACAAAGATCTGTATTTATTTATTTTATTTAGACATACAGTGCCACTTCCAGCCCAGTGAGCCGTACTGCCCAGCAACCCGCTTACTTAACACTGGCCTAATCACAGGACAATTTACAATGACCGATTAACCTACTAACCGGTACGTCTTTGCACTGTGGGAGAAAACCGGAGCATCGAATTACAGACGGTGCTGGAATTGAACTGTGGGCTCTGGAACGCTGTGAGCTGTAATAGTGTTGCGCTAAGCGCTGCGCTGTATGGGATGTTTCTGTCCTGAACTATTTCATGACGCCATAAAATACCTGAATTCAGTGAAGGCAAAAATTAGATTTATGTATGGGATTTCTTTTGTAAAAGTGAAAGGAACGCGCCTACTAAAGATGAATATTTTTTGGTGGAATTTCTCTTTCACATTCACACCGGCTAAATGAATGTATTTCTGACACACCGACTGCTCTTGAGATTTCACCTACCGTTTTAAATCATTGCAAGATATTGTCGCTCACGAGAGTGTTCCAATGTGTGGGGTGCTGACTGAAGATCTTGTTGAGTTTTCTTCATGCGCAAATGAAGATGTATACAACACACACACAAGTCTTCATTACTGTCATTCTGTAGAAGTCATTCTGTAGATGTCATTCATAGAAGTAAATTCTGAAACATTTTTCCTGCTGGTGCAAATTCATTTATTTATTTTGGAGATCCAGCACAGAATAGACCCTTCTGGCCCTTCAAGCCAAGCCACCTAGCAATTCCCTGGTTTAATCCGAGCCTAATCATGGGACAATATACAATGACCAATTAACCTACTAACGACTTAATCTTTGCACTATGGGAGGAAACCCACACAGTCACAGGGTGAATGTACAAACTCCTTACAGGCAGCGACTCTAATTAAATATCCCCGCCCAGTATTTTCTGCTTCTTATTCAGATTAGTATCATCTTCAATTCCTCAATTTGGTGTTCTTAAAGTTAAAAGTTAGTGTGTAAAGCTAATGGGAGATTTGATTGAAACTTTACTCAGAGGAACTGATGGGGTAAATGGAGAGAACTATATAGGGCTTTTGAGGTAACTCCTAGAATTTTTGTTGTGGTCTCTTTATCATCCTCTTCCCATTAGCCTCTCATTTCATACCTTTAATAGAAACATTTGGTGAAGGATAGTATCTGTGGAGGGATGAGTTGGAATCTTTTCTTTAATCTTTGCAACTCTCCCGCCTTGAAGAGGAAGCTTTCTAATTGGTTTTCAGCAGTGGCAGCTACCTCATCATATTTCTTTTTACGTGTAAACTGCATTGTGCATGCGGATCTTAACTAAAACCCAGATTCTTGATGCAGAGTTTACTGGGCCTGAGATTTTCATCATAACCAAATAGATGGTTTTCTATTTTCATCCTCAGGCACTTCTGCAAATTAATATTATTCGGCAAATGTTCCGTGTCTTAACTTAATCTTACCACCTGAATGATGCTATTTTAAGTTTGCAATGAATGAGATGAAGGTTTTGTTGTTCTTCAACCAGAAGAATTCATTTCCTTACATCCGCCCCATCAATTGCTCTTAATATGGAAATTACAACTAAATCTCTCTTCAATGTGGCAGGGCAGGTTCCAGGGAACATAATACACCACACTAATTTAACAAACTGCAAATGTTGTAAGTCTGAAAAGGAAAGCAGAAAACATGGTCGTGGGATCATCTTTATAATCAAGAAAATAGTTCCAATGCTGACTTTTGGATTCCTCTTTAGTTTTTTTCCTTTTAGTCAAGTATTTGCTAGATAACTACACAGAATTGAGCATTGAATTGTTGTCTTTTGCTGTGCGAAACCCAGAAAATAGTGGAGTCAATTCCATTTTGGGTAATTAAGCTAAGTAAGAGTGTGTGTGTGTGTGTGTGTGTGTGTGTGTGGGTTTTTTTGCAGGTTATGATATTAAAAAGTTAGAATTTAATTCGTAAAGATCAGTGGCTAGAGAAATGGCTGTTAGCACAGAATTGAAAAGAATTGTTACTGCAGCCCCGTGTCCGTAAGTTGCAGCCTCATTTGGTGAGAATATGCAAACATCCATAAAGGCAGAATCTGAATCCGAATCAGGTTTACTATCACCAGCATATTTGGTGGAACGTGTTAATCTTGAGGCAGCAGTACAATGCAATATATAATAAATACAGAAAAAAACTGAATTACAGTAGGTATATATATGTGTATATTACATAGTTTAATTAAAATAAGTAGTGCAAAAACAGAGATTTAAAAAGAAGTAGTGAGGCAGTATTCATAGGTTCAATGTCCCTTAAGAAATTGGATGGGAGAGGGGAAGAAGCTGTTCCTGAATTGTTGAGTGTGTGCCTTCAGGCTTCTGTACCTCCGTCCTGATGGTAACATTGAGAAGAGAACTTGTCCAGGGTGGTAGGGGTCCTTGATGATAGAAGCCACTTTTCTGAGGCACTGCTCCTTGAAAATGCCTTGGATACCAAGGAGGCTGGTGCCCATGATGGAGCTGACTAATGTTATTAACTCTGCAGTTTACTTTGATCCTGTGCAGTAGCCCGCTCCCCGCTCCCATACCAGACAGCGATGCAGCCTGTCACAATGCTTTCCACGGTACATCTGTAGAAGTTTTCGTGAGTTTTTTGTATTTTTACGCATTTTAAAATTAAGTCTAAATTTCTCTTTTATCGTTTAGTTCATGTACCCCACGTCATACTTTAGACATAATACATTTGAATAGAACACCACAAAATTATTTCATAACTTCTTCCTTGGTACATTGACTGAGTACATTTGGAGAGAAGAAGACAAGGACAGCTTTGCATTGGTTATGGTATGTATTTATCAGCAATCAAAGTGTACAGAAAGTTAGTGGTTTCACTTGAGAGTTCATATATAATAACTAAAAAATATTGCAAATGGGTCCATGGATTATAAGAACACATGCAGCATTGCAGGGTCTTTAAATTAACTACTAATTCTTATTTGATTGTGTTGGATAGACAAACTGTTGTGCCTTTATTTAAAAAAATGCTTAGAGAATTATTTGCATTCAGGATATGGGAAAAAAGCTGATGTTGTTTTCTTTTCAGTAATGCGGTGGCACATAGTACAGTTTTGTTCTGGTAGTAAGTGATAGCTCCAAGGGGAATACTGATTAATCTGAGGGTGTAAGACCTGTTATTTTTACTGCTGCTCTGTTTCTCCCAATTGCTGTAATTTTCCGCTTTGCATTTAGTGTGACATAGGATTGTCTGGCCCATTAAATAAAGACCATTCAATTTTAGAGTAGTAGGAAGCAGTTCACCAACCCTGAAGGAATTATAACTATGTAATGGCATATAGACTCTATGCATTATTGTTGGCCTAATGGGAATGCTTTTAAATCTCTGGATCCCAAGACTGATTAGGTGCCTGTGGTACTCAATGTTCTCTTGTGATTGATGGGGGAGCATAATGGAAGGCCACTCAACTGCTAATCCAATGGCTGTAGTATTTTACCTTAAAGTACCAGAATACAGCTGCCTGTTCAAAACAAACAAGTAGAAGAATTTGGAGCAGGGTTTGTCCCTTTTAAGCCTGAACTGACATTCAGCAAGATTTAGGATGGCGGTGAATATTGGTAGCTGGGATTGAGGCGTTTGATGTTGCGGTGTTTTCTGAGCTTGGAAATTAACCATATAACAATTACAGCACGGAAACAGGCCATCTCGGCCATTCTAGTCCGTGCCGACGCTTACTCTCACCGAGTCCCAACTGGCCCGCACTCAGTCCATAACCCTCCATTCCTTTCCTGTCCATATACCTATCCAATTTTACTTTAAATGACAATACTGAACCTGCCTCTACCACTTCTACTGGAAGCTCGTTCCACACAGCTATCACTCTCTGAGTAAAGAAATTCCCCCTCGTGTTACCCTTAAACTTTTGCCCCCTAACTCTCAACTCATGTCCTCTTGTTTGAATCTCCCCTACTCTCAATGGAAAAAGCCTATCCACGTCAACTCCATCTATCCCCCTCATAATGTTAAATACCTCTTATCAAGCCCCCCTCAACCTTCTACGCTCCAAAGAATAAAGACCTAACTTGTTCAACCTTTCTCTGTAACTTAGGTGCTGAAACCCAGGTAACATTCTAGTAAATCTTCTCTGTACTCTCTCTATTTTGTTGACATCTTTCCTATAATTCGGTGACCAGAACTGTACACAATACTCCAAATTCAGCTTCACCAATGCCTTGTACAATTTTAACATTACATCCCAACTCCTATACTCAATGCTCTGATTTATAAAGGCCAACATACCAAAAGCTTTCTTCACCACCCTATCCACCCCTCTGTCCAATTCCCAGCTCAAACATGTGTCCAATTCAACATCTCAATCCTCCTGCCCACCACTACCCCACCTCACCTTGCACTTCTCCCAATTGTATAGGCACTGCACCATTCCCTGACTCCAGGTAAGGCTGGCTGTGCACTCCTCTGCCCTGACCAATCCTTAGGCTGAGTCATTCCAGAGCTGATAAAGGTCATTCTGCAAGCTTCCTGCTGTGAGGGGGTCTATTCAAACCACATCATATCTTCGATATCTTGCATGGTGGATCTCTGAGGCTAGGTAGTACTGGCATACAGCCCTTGGCTTAATCCACCTTAATCCACGTGGAAGAATATCTAATCTTTGTTGCAGGAAGTTAGTTAATGTTGTAATGATACTTACACAATGGCCTGTTTCTGAATGAACAGTCAGATGTATGTACGCTATTGGAAATTATGGGAGTGTCATCCACGTATTTACAAGAGGCTGTAGGTTCAAATTTGAAAGGGTGAAGCCTGTGTATATGGTGTTTTTTCGGAGTATGTGTTGCCTTTTACAAAACACAATGACTAAAGCAACGTTTTCACACATCCTGCCAAATCTGGCTGGTAAACAGGGATACCTTATTTGAGTCTAAAGCAAATTTGCATTTTTTGTTCAGTTGAGCCCAAGGTCAATGCATATTAACCAGGCCTGAAATGGAGATTAGGAGAGCACTTCTAGACAAAATATTATTTCTCGTAAACATTGAAATGATTTGGTTGTGGTGAAGGACAGGCCCTGCTTTGTCTGGGAGATTGTGTGTGATAGGCAGCAGGCTGAGAGAGCTTTACTGAACCTGCTGTCTCCGCCAGCATTGTCAAACAGGTGTCTTTTCTGCATTTCATTTGCCAAGACAGGGTTGTGAATGGTCTAGTGAACCAAGAACCACATGGGATCTGATGAAAAATGTTCCTGCAGGGCACTGCCAAAAATATTAGCAATACAGTAAACAGCATGCAAAATCTTTGTGACTTTATCAGAGTACTGTATCTGGAAAAGACTGCATCATGCTGTTTTACTGAAGGGGTTTTATTCTCTCGAAGTCATCTGTCAGCCAAGTGATATTGAATTTGGTCTCTGAGATGAGGGAACAATAATCTTTCCGAGATGATTGGAAGCAAAGAGTGGCCTTTTGTGGTGAGTGAGGGACCCCCTGGGATGAAAGTAGATTGATAAAGGAGCTGCAGTCGAGAAAGACACTCAGTTAATTTTACAAAGAAGCCAGAAGTAACATGTCACGAGATTGTTATAGTTTGCTGTCTGAACGAATTAATCACGTTATTGCTGGCCTACATTTAGCTCTTGAATTTGTTTAAACAAAAATGAAATATTTACCAAAACTTTAGGAAGCATTGCAAAATAGGAAATAGAATGAGAATAAACAATTTTTAAAAATTTTAATTTACTGAAACTTCTTCATTCAATTCCCATCAAATCTCTACATTCCACTGCCAACAAAGATTTGTGCTCTAACCAATTCTATTTCAACGTGAATTAAGTATAATTGAAACAAAATGCCAGCAGAATGCTGACAGAACTCTGGATCAGACAGCATTTGTGGAGGCAAAAGGTACAAGCTGTGTCTAGTTTATCATTGATTCTATTGTATTTCTTTGTTCTAGTGTGAATGCCTGCAAGAAAATGAATCTCAGTGTTCTTGGATAATAACTTTACTTTGAACTTTGATCATTCATGCCAAGACCCTTTCAGATTCCATTATCTTCCTTTCCCTTCAGAAAGAAATTGAAATTTGGGGAATTTAAGCACGTTGGGCGAGCCTGGTGCACGGGGCTCCGTGTAGTGGTGTCCAGCAGCACCACACCTTGACCGCACTCCTGTAGCTTTCAGTGGTGCACGTGTGGCTATTCACACCTCACCCGTGAGCTGACTTCCACGTGACTTGAAAGGACCTGTCCAAGCAGGTCACAGACCCACACTCAACAATCCAGGAACAGCTTCATCCTCTCTCCCGTCAGATTTCTGAACGGTCCGTGAACCCATTGACGTCAGATTGTGATTCATTTTATTGCACTATTTATTTAATTTTATAATTTACAGTAATTTTATATATTTGTGCAGAACCACTGCCACAAGGTACCAGATTTCAATCATATAAGTCAGTGATAATAAATCTGATTCTCTTTCAAATACCCTACTTCCTTAGGACATTGAAGTCGACCATTTGGGCCATTGTATCTCTTTTGTCTATCACAGGAATCCTAATAGTCCCTTCTTCACCTTATTTCTCTGTAACCCACTCTCCTTCATTGGCCCAATAACTCCTCATCCACCTGTAATTAATGTTATTTTTCAATTTTAAAACAATTATTAACAAATATTATTAATATTTGAACCGATTTTCTAAAACACTGAAGTTATTTCAATCCATCTCTGTTATAATTGTATTAATAATATAACAACTAATGCCCATAAATAAGCAACAAGACATCCTTGTTCCTTAAGTGAGGGGTATTTTCTTTAGCCAGAGAGTGGTGAATCTGTGGACTTTATTGCCACACAGACGAATGTGGAGGTCAAGTTATTGGGTATATTTCAAGCAGATCATGATAGATTCTTGTCGTTAGGATGTCAAAGGTTACAGGGAGAAGGCATGAGACGGGTAATAAAACAGCCATGATGGAATGATGGAGTAGACTTGATGGGCCAAATAGCCTAATTCTGCTTCTATGTTTTATGGTTTAAATGTCCTTAATTTTTGTTATTAATTCATTAATTACTGATGATCTCTGCTCTATTGCACATTAGAGAAATTTTTTAGAAGATTATCACTAATCTATGCACAAAGATCTGCGGCACCTCACTCTAGATTCTATTTTGGAACAATAATATTTTTTTAATCAAGTAAGATCATAAACCATGGAAATATAGCAGTTAAATTGCTGGACTAGTAAACAACGCATGTTGACCTGCGCCACAAGTATGAGTTTTGCAAGTAGCAATGAAGTTTAAATTCCAGCAGATGCCCTCCGTGGGTTGTGGCAGGGTTCTGGTCCTGTGAACTGCAACCCGAGCAGCCCACGTCGGAAAAGTGGCCGTAAACTGATTTTCCAGCTGGCTGGTGATGCTTGCCAGTCTCGTTCGTGGTACAGGCTGTGTCGTTGGGCATTTGCAACCCATGGAGGACCTCTGGTTATGTATATTTGGAGTGAAATGTCACTATCAGCCATGGTGCTCGTGTTCTACAGTAAAACAAATCTGCTACCCAGTCTCACCTGTTAATGACTCACAGTAATGTAGCTGTCCCCTGAAATGGCCAGGCTTGCCAGTCAGCCCGAGGGCAATTAAAGACCAGCTTTAATTGTTGTCCCTGCCTAGGATATTGACATCCCTGTGAATAAATTAACATAAAAAACGATCTTGGAGAAAAAAATATCCTGTTCTATTTTGATGGTGTGGGTTTCTGCGGGGAGTTGTCAACATGAGGCTGATGCTGCAGACATCAGGTTGCACAGAATCAGAGGCAAAGGCCTGATCACTGTGGATAATCTGTCAGCAAATGATGACAAGCAACACATGAGAGTAGGAGCAGAGAAAGAAGCCCGTAAAAACACTGACACCCAGTGAACGAAAAATCAGAATCACAATCAATGCTTATTATCACCGACATATATCATGAAATTTATTGTTCTGCAGCAGCAGTGTAGTGCAGTACGTAAAAATTATTGCAAGTTGCAAGAGGAAATTTGTAAAACAAAATAAACGAATAGGGCAAAAAAAAAAGGAAAATAGGGTCATGGGCCATTCAGAAGGTGGTGGTGGAGGGGAAGAAGCTGTTCCTAAAGCAGTGAGTGTGTGTCTTCAGGCTCCAGTTCCCTGATGGTGGTAGTGAGAAGATGGCATGTTCTGGATGGTGATGATAGGTGCTGTCTTCTTGCAGGTGTCCTTGATTGTTGGGCGGTTTGAGTCAATGATGGAGCCAGCTGACTCCACAGCCCTCTGCAGCTTCTTTTGATCCTGTGCACTGGAGCCTTCAGACCAGGCAGTGAGATGCAGTCAGTCAGACGGCTCTCCATGGTACTTCTGTAGAAATTTGCTAGAGTGTGACCTTTCTCTTTGAAAAATGTCATTTGTTCCTGATGGTTTATGGTCTGGTCTCTAACAGGATGTCAGTGAATCTGCACTGAAGGCAGCGTACTTAAAATGCCATTTTGAATCCCAAGAAAGGGGATCTTTTGACCCTTGTATGTTTTTCCCCCTGATGCTCTTCATTTGAACCTACCTACCATAATCTAATTTCCTTGCCTTTTTCCCAGTAAATTGCTATTCTTCCCTTTCAATTATTTATCTCTTTCCACTTAGAAGTTGATGCAAGATTTAAGAATAGGGATGGATGTGGGCCTTGCCAAATTAATGTACTAAAAAAGTACAGTAATCCAGTTCTGCAACTAAAATAATTTTTTCTTGCTGTTTGTTAATTGTTAATCTTTGGTCTTTTGTAATCAAAGCTGCTTATTTACTGATTGAAGATCTTCTGTAATGTCACATCTGCACTCAGTAACCCCTTTATTAGGTACAGACATCATCATCATCATTATGCGCCTTGTCATATGATGACCCTGATTGGTCTAGACAATTTTTTTCTACAGAAATGGTTTGCTGTTGCCTTCTTCTGGGCAGTGTCTTTAGAAGACGGGTAACCCCAGCCATTATCAATAATCTTCAGAGGTTGTCTGCCTGGCGTCAGTGGTCGCATGACCAGAATTTGGGATGTGCACCAGCTGCTCGTACGACCATCCATCACCTGCTCCCAAGGCTTCTTGTGACCCCGATCACGGGGCTAAGCAGGGACTACGCCTTGCCCAAGGTGACCTGCAGGCTAGCGGAGGGAAGGAGCACCTTGCACCTCCTTAGGTGGAGACGTATCTCCACCCTGCCACCCAATTCATGAGGCTTAGGAGATACCTAAAAACGTGACCTCTTAGTGTGTTTCTTATGTTTGTGGTCTTCTGTTGCTGTGGCCCAACCACTTCACCATTCAGAGATGCTCTTCTGCACACCGCTATTGCAATACCGGGTTATTTCTGTTACCGTTACTTTCCTGTCAGTGTGAACCAGTCTGGCCATTCTCCTCTGACCTCTCTCATTAACAAGGTATTTTTGCTGAATGTCAACTGGATGAGTTATGCTTCTCACACAGTTCTCTGGAAACTCTAGAGACTGTTGTGTGTGAAAATCCCAGGAGATCAGCAGTTTCTGAACACAACCTCATCTGGCATCAACAATCATTTCCCAGTCAAGGTCACTTAGATTTCATTTCTTCCCCATTCTGAACCTTTTGACCAGGTCTGCATGCTTTTATGTGTTGAGTTGCTAATATATGATTTGCATTAACCAGCAAGTGCACAGTTGTACTTAATAAAGAGTCCAATCTGTAAAGCAGACTTTAATCTCTTTTTCAGGAAAGTAGCCCCTGATATTCATGATTTCATCAGGCAATGGCCTCTTCTTTGAGCTGTTCTGCTGAATTGTGGTTGGTATCCTTGGTAAACTGAAGTGCTGAAAACCACTGGTAGAATGCGTATTGTGGCTGAAGGATATAGTATCATACTGTACAGTTGAAGACCATTTAGCACTGTGAGTTGATTCTGCCTCCTGGTCGTGCAGTCACATAGGTCCATGCCCCCAACAGTTTTGCCACAGTCCTACAAATTACTCTCTGTTCTGCCTTTCCAACTCCCCTTTGAAATCTCTGACTCTTTATTTGTCACAAAGAAAAGCATACAGTGAAATGCATCGTTTGTGTCATTGACCGACGCAGTCTGAGGAAACGCTGGCTGCCACCATGCTTCCGACACCAACAAAGCATGCTCACAACTCACTAACCCTAACCTTTGGAACGTGGGAGGAAATTGGAGGAGCTGGAGGAGTGGTGAGAATGTACAGACTCCTTACAGACAACAGCAGGAACTGAACCCGGATGTTGATCACTGGCACCGTTCAGCATTAAGCTAACCGCTACGCTTGTGGAGACAATGAGTAATAAAATCATACGAGGGGCGATTGATAAGTTCATGGCCTAAGGTAGAAGACGTCAATTTTAGAAACCCTAACACATTGATTTTTCCACATAGTCCCCTCCTACATTTACACACTTAGTCCAGCAGTCATGGAGCATACGGATCTTGGACCTCCAGAAAGTGTCCACAGCTGGGGTGATTGATAAGTTCGTGGCCTAAGGTAGGAGGAGATGAGTTATTAACTTCAAACTTTCTGTCTAATCACTGAAAGAGTAGACCTGCATGTGCATGTAACAACTGTATAACTCATCTCCTTCTATGTTGACTAGGTGACTATGTTTAAAAATAAATGTGATAGGTTTTCTAAAGTTGACTCCTTCTACCTTAGGCCATGAACTTATCAATCACCCTTCGTAGTTTCTGTCTGAGTAAAGCATTTTACTCACATTTTTGTATTTCTTATCTAAAACTTTAAGTCCATTTCCCCTACTCCATGAATCATCTGTTAAAGGGAATTTTTCTCTACTTCCATCACCTGAACTAATATAAACTTCACACACAAAATGCTGGAGGTACCACAGCAGGACAGGCAGCATCTATGCAAATAAATAAACAGTCACCATTTCAGGTCTCAGCCCAAAACGACGACTGCCTATTCCTATCCGTAGATGCAGCCTGACCTGCTGAGTTCCTGCAGCATTTGTGAGGGTTTCCAGCCTCTGCAGACTTCGTGGTCTTTATTATTATTAACTTCCTTGTCTTAGGCCCCAGGTTGAAGTTTACTCAAGACAATAGAACACAGTATTTTGTAACCCCTTGACCGAGTTTTCAGTCTTTTACTCAACCTCTGTAGGTTTTAAGATAGGTGACGAACGAATCAGAAAACTATTGACGCAGGAGTTTGAGATCAGTAAAATTAAGTATATCTGGGGAAATCTTAAATAGTGCATGTCTAAAATCTTGGCTAAATGAATTCGATATGACAAATGTGACATATAAAAACACATTATTCTTTGATGTAATTATGAAGTTAATGGATAGGAAAATCTATGAGTGTTTTAATTTGTAAAGAGCTTTAAATAAAGTGAGATTGACAGGGAGAAAAAGGTACCACATTGTCATAAAGGTTGGGACGAGGAAGGACACCAACGTGAGCTGAGAATGTTGAAAAATGTATAGTGCACCTTTAGGAACAGCTCAGAAAGTGGTGCCATTGGAGATAGTCCAAAAGAGATTCACCTGGCTGATTCCTGAGATGAAAGAACTGGGGTTAAGTAGGTTGGGTCTGCATTCTTTTGAACTTACAAGAAAGAACCACAATCCTATTGAAAGATACAAGGTCCTAATTCAGTCTGACAATATAATATAAAGATGCTTTCACTCGTGGGAGAATTTTGCCGGAGGGGATAATTTCACAATAAGGGGCCAGTCATTTAAACCAGAGGTACATTGAAATTTCTTCTCTCAGAGATGAGAGAATCTCCGGAATTCCCTGCTCAGAGAATTGCAGAGGCTTGGTGTTTGAAGTGAAGCTAGATAAATATTTGAATGTTAGGGTAATGGAGGGTCATGGGGGCTCAAGCAGGGAAAAGTTGAGGTATTGGTTAGAACAGCCATAATCATATCGATAGTGGGACAGGCTTGAGAAGCCTGATAGGCTATTCCTACCCCTAATTTCTTGTATTCTTGTGTCTGTGCAAAGTGATTCTGAGTAGGTGAAGATGTAATAACGATTGGTGGGAAACTACTGGTTAAGCAATAGTCTGATTGAGTACAGTAAATCCAAAATCTCTCTTTTTAATTTTATCCGTATTCTAGACCCTCCATCCTTCTGTAATTTGAAGTACTACCGTAAAAACGACAGGAGTCATCTGGTTTTTTTTCAAAAATCTCCCAATCTTCCACTGGCAAAATTTCTTTCCTCGTAAAGCTTGCAGAGTGTTCTTTTTCAGAAGATGGTTTGCTTACTGTTTCAGACATTCCAGAGTGCAGTTGCCTGAAGAGGAAGCCCCTTGCCTGCCCTCACATCAGTCTCGGTAACAATGGTGGAGCTGGCACTCAAGGGAATATGCCAAATATAAATTTCTGTCTGAGTTGCAATGCTTTGAAAAGTATCCAAGTAGCTGATTAGTTGCATATCAAGAGAGACAGAATGGTGTATTTAGCACAAGATGTAATATATCAGTTGCTTGTTGGCATTTTCACAGTCAAAGTTGCGAAAATCCCAAACCAGGCTAAGAACTAAATTTATGCAGTTACTTGTGTTCATCGGATTTTGAAAGTATTTGTATAATGAATTGGATATGAAGGGTGAACTCCGTCTGCTTCAGGTTTCTGTGTCTGGTGCATCTGCAGAATCTCCTGTGTTTCCGTCCACAATCGTTGTTGGGTTCTGAGGGTGGTGGAGGGTCTTTGTAAAGGATGATAGTGAACATCTCAGCATGGAACTAGAGAAGCAATTGATCCTTCGCCAGGAATGAACATGGCAGTTCTCATCAGACCTTTATATTGATGGCCCTCTGGAGTAAGGCCGTTTGGCTATCAGCTCACTGGAAGAGCTGTCCACATTCATCCTGTTCTGTGGGGTGTAGCTCAACAAATAAGACCATAAAACAGAAGAGTAGAATTAGGCCATTTGGCCCATGGAGCCATTCCATCATGGCTGATTTATTATCCCTTTCAACCCCATTCTCCTGCCTTCTCCATGTGAGCTTTGATGCCCTTACTAATCAAGAACCCATCAATCTCTGTTTTATATATACCCAGTGACCTGGCCTCCACATCCATCAGTGGAAATGAATTCCACAGATTCACCACCCTCTGGCTAAGGAAATTACTCCTCATCTCTGTTCTGAAGGGACATCCTTCTATTCAGAGGCCGTGCCTTTGGTCCTGAACTCCCCCACTACAGAAAACATTCTCTCCATGTCCACTGGGGTGGCACGGTAGCATAGTGGTTAGCAGAACACTTTACAATGCAAGGGACCTGGGTCCAATTCCCGCTGCTGTCTGTAACAGCAGAACATGTCTGCATGTTCTCACCGTGACCATGTGGGTTTCCACCGGCTGCTCCAGTTTCCTCCCACAGTCCAAAAATGTACCGGTTGAAAGGTTAATTGGTCACTGTAAATTCTCTAATGATTAGGCCAGGGTTAAATTGGGCAGTGCAGCTCGAAGGCTGGTAGAGCATATTCTGCACTGTATCTCAATAAATATGTACATAACGTAAATCTTGGCCTTTCAACATTCTATAAATTTCCATCAGATCCCCCCTTCCCCACCACACCTTCTTCCAAACTCCAAAGAATACAGGCCCAGAACCATCAAACACTCCTCATACATTTCAAGGATCATTCTCATGAACCTCCTCTGGATCCTTCTCAGAGGAATATTTTCCTTTTAAGTGCTCATACAGATTAGAAATGTCACAGGATGTGCTTTTATGCAAACTGCTATTTGAAGGTGAGATTAATGACAGCAGATATTATTGAAACTGATTTAAGCCCAGAAATAGAGAACAGTAGTTTGGACGGGCAGCCCGTGTTCTAGCACTGTGCACTGAAAAGGCCCCTCCTTGCATTTAAAACAGTGTGTGATAAAACACAAGAAGAAATAAACTGTTCAAATAAACGCACAGCTTTTAAAAATGTGCATGGATGTTTTTCTCTTCCTTCCCAAGAGACAAAACAAAGATTTTCATTTTATGATCTACTTTCAGGGTTTTGAAAATCTAGAATTCAGGCAGTAGTATTTCAATCTGCATCAAAAGTGTTGACTTTTCTGAACCATTTCAGATAAGCATTTTGGTATACCATTTAAAAATATGACAATTCATATTTGTGACCTTCCATCGTTTAGAGAGTGAATTCTAAAGTTCAGGTCAAGTGAATGCACAATGAACTGATATTGGCAACACACACAAAATGCTGGAGGAACTCAGCAGGCCAGGCAACAACTATGGAAAAAAGTACAGTCAACATTTCGGGCAGGACTGGAGGAAGAAAGATGAGGAGTAGATTTAAAAGGTGGGGGAGGGGAGAGAGAAACGCAAGGTGACAGGTGAAACTGGGAGGGGGAGGGATGAAGCAAGGAGCTAGGAAGTCGACTGGTGCGTGGTCAAAGAGTTGGAGAGGAGCAGTGAGAGAGGGTTTACTGAACTCCCGTCAAAGGGAAGATTTAAACTACTTCAGTCCCTGGAAGAGACTTTGCAGTGTAATCAAATCAGAAACAGGAGAACATCTGCAGATGCGGGAAATCTGAGCAACACACGCAAGAAGTAATGGCTGCTGCTCTGCACCCAGCTCTGGTGACAAGAAAGTGGTTTCACTTATTTGTTCAAAGCACATGGGTGCTATTGGTTAAGCCACCACTTAATACCTGTAAATAATTGTCCTGAACTGGTGATAAGCCAGTTCCTTAAGAATCATTCGCAGTGCTGTGGGCCTTGGTCCCGGAACAGATAGCAACTTTCCTCCATGAACTTATTAGAGAACCAGGCCTCCAGAGACCAATGTGATTACCTAACCACTGCTCTACTATATTCCCTTCTGCCTGTGCACTAACACTGGTGGTGATGTTGGAATAATGACAAGAGTAATACCCTCACAATTATAATGTTAAATATCTTTTTAATGGAACCATTGTGGTTTTCATGAATAGCTATAATGCAAATTGTATCTTTCCTTGTCTAGTTCTTATATTTAAAAAAGGTTACTGTCCTTTAAACTTTTAAATTGATAAGAAACAAATGCCTGTAATTCACTAGTTTTATTTCTGATTTAACATTTTGAAAGCTCCAGACTAAAGGGATTTTTATAGAAGCATTCTGAGACCTGAGGCCTAATCTTCATTTGCAGCTCACTATATTTCGTTAGGCGGATGTATTCTCCAGTCTTTGCAGAAGAACGGCAGTGTAGTGATTAGCACAACACTTTACAGTACCAACGGCCTGGATTCAATTCCTGCCACTGCCTGTAAGGAGTTTGTACGTTCTCCCCGTGGCCGTCTGGGTTTCCTTAGGGTGCCCAGTTTCCTCCAAAGTTCCAAAGACCTACTGGTTGACTCGGCTAGGGTTAAGATGGGGGTTGCACGGTGACTCGGCTCGAAGGGCCAGAAGGGCCTATTCTGCTCTGAATCGCAATAAATAAATAGCAACTCTGTTCAAACTGTTAACCTCCCTATTCTACAGCTACTAACGGATCTACTATGTGCTTCCAGCGTTTTGTTTTCATTTCAATTTGCCACATTTAATCATTAAATTAACACAGTTCTTACATCTGCGGGCTACTATATTATTTTATTGAACTTACCTCAGAGAATCATAAATAATAAGTGTGGCTATGCTAAAAATAAGCGGGATGAGAGCAGGAAATGGGCCAGATTGTTTACTAGTTGGTTTTTAACATTGAACAAGCATGCAATCTCTTGGTGTGATCTCAATTTTTATATCACTCTGCCTGTCAAATTGCAAATAGTTTTGCTGATACACTCGTAATTATGCTGCAGTAGTATATTTGCCCACATAGTTAAGAAATTTTTGTATAACAATTAACTGTCACAAACTGAAATCAAAGCAAAATATTGGAATCCCATATTGATGGTAATATGAACAAGTAACAACATTTTGAGCAGAATTTCTTTGTGAGATCTGGTCAGTCTAAAAAGAACAGCTTTACTCACAATGAACCAACTATTTTTGTTCTCCCTTTTCTGATACTGATGGAAATGCTTTCTATTTATAGGGCTTCCATCTTTATTAAATTGATATGATTGGACTTGGTAGATAATTCATTCTGACAGCAATTACAAGTCCATAGCCAATGCATAATTCATTGTTGATTGCTTTGATGAAAGTGCCTGTGTTATTCTGCTGGTGTCCAGCCAGCAAGGATTTAAGCTGTGAATCCTCGACCAGTCCCACTGAAACAAATTGCACCAGGTTTTTATCCAGCAAAAGGATCACTTACTGTACGTGACTGTGGATTCCAGAAGTCTGTGACCCAGCATGCTCTGATTTGGTGCAATGTGCCAGAGCAGCTGTTGTGTTGGCAACGTGTCCAGCCTTGGTACAGAAATTTATTCTGCAAACTCTCATTTAATAATGGCTCATTCTTTCATTTACAGGAGACATCACACAGAAAGGCTATGAAAAGAAGAAATCCAAATTGCTGGGGGCTTACCTGCCACAACCTCCAGGTAAGCTACTTACACGGCAAACCAAAATGAAGTGTGAAATAAAGACTTAACTTCATTAGCTATCACAATTTGAATAGTGGGAGATCTAGTACCAGAGAGCACAGACTCAGAATAGAAGGACATTCCTTTAGAACAGAGATGAGGAGCAATTTCTTCAATAACTAGAGGTGTGTGAATCTGAGGAACTCGGTGTCACAGACGGCTGTGGAGTCCAAGTCATTGGGTATAATTAAAGGGGAGTTTGATAACTACTTAATTACTAAGGGTGCCAAAGGTTATGGGGTGAAGGCAGCAGAATGGTGTTGAGCTGGAAAATAAATCAGCCATGATTGAATGGACAGAATAATCTAATTCTGTTTCTATGTCTTATGGAACTTGAGAATCTCTCAGTTCAAGCTGCTAAATGTGTATGCTGTAATTTTAAAATCAGGTTTTCAGCTTGTTTAAAGTTTGAAAAGAATTTAAACTACTTGAGATAGTTATTTACATTGGTACTCTTTGGACATTAAATATATTGAGCATTGTGTATTAATAGGAAATGTTTAGTCGTAAGCAGACTACAGGAAAGTCGACGCCATTTGTTATTTAAGCAACTGAGCACAGTATGGGGAAAAGGAACAGCGGTGTGTCACTTGACCCATCATCCTTGTTATAAAGCCATCGTGTAATAGAAGCATGGAGACAGGCCCTTAAACCTAACTCATCCATGACTACCATTAGCCTATCTCAGCCAGTCCTGTTTGACAATGTTTGTCCTGTATATAGCCCATTCAAGATACTCCCGTGTTTGGCCCATCTCTCTCTAGCCATGTACCTGTCCAGGTGTCTTTTAAATGTTGTTATTGTAAATGCTTCAACCACTTTCCCTGGCAACTCATTCTATACATAAACTACTCTCTATATGAGGAAGTTGCTCCTCTAGTCCTTTTTAAGTCTTTCCATTCAAAATTCAAATTACATTTATTATCAAATTACGTATATAAGACCATAAGAGCAGAATTAGAGCATTTGGCCCATCAAGTCTGCTTCCCCATTTCATGATGGCTGATCCAATTTTCCCCACAGCCCCAATTGCCTTTCGTCTCCTTGTATATAGATGTGTGTGTGTGTGTGTGTGACCGTACACAACCCTGAAATTCATTGTTTTGCAGGCATAATCAATAAATCCATAGAATAATAACCATAACAGAATCAATGAAAGGCTGCACCAACTTGAGCATTTAACCAGAGTGCAAAAGACAACAACATGTACAAATACAAAAAGAAAGAAATAATAGTAATAAATAAATAAGCAGAAAGTATCGAGAACATGAGATGAAGAGTCCTTGAAAGTGAGTCCGTAGGTTGTGGGAACATTTCAGTGATGGGGTAAGTGAAGTTGAGTAATGTTATCTTCGCTGGTTCAAGAGCCTGATGTTTGAGGGGTAATAACTGTTCCTGCGCCTGGTGGTGTGAGTCCTGAGGCTCCTGTACCTTCTTCCTGATGGCAGGAGCGAGGAGAGAGCATGACGTGGATGGTGGAGGTCCCTGATGATGGATGCTGCTTTGCTATGAAAACGTTTCATGTAGATGTGCTCAATGGTCGGAAAGGCTTTACCTGTGATAGTCTGGGCTGTATCCGTTACTTTTTGTAGGATTTTCCATTCAAGGGCATTGGTAATTCCATACTAGGCTGTGATACAGCCAGTCACTATACTCTCCGCTACAGATCTGTAGAAGTTTTTGAAAGCTCTAGATATCATGCCCAATTTTCTCAACTCCTAAGGAAGTAGAGGCACTGCCTTGCTTCCATCATAATGGCACAAGTATTGGACCCAGGACATGTCCTCTGAAATAATAGCACTGGCTCATGGACCTCTAGTTTCCTTCTCCTGAAGTGAACTCCTTGGTCTTGCTGACATTCAGTAAGAGGTTGTTGTGGCACCTGAGCCAGATTTTCAATTTCCCTCCTATATGCAGATTCATCACCACCTTTGATTCGGCCTGTGACATTGGTGTCGTCAGCAAACTTGGAGCTGTGCAGTCACACGGTCTTGTGGTGCACCTGTGCTGATGGAGATTGTGGAGCAGATGCTGTTGCCAGTCCAAACTGCCTGGTGCAAGTGAGGAAGTTGAGGATCCAATTGCGCAAGGGGATTTTGAGGCCAAGGTTTTTGGAATTTATTGATTAGTTTTCATCATCTTAAACCTGTCTTTTTATTCCCTGTCCTTGGGAAAAGACTGCATTCACTCTATGAATGTCAGTCATGACTTTATACACCTCAGTATAATGACCCTTCAGTGGTCTGTGCTCCAGTGATTAATGTCCTTGTCCAACAAGCTTCTGTAACTCAGGCTATCAAAACCTGATAACATTCTTGTAAATGTTCTTTCCACTCTTTTCGTCTTAATAACGTCTTTCCAAAAACGGTGGCCAAAGCTGTATACAATCCTCCAGGCGCGGCCTCACCAATGCCTTGTGCAACTGCAACAGGACATCCCAGCTCCTCATATGCAGTGCCTTGACTAAAGTGCCTTCTTTACCAGCTGGTATGCTTGTGTTGCCACTTTCAGGGAACTATTTTCTTGTAGTCCGTTCCCTCTGCCCAGGTTTGATTTCCCAAAATGCAACACTTAACACTTATTTAGATTGACTGCATTTGCCATTCCTCTGCCCACTTAACCAGATGATCAAGATCTTCCTATAAGATTTTTGATAACCTTCTCCATTGTTGACAATATCATCAATTTTAGTGGTTCTGCCATTGAATATGATTGTGGCTGAACCTCTACCTGAGTGCACCTTTTCTGCACTAACCTGCGTTCCTTCTATGTTTAAAAATCCAAGACCATCTTGGAATTTAAATTCCATATGACCAAATCAGAATAAAGACAAAAGATGGGCCAAAAGAAATATAGGAGATCTTAAACAATCCTTTTACATCTGTGTTTGCTCAGGAGGTGGACACAGAGTCGATAGAAGCGAGGCAAAGTGGCATCAGCTCCATGGACCCTATACAGATTACAGAGGAGGAGGTGTTTGCTGTCTTGAGGCAAATTAGGGTGTTTAAATCCCCAGGGCATGACAAGGTGTTCCCTTGGACCCTGTGGGAGGCAAGTGCAGAAATTGCCAGGGCTCTAGCAGAGAGATTTAAATCATCCTTAGTGACAGGGTGAGGGGTCAGAGGATTGGGGGATAGCCAATATTGTTCCACTGTTTAAGAAAGGCTCTAAAAATAAACCAGGAAATTACAGGCCAGTGAGCCTAACATCAGTAGTCGGCATGTTATTGAAGGGGATGGAACATATGAGTATTTGAATGGAAATGGACTGACTTAAGGATAATCAGCATGCCTTTGTGTGTGGTAGGTCATGTCTAACCAATCTTACAGAGTTTTTCCAAGGAAGTTACCAAGAAAGTTGATGAAGACAAGGTGGTGGATGTTGTCTACGTCGACTTTCGCAAAGCATTTGACAAGGTCCCACACGGGAGCTTGGTCAAGCAGGTTCAGTCGCTTGACATTCAAGGTGAGGTAGTAAATTGGATTAGATACTCTTTGCAAGTAGGCTTTTCCAACTGAAGCTGGGTGGGACTGCAACTAGGGTCCATGGGTTAAGGGTGAAAAGTGAAGAGTTTAAGGGGAACATAAGGGGGAAACTTCTTCACTCAGAGGGTTGAGAAAGTGTGGAATGAGATGCTCGATTTCAACATTTAAGAGAAATTTGGAGAGGTATGTGGATGGTAAGGGTATGGAGGGCTATGTTCCCAGTACAGGGTGATGGGAGAAGAGCTCAGCATGGACTATATGGGCTGTAGGACCTGTGTCTGTTCTGTACTTTTCTATGACTCAATGTTACAAGCAAGCAGCATGAGCTTACCTCCCCAAGGCGTTCAATGACATCCTCATTATCAAACACTCCATTATCTGTGTCTGCACTTCATTTTCCTAAACCAGTTAGCATGCTCCAACCTCCAAATGTAAATTGGGGACTTATTCAAACGTCTTTCCATTTGAATGCTTAAACCCTGTGCAACGTACTGTACACGTAGAATACTCGCAACCAGTCTGGTTAAGTGCCGTTTGCATTGAGATAGGCTCCATCCAAGATGCAGTTGCTTCCATGATATACTGGCTCTGTTGGTGGACTTTACAATAGGTTAGTTTAACAGCAGCATCCTCCCTTTCCACCTCTGTTGCAAGGGGATCAGAGAAGTAGCACAATTATATCCGGAGACTAATTTCCAAAGATGTCATCACAACAAAAGCCATTGCATCTCAAGGGGAAGGCTCACAACCTCCATTCTTGCTGGCCAACGATGGGCAGAACAAACACCTTCCCATAACTAGTGCTTTCGTGGATGTATGTAGATGAATAAATTTCATGGATTTGCAAATCTTTTTCTCCCTTTTCTTTTGCAGAAATGGTTCACCTTTAAGGCAAAGCATTATAGTTCATACCCTTGTTTGTACTGTGACCTTCCTTGCATGAAACATGAAAAATATCAGCTGTGTAATACTGCAATGCTTACCTCTCACCAGCAGTATCATTTGTAAGATTCAATGCAGAAGTGAGCAGTCATCCCAAATGAATTTGGCACAGTGCTGTTGTTCCTCATCTCACTTTCTTTCATCTAACCCCATTCCCATAAACCACTTCTTTGCTGTCTGAAATAGTTACTCTGCCTCCTCTTAAATCCATCAATAATGTTTGCCTCAGCTATTCTACAAGGAAGCGAGCTCCGCGTTCCAAACATTTCTATTGATTTTCCATGCATGCGTCAGCTTCAATCATTTAACGATGAAAACAATTCTTTCTGGATTTTATTGGATTTTGAAGATCCTGAATTTTTGGCAGTGATCAATCTCACAATGTGAGAAATGTACCCGACACTGCTAACCTTTACCTTTCACATTTGGGATTATTGACTGTGGATAGGTGGGAGGTGGTGGAATAGTTTTGAGGGAAAGAAGATCAAGTGCTACAAATAATCAGAAATATTTCATTCTCTTTTGATCAATGTTTGCGAATAAATGGGCGCAGTTAGTTCAACTATCAATATTATTTATTTAAGGATACAACACACTATCAGGCCCTTACAGCCCAATGAGCCATGTGACCAATTAACCTACTAACCCATGTCACTGGCACTTCATAGCATTATGCTAATTGCTACCCTATTGTGCCACAGCCAATAGAACTAATTATTTTTAATGATCATTGCTGAGATTTTCCTACAGAAAATGATATCTAAATTTGGTGTTTGCATTTCAGATTACAGACAATTTTCTGCAAATAATGTTGGAAAATTCTCCTTAAGATTCTTCGTTAACTGGGGGATTTTTACCAGTTCCAAGTCCTAATAGCTCAAAATAGAGTAAATTGTTCTAAAATAATAGCATCCATTTGTACGCTTGGCTCAGACTCTTAACCTGACCTCCTTAAGTTTCATTTCAAAATTTTCATCTTGCATCCTGTTATAGATTACAAGCCATCAATTCTTTACATCTGTCACTTTTGTTATTTTACTTCTGTTTTGCTTCAGAGTTCACCTTATGGTGAAAAATATTAAACACTTGACTTTTATCTTATTCCCCTAACATTCAGAGGCAGCAGCATCTATTTTTTTAAAAAAGATTTCTGACGTCGAAGCTATAATCCCCAGATTTACAATCAATGGGGCCAATTTATTAGGTACAGGAGTGGAACCCAGTGTGGTCCTCTGCTGCAGTGGGCCATCCACTTCAAGTTTTGACGTGTTGTGCATTCAGAGATGCTCTTCTGCACACCACTGTTGTAACGTGTGGTTACGTTAGTTGCTGTCAGCTTAAAACAGCCTGGCCATTCTCCTCTGACTTTTCTCATTGACAATGCAGAACTTCTGCTTACTGAATGCTTTTTGCTTTTCGCACTATAAGATCTCGAGGTTGTTGTTTGTGAAAATCCCAGGCCAGCAGTTTCTGAGATACTCAAGCCACCCTGTCTGGCACCAACAATCATACCATGGTTAAAGTCACTTAGATCACATTTCTTCCCCATTCTGATATTTGGTCAGAACAACAACTGAACCTCTTGACCCTGTCTGCGTGTTTTTATGCATTGAATTGCTGCCACGCGATTGGCTGATTAGATATTTGCATTGATGAGCAGGTGTACAGATGTAACTAATAAAGTGGCCACTGATTGTATGCATTCAGAACACACAGCATCAGTGTTGACAAGACATCCGAAGTTGGTTCAGTCTGAAAAATCATTGAAGGCAGACAATAGTCAGTGAAAACCATTCACCATCAAATTTACTACTGCTGAGCATTGTTGAAGTACTCAAAGTTGAAAGAGCAAATTAAAGAATTTCATGAAGAATCTTTACAAAAACTATTCAGCACTGCTAGGGTATGGTGTGCATTGGAGAAACGATTTAAAGAAGTTGCTGAAGAGATACAAGACAATAAGCCATAAGAGCAGAATTAGGCCATTCGGCCCATTGAGGCTCTGGGGCTAAGGGCAGATGGTGGGACAACAGGAGCAGCTAATATATGGACAGTAAAAACTCATTTGGTCTAAGTGTGACCATTCTCAGTTTCTGGATAATTAGGTCATCTGAAAGAAAACTACCATCAACTTCACTGGGTCTCAATCAGGTTGGAATGTTTCTACAAAAATTAAATACTTATCCCCAGTAGGTAACATGGAAATTGGTACTTAATAGGATCATCTCCATCAGCTGTGCCTCCACAGAAGTCCACGCAATGACTAAGTTGCTGAGTACTCTGCTCCAATGCCACAGGATAGTAAGTTTAATGCTATTAGCTGGGAAAGTACTTCTATGCTAAGCAGTGCATTTTACATTGGTTGATGGTTTAGCCTGGACTGCTTTAGACTGGGATGATATAGATCGGACTGCTTTAGACTGGGATGATATAGACCGGACTGCTTTAGACTGGGACGATTTAGACCGGACTGCTTTAGACTGGGACGATTTAGACCGGACTGCTTTAGACTGGGACGATTTAGACCGGACTGCTTTAGACTGGGAAGATTTAGACCGGACTGCTTTAGACTGGGACGATTTAGACTGGACTGCTTTCGACTGGGACGATTTAGACTGGACTGCTTTAGACTGGGATGATATAGACCGGACTGCTTTAGACTGGGACGATTTAGACCGGGCTGCTTTAGACTGGGATGATTTAGATTGGACTGCTTTAGACTGGGACGATTTAGACTGGACTGCTTTAGACTGGGACGATTTAGACTGGACTGCTTTAGACTGGGACGATTTAGACTGGGCTGCTTTAGACTGGGACGATTTAGACTGGGCTGCTTTAGACTGGGACGATTTAGACTGGGACGATTTAGACTGGACTGCTTTAGACTGGGACGATTTAGACCGGACTGCTTTAGACTGGGACGATTTAGACTGGGCTGCTTTAGACTGGGCTGCTTTAGACTGGGCTGCTTTAGACTGGGATGATTTAGACTGGACTGCTTTAGACTGGGACAATTTAGACTGGGATGATTTAGACTGGACTGCTTTAGGCTGGGACGATTTAGACCGGACTACTTTAGACTGGGATGATTTAGACTGGACTGCTTTAGACTGGGACGATTTAGACTGGGACGATTTAGACTGAGACGATTTAGACTGGGACGATTTAGACTGGGACGCTTTAGACTGGGACGATTTAGACCGGACTGCTTTAGACTGGGACGATTTAGACCGGACTGCTTTAGACCGGACTGCTTTAGACTGGGCTGCTTTAGACTGGGACGATTTAGACTGGACTGCTTTAGACTGGGACGATTTAGACCGGACTGCTTTAGACTGGGACGATTTAGACCGGACTACTTTAGACTGGGCTGCTTTAGACTGGGACGATTTAGACTGGACTGCTTTAGACTGGGACGATTTAGACCGGACTGCTTTAGACTGGGACGATTTAGACCGGACTACTTTAGACTGGGACGATTTAGACCGGACTGCTTTAGACTGGGACGATTTAGACTGGGCTGCTTTAGACTGGGATGATTTAGACTGGCTGCTTTAGACTGGGATGATTTAGACTGGCTGCTTTAGACTGGGACAATTTAGACCGGACTGCTTTAGACTGGGACGATTTAGACCGGACTGCTTTAGACTGGGACGATTTAGACCGGGATGATTTAGACTGGACTGCTTTAGACTGGGACGATATAGACTGGGACAATTTAGACCAGACTGCTTTAGACTGGGACAATATAGACCGGACTGCTTTAGACTGGGACGATTTAGACCGGGCTGCTTTAGACTGGGATGATTTAGACTGGACTGCTTTAGACTGGGACGATTTAGACTGGGATGGTTTCGACTGGGACGATTTAGAACGGGCTGCTTTAGACTGGGACGATTGAGACCGGACCGCTTTAGACTGGGACGATTTAGACTGGGCTGCTTTAGACTGGGACGGTTTAGACCAGACCACTTTAGACTGGGACGGTTTAGACCAGACTGCTTTAGACTGGGACAATTTAGACCAGACTGCTTTAGACTGGGATGATTTAGACCAGACTGCTTTAGACTGGGATGATTTAGACTGGCTGCTTTAGACTGGGACGATTTAGACTGGCTGCTTTAGACTGGGATGATTTAGAACGGGCTGCTTTAGACTGGGACGATTTAGACCGGACTGCTTTAGACTGGGACGATTTAGACCGGACTGCTTTAGACTGGGACGATTTAGACCGGACTGCTTTAGACTGGGACGATATAGACGGGGACAATTTAGACCGGACTGCTTTAGACTGGGACGATTTAGACCGGACTGCTTTAGACTGGGACGATATAGACTGGGACGATTTAGACCGGACTGCTTTAGACTGGGACGATATAGACCTGGACGATTTAGACCGGACTGCTTTAGACTGGGACGATTTAGACTGGACTGCTTTAGACTGGGACGATTTAGACCGGACTGCTTTAGACTGGGATGATTTAGACCGGACTGCTTTAGATTGGGACGATTTAGACCGGACTGCTTTAGACTGGGACGATTTAGACCGGACTGCTTTAGACCGGACTGCTTTAGACTGGGCTGCTTTAGACTGGGACGATTTAGACTGGACTGCTTTAGACTGGGACGATTTAGACCGGACTGCTTTAGACTGGGACGATTTAGACCGGACTACTTTAGACTGGGCTGCTTTAGACTGGGACGATATAGACCTGGACGATTTAGACCGGACTGCTTTAGACTGGGACGATTTAGACTGGACTGCTTTAGACTGGGACGATTTAGACCGGACTGCTTTAGACTGGGATGATTTAGACCGGACTGCTTTAGATTGGGACGATTTAGACCGGACTGCTTTAGACTGGGACGATTTAGACCGGACTGCTTTAGACCGGACTGCTTTAGACTGGGCTGCTTTAGACTGGGACGATTTAGACTGGACTGCTTTAGACTGGGACGATTTAGACCGGACTGCTTTAGACTGGGACGATTTAGACCGGACTACTTTAGACTGGGCTGCTTTAGACTGGGACGATTTAGACTGGACTGCTTTAGACTGGGACGATTTAGACCGGACTGCTTTAGACTGGGACGATTTAGACCGGACTACTTTAGACTGGGACGATTTAGACCGGACTGCTTTAGACTGGGACGATTTAGACTGGGCTGCTTTAGACTGGGATGATTTAGACTGGCTGCTTTAGACTGGGATGATTTAGACTGGCTGCTTTAGACTGGGACAATTTAGACCGGACTGCTTTAGACTGGGACGATTTAGACCGGACTGCTTTAGACTGGGACGATTTAGACCGGGATGATTTAGACTGGACTGCTTTAGACTGGGACGATATAGACTGGGACAATTTAGACCAGACTGCTTTAGACTGGGACAATATAGACCGGACTGCTTTAGACTGGGACGATTTAGACCGGGCTGCTTTAGACTGGGATGATTTAGACTGGACTGCTTTAGACTGGGACGATTTAGACTGGGATGGTTTCGACTGGGACGATTTAGAACGGGCTGCTTTAGACTGGGACGATTGAGACCGGACCGCTTTAGACTGGGACGATTTAGACTGGGCTGCTTTAGACTGGGACGGTTTAGACCAGACCACTTTAGACTGGGACGGTTTAGACCAGACTGCTTTAGACTGGGACAATTTAGACCAGACTGCTTTAGACTGGGATGATTTAGACCAGACTGCTTTAGACTGGGATGATTTAGACTGGCTGCTTTAGACTGGGACGATTTAGACTGGCTGCTTTAGACTGGGATGATTTAGAACGGGCTGCTTTAGACTGGGACGATTTAGACCGGACTGCTTTAGACTGGGACGATTTAGACCGGACTGCTTTAGACTGGGACGATATAGACGGGGACAATTTAGACCGGACTGCTTTAGACTGGGACGATTTAGACCGGACTGCTTTAGACTGGGACGATATAGACTGGGACGATTTAGACCGGACTGCTTTAGACTGGGACGATATAGACCTGGACGATTTAGACCGGACTGCTTTAGACTGGGACGATTTAGACTGGACTGCTTTAGACTGGGACGATTTAGACCGGACTGCTTTAGACTGGGATGATTTAGACCGGACTGCTTTAGACTGGGACGATTTAGACTGGACTGCTTTAGACTGGGATGATATAGACTGGGACAATTTAGACCGGACTGTTTTAAACGGGGACGATTTAGATTGTTTTCTCTGAGAAACACAACAATTCAAAGGAATAGAATTGATAATCATTATAATACCAAGATTTACTGACAATTTAGTCCCTTGCTTGAAATCTCACTTGAAGACTCCTTGGCTTTGGCAGGCTATTTGTCGCAGTTCCAAAACTACATTACAAAGATTTTAGCTACACTTAAGTCTTCCAATAGCTCAGTATGTTGATCAAAAGTTATGTCGTGAATATGAATTGTTAAGTTTAATCAAAATTTTGCAGCAGCATTCAAAGACAACAGTTTGAATTTGCTACAGTAACTCAATTTTGCACATACAATCTGTTTGTCAGTTTATATTGAATATTATTCCTGTGGCCCTGTAAGAGGAATTTTATCTTATGACTATGTGCATTCCAAACACAATTGTACATCAATTTATTTAACTGAGAACCAAGGACAACATAAACAGAGTACAATATTATTTTGTCACGATTTATTTCATGAACAAACTGATTGGGGAGATTGGATTGAGTACCTAATTTGAATGGTAGAGTAGCGGTTAGTATAATATTACTACAACATCGGCAATCTAGGTTCAATTCGTCCTGTGTCTGAAAGGAGTCACAATCAGGTTTATTATAATTATCACTGACATATATTGTGAAATTGGTTGCTTTGCAGCAGCAGTACAGTGCAATCCATAAATATGCCATAATTTATAATAAGAAATAAAATCACTGGCCATTTTATTAGGCACTGTACACCTGTACACTTGCTTGTTAATTAAATATCTAATCAGCCAATCGTGAGGCAGCATCTCAATGCATAAAAGCATGCAGGCATGTTCAAGGGGTTTGGATGTTGTTCAGAAGAAATGTGATGTAAGTGACTTTGACTGTGGTATGATTGATGGTGCCAGAGGGGGTGGTTTGAGTATCTCAGAAACTGCTGATCTCCTGGGATTTTCATGTACGTCACTCTCTAGAGTTTACAAAGGATGGAGCAAAAAAAAAGAGTCATCTGCTGAGCTGCAGTGCTGCGGGCAAAAACATCATGTTAATGAGGGAGGTCAGAGGAGAATGGCTAGGCTGGTTCAAGTTGACAGGAAGGTGATAATAACTGAAATCATCACACAGTGGTGTGCCAAAGAGCAGCTCTGAATGCACACATCAAACCTTGAAATGAGTGGGCTACAGCAGAAAAGACCACACCAGGTTCCACTCCTGTACAAGTAAATTGGCCGATGAGTATAGACACAGTATTAAAGAAATTAAGTAGTGCATAGAGAGAGTAAAAATAGTGAGGTAGCTTTCATGGGTTCATTGTCCATTCAGATATCTGATGGCAGAGGGGAAGAAGATGTTCCTACAATGTGGAGTTTTTACCTTCACCCTGCAGTTGCCTCAGGGTGCTCCGGTTTCCTCCAAAGTTCTAAAGACGTACGGGTTAGTAGGTTAATTAGTCACATGCGTGTAATTGGGCAGTGTGGGCTCATTGGGCTGAACTGGCCTGTTGCTGTGTTGTATCTCTAAACAAAATAAAAAAGAAGGTAGGCTACAACACACACAAAATGCTGGTGGAACATAGCAGGCTAGGCAGCATATATAGGGAGAAGCGATGTCGACATTTCGGGCCGAGACCCTTCATCAGGACTAACCGAAAGGAAAGCTAGTAAGAGATTTGAAAGTAGTGGGGGGAGGGGGAAATGCGAAATGATAGGAGAAGACCGGAGGGGGTGGGATGAAGCTAAGAGCTGGAAAGGTGATTGGCGAAAGTGATACAGAGCTGGAGAAGGGAAAGGATCATGGGACGGGAGGCCTCAGGAGAAAGAAAGGTGGGGGGGGGGGGAGCACCAGAGGGAGATGAGGAACAGGCAAACAACGAAATATGTCAGGGATGGGGTAAGAAGGGGAGGAGAGGCATTAACGGAAATTGGAGAAGTCAATGTTCATGCCATCAGGTTGGAGGCTACCCAGCCGGTATATAAGGTGTTGTTCCTCCAACCTGGGTTTGGATTCATTTTGACAATAGAGGAGGCCATGGATAGACATATCAGAATGGGACACAGCAGAAGGTAGGCTGCTCTGGTAATCTGATGCCATAGATGAATTTCCTTTAAGTTGGACTCTCATAATTGGTACAGGGGTTGATGTGGTCTAAAGTTCTCTGTTTATGTGCAATCAATTTTCCACATCCAAAGCTGCACCAACTTGGAAAGGCATTTCTCTTTACTTCAAGTTTCTGCTTCAATATTTCAAAAGATAAGGTGCCACATAAAGTTTACTACACAGAATAAGAGCTCATGGGATCAAGAATAATGTACTGCTCAGACGGAGGATTGATTATCAACAAACAAAAGTTATGTAACTTGCTGAGTTTCTTGGGGGATGAATGCTAGAGCTCAATTGCTTGAAGCTATTATGATTTAGATGGAGACTCTAAGTGTCATATATTCATATTTCCTGATATTATAATTATGGTGAATGGTAGGAGACTTGGAAATGTTTATAAACAGAGTGATCTATGCAAGACATAGTTCCCCGTAAGTGTCACTGGTCATTTGGCTAGTGGAGAAAGCATATGGTATTCCTTATTTCATAGGTCAGGGCATATGCAATGGGACATTATTTTACAACTTTTACATACCCCTGGTTAGACTGTACTAGACTAATGTGTGCAGTTCTGGTTAGCACACTCTAGAAGGAGTGTGATTATGCTGGAGATCATGCAGGGAAGATTCACCAGTCGTTGCCTTGATTTAGGACTGTAGACTGGATAGGCTATAGTTCTGTTTTCTCTGGAGTGAAGGAGGTTGAGAGGTGACCTGATAGATATAGTGTATATAAAATCACGAGAGGCACAGATGTGGTAAAGAATCCTAGTTTTGATGATGGGGGGGATGAAAAGGGCGTAGATTTAAGATGAAAGAAAAGTGAGCTGCTGTGTCCGTTTTTATAACCTGGTCAATACGTGGAACATGCTGTCAGAGGTATGGGGGATCGGATAAATGTTTAAAGGAGATTGGGAAGAAGTTTATTTTACACAAACTGCGGTAGGTGCTCCGAACATGATGTAGGGGAGGTGGTGGAGTAAGATACTTTAACAAAATTTAAGAGGCATTGAGAGAGGTAGGTGAACATACATGGGATGTAGGAAGTTAGTCTGTGTGCAGGCAGGTTGCATTAGTTTAAATTGGCATCACAGATGGCACAGACATTGTGTGCCTAGGGGCCATTCTCGATGCTGTACTGTTAAGAGACGTGGATGGGCACAATATAGATAAGGCATAGTACCATGCTTTTCTAGTGTGGGCAAATGGTACGAGCATACAGTAGAAATGGGGTCCATATCCTTACATTGTCAAGGGGTGACTGAGTGATATCCATCAATGAAAATAGAGAGCAATGCTCGAGGGTGGAGTAGACAGCGAGGAAGACTATCATAGCTTGCAGTGGGTTCTGGACCAGTTGGAAAAATGCGCTGAAAGATGACAGATGAAATTTAATGCAGACAATTGTGAGGTTTTGCACTTTGGTAGGACCAAACAGAGTAGGTCTTACTCAGTGAATGGAAGGGCATTGAGGGGCATGGTAGAACAAAGGGATCTGGGAGCACACTTCCACAATTCATTGAAAGTGGCGTCGCAGGTAGACAAAGTTGTAAAGAAAACTTTTGGCACTTTTGCCTTCAAAAATCAAAGAATTGAGTACAGGAGATGGGATTTTACGTTGAGGTTGTATAAGAGAATGGTGAGGCCTAGCTTTGGGGCATTGTGTGTAGTTTTGGTCGCCTACCTACAGGATAGATGTAAATAAGGTTGAAAGAGGACAGAGAAAATTTGCAAGTATGTTGCTGGGTCTGGAGAACCTGAGTATATGGAGAGATTGAATAGGTTAGGACTTTATTTCTTGTAGATGATTGGGAGGAGACTTGATAGAGGTATACAAAATTACGAGGGGTATAGATAGAATAAATGCAAGTACACTTTTTCCAAAGTTCTTAAGGTCAATGTTCAAAGATCACTGAGGTTGGTTGAGACTACAACTAGAGGTCATGGGTTAAGGGTGAAAGGTGAAAAGTTTAAGGGGAACATGAAGGGAATCTTCTTCACTCAGTGGATCAAGAGAGTGTAGAATGAACTGCAAGTGCAGGTGGTGCATGTGAGCTCGATTTCAATGTTTAAATTTGGATAGGGACATGGATGGTAAGGGTATGGAGAGGTATGGTCCCAGTGCATTGATGGGAGTAGGCAGTTTAAATGGTTTGGCACAGACTAGATGGGCTGAAGGGCCTGTTCTATGACTGTAATTCTACCTAACATACCATCTCAACCAAGGAAATGGCTGCACTGGCCTTTCCAACAAATCCTTGATGAAATTTTTGCCACAAAGGGATCAAACATTTCCTCCTCTTCATCAACCCATACTCAAACTGGATTGAAGTCTGACACATCGGTCTTCGTAAGGTCAGCGAAAAGTACCATCAATGAGTTGAGATGGATTTTTGCTGTCTGCTGTGTGGGTCGAATTGCAATTGGACTAAGGATCAGCTGATATATGACTGAACATAAGGACAGATCTGTGCTTGTGTTGACAGAAGGCCATCAATGAGCCGCTAATCTCTTGTTTATGTACCACTTGGCTCCCTCCTCCACTGCTGGTCTCAGCCTAGAAGAGATGCTCATTCTTCAATATCTTTGCAGGCATTCAGCATTCTAACTTAGAGAGGAGAGCAAAGGGGCAGCAAAAACATGTTCAGCTTGGTGCTGGCCATGAGAAGAAGTGAGACTCAGTGAATTATGTGAAGTAGCATCAAACGGAATTGTTTGAATGCAGAATTATGTCAGAAATGTCCATGTAGACCAAACAATGTAGTAAGAGTCACCCTTGCAGACGATGAGTTAAATGTATGATGTGGCATCTGCACAGAGTTAAGAATCAGTAAGCAGCAATGAGTCAAAAAGTGGTGACTTCCACAGTTCCGGCAAGGATACGTCAGAGGCAAGGCCACAATTGAGATTAAAGTGGCAAAGGAACCCAGTTAATAGACTAGATCTGCAATGACTCAGTATATCTTTTCCTCAGTGATGTATTTGTATTGTAATGTAAATAAAATGTGAGATTAGAAGACAGTGTTGCCATCACTCTGTACATGGAAATGTACAGACCTTTCAGGCCTATTATAGCCATGCTAGCTGTGATGCCTATCTACAGTAATTCTACATTCAGTCGCCCCTTTATTAATTGCAGCTGTACATCCACTGGTTAATGCAAATATCTCATCAGCCAATCATCTGGATGCAACTCAATGCATAAAAGTATCCAGACATGGTTCAGAGCAAACATCAGAATGGGGAAGAAATATGATTTAAGTGACATTGACCGTGGAATGACTGTTGGTGCCAGAAGGAATAGTTTGACTACCTCAGAAACTGCTGAGCTCCTGTGATTTTCACACATGGCAATCCCTAGTCTAGAGCTAACAGAGGATGGTCCGCAAAACAAAAATAAAAAATCCAGGGAGTGGTAGTTCTGTGGGAGAAAATGCTTTGTTAATGAGAGCAGTCAGGGGAGAATAATCAGACTGGTTCAAGCTGACAATGACTCAGATAACCACAATGGTGTGCAGAAGAGCGTTGCTGAACGTACAATGCATCAAACCTTGTAGTGGATGGACTACAGCAGCGGAAGACCACAAATATACACAAATACACTCAGTGGCCACTTTATTCAGTACCTTCTCATTCCAAAACTTCACTACCCTCCTTTAAATTTCTTCCCTCTTGCCTTAAAACCTGTGCCCTCTAGTTCTCTGCTGCATTGCCTTGGGATAAACACTTTGGCTTTCTATCCTTCATATGCCCCTCATAATCTTATAAGCCTCTGTAAGATCTCTCAATCTGCTAAATCCCAGTGGGAGTAAACACAGCCGATAACTCCAGTCGTCCATTCCAGGCAACATCTCAGTAAGTCATTCCTGAGACCTGAAGAGCGGTGACCAGAACTATGCACAATAATACTGTGTGGTCTAACTGATGTTTGGAGCAATGAGTAAGAATTTGCTGGAGGAACAATGAGTTGAGCAGCATCAGTGGGGAACTGTTGACAATCTGGGTTAAAATCCTTCAGTACTGTCCTGATGGAAAGTTTCAACCTGAAACATTGACAGTTCTATTCTGCGCCACCCTCTGAATCCCTTCAGTAAATAGTTAGTTGTGCCAGATTCCTGAATCTGCAGTCCCTCATATCCCTAGTTTGTTTATTTGTTTGTTTGCCTGTTTATTTATTTAGAGATACAGTGGTGTCATAGGCCATTTCAGCCCACGAGCCTGAGCTTCCAATTACACCCATGTGACCCATTAACCTACTAACCCACACATCTATGGAATGTGGGAGGAAATCGGAGCACCCAGAGGAAACCCAGCCAGTAATGGGGAGAACATACAAACTCCTTGAAACAGCGGTGGAAATTGAGCCCAGGTTGCTGGTGCTGTGAAGTGTTACGCTACCTGCTATGGGACCATGCCGCCCCAGTTGGTATGAACATTCTTGCTTGAGGGTGCTGCGTCTGTAATGGAAATAGTAAACAGAGTCAACAAAACTCTAGTGGTGTCCAAGGGCTATCTTTGAATTCTTTAACTTTGCCCCTGCAGGAAGACGCTCAGACATGCCGAAGCATCCATACCAGGTTCACCCTACTTCATCTCTAGTCTGGGGTGCAGTGGGCACTGTTTCTGTTAGTCAGAGCAAGATCCTGCTCAAGTTTAGATATCGACAAGGGATTCATCCATTAAATTTTACTGGGATCACAATCTTCATCAGCAGACGGCAGATTGTAGAGAGGTGAAAAGAGAGTTGTCGTGACAAACACATATAAAAAGCTGGAGGAAGGGCCATGAAGGAAGGAAGGTCAGAGGAAGCTCGTGAAGGGTCGTGGCCTGAAATGTTGGTGGTTTATTCCTTTCCATAGGTGCTGCCTGGCCTGCTGAGCTCCTCTGGCGATCTGTGTGTGTTTCCCTGGATTTCCAGGATCTGCAGAATGGCTTGTGTGTACAGACTGTGGTGACTGTTGACTTTCTGTCATTACAGGAGTGGAACCGCCCTTGCCTCAAGAGCGGAGAACACCCGTCACGCCATCCTCCTCCTCCAGGTACCACAGACGTCGGTCGTCAGGATCACGAGATGAACGGTACCGATCAGGTCAGCAATGCGCCCAGCCGCTTCTCTTCCTACACTAGTGACCTGTTCTGTATTTCTGAACGAGTATTTCCTTTACAGCTGTGGAATCGACCCAATTTATCAGGGCTGTAATGATGTTATTAAACACTTAGAAGTAATCCTGTCATCCTCTTAAATCAGACTAAAAGTACCCATTTTGAAATACATATTTTTCATCCAGCGCTTTTTTAATGATATTACAGCCATGCATCTCATTTAACTTTCTAAAATTAATTGATTGTTAAAACAAAAGGCCCAATTGAAGCTTCAGAACAAATGATAGCATGGAAACTCAAGCAAAAATGAAGGTATTGCAACAGGATCATCTGTGTACAGATTATTATACCGCAGTTGCATTTTATGGTAGGGTTCATCGACAATGTTTCCTTACGTTTGCACTGAAGTTCCTCAAGTCTCCCTTTGCTACATCACCACATCAGTGATCTCCCAGTCAGCACTCGTTCCACACCAGAACTGAAACATTAAAGCCCTTTCAATATTTTTCTTATGATTATTAGTCCAGGTCTCATCCCTGTGCTATTCTGCCCCGGATGATGTCATCCATTAGATTTTCCTTCTTCGGTAAGTTGGACTACTTCCACAGTTTACTATTTCATAATTTAATATATCACTAATGTTGTAATTAACCCCAGCTAAACATGCTTGATAATGAATGACGGCTTCCCAGAAACATTGAAACAAAAGATACCTTATGCAGGCTTCATAATTGCGATTTAGAAACAATTTTATGATGATTGCACACTTGTAATAATTAGTGCTCCACACAAACTGTAGAGCACTTGACGAAATTATGTTTTCCATTTGGCTGTCCCATGAGAAAGGAAAACATTCTAATGTATAATTCATTTTAAAATGTTATTGAAAATCAAGGAAAACTAAGACCATATCCAGAGTTGAGATCTGAGCTCGACGATTCTGACCATCATGATTTCTTTTTAATTAGCACATTAAATCTTATTTAAATTGTGTTAAATTTTCTGCTACCTGGGTGTTTTATTTATTTATTGAGATACAGCACAGAACAGGCCTTTCTGGCCCTTCGAGTCGCACCGCCTGCCTATCCACTGATTTAATCCTGGCCTAATCATTGGAACAATTTACAGTGACCAATTAACCTATGTTTAACTGTGGGAGAGAACCGGAGCACCTGGAGGAAACCCATGTGGGCACGGGGAAATCGTACAAACTCATCATAGGCAGCAGCGGGAATTGAACCTGGGTTGCCTGTATTTATAATAGTATTTTTTTCCCCACTTCACGCTTTGGGGTATGTAATTAATCAAATAATCAAACTTAATTCCTGACATAATAGCCAAACTTGCATCATGGGACAAATAACCAAGAAAAGGACAGCAGGAAATAAAAGAAAGAATGGGCCATTTGAATGCAGCGAACTGAACCTCCTCAGCCTACTAGTTCCAAAGAAACCAAAGAGTGAATAAGTTTTCCTCATCCCAGTCCAAAGTGAGCCGACTCCTTTTTCTGATTCAGCGTCCCCAACTCTTGACTCCTCAGCATCCAAAACATTCACCCATGTCCACTCCAAAGTTCCCTCAATTTCTTTACAGTTGTGCTCTGAGCAGAAAATGTTTAAATGATCTGAAAACTGCACAGCACTTTAAATGTTTTTATTGTAATATGTGTACTAGGAGTATTTAGAATGAAAAAATTGCATACTTTTGATTTTATTTATTTTTGGAAGGGTAAAATGCAATACAGTACAACAAAGAAAATCTTTCATGTTTCATAACTATTTCTTGTCTGTCTTTGTTACAAATCCATTATCTATGAACACTGTCCTGATTAACTTTGCACTCTGATGAGAGATACGTCTTAATCCTCATCAAATGTCCAAATATTCCACTTCAAGTCTGTTTCTGGATTTATATTTGATTGAATTCCTAAGACTGAATCCACGTTCGCAGTCAGCACTAGAAGCTTGAAATGTTCCAAAGATGGCAGTTCTTCAAATTCTTCATTTCTAAGCATGTAGTTCAACATTTTAGTGAACGCCTTAACCAGTCTTAACTTCCTTAGAAGCTACAAATTTGAAATCATAGTATTGCTGCAAAATTTTTGAGGCACTGCTTTCATCATAGTTTGTAATAGTAGCTGAGTATATTTTTTGTCAGTCGTAGTATATTCTATTTTCCAAATTCAAAGTTGATTGCATTGCAGTAGCAACGGGGTCAAAAGCTTATTATCTATTATCCACATTGAATGAATTGAATAATAAATGGTATCGCCAAGATACAGTGACCATAATTTGTTAATTTTTGCTTTTGCATACAGCATTGCTGCAATTGTATTCAAACAGCTTTTCTGAAGGAATTTACAAGGTCGTGGCTCATTAATTATATCATTGTATCAAAGAAAATTTTAGCTACACAGCAATGAAGGCTATGTGTGGGGAAGCATTTCAGCTACTGCGCGGCCGTGCACCTGCACAGCTTAGTGAGAACAGTGGTCCTCCTGTCGAGTCCAGTAAAAACTTTGCAAGTTTCAGTGAGATCACTTGTTATTCCTCTAAACTAAGCTCAAAGAATCCAGACCCAGACCTATTGAATCTGTGCTCATGATCCAATCTTCATTGAACTCCCTCAATGGCAAGTAAACAGTTTAGATAAGGAGATTAAAATTATACACTGTAATTGTGCACAATGCTCCATCTGTAGTCTCTGTGAGGTCCCGTATAATTATGGTATCCTTATGCTCGTACTGAAATCTTCTTGCAGGAAGGACCAACATACCACTTGCTTCCCACATGTCCATTCCTCTTGCATATTAGTTTCTTGTGATTTGTGTACAAGGACAGCCAGGCTCATTCAAACAGCCCACATTTCTTCAAGCTTTCAGCATTTAAATAAGTAAATATATTTCTGCTTTCACGCTATTGAATCATTAGGGAATTAAAAACCTTTGGGAAAACTCACAGTTACTGGGATCAACACATTCTTTTTATATTTACTTGAATAGTACAGTAGTAAACTGAAGCAACACTAATCAACTGGGATTTATAACTATGACATGGTCATCTGAGAAGCAAAGGTTAAGATTCAAAGACTCGAAGTATATTTATTATCAAAGTATGTATACTGAACGCAACTCTGAGATCCACCCTCACACAGATAGCCACAAGACAAAGAAACACTGTGGAATCTGTTCAAGGAAACGTCCAATGCCCAATGCACAAAAAAAGAACAAATTGCACCAGCAGCCAAAAGGTGAGTGAACAACACACAGAATATCGAACATCAAACCGGGGTCCAGGAGTATTCAGTTTAGTTCAGTTCAGCGCTGCACGGCTAGTGCACTGCTGGCTGCAGGGCCATTCTTCACCAAAGCACCTCAGTCCACGTTGATCCGCCCAAAAATAGCAAAAAAAAAAGAGTAACCAGAATCCAGGAACACGTGACCCATAAATCTCAAAGTCCTCTGAAACGAGTGGCTGCTTAGTCCTTGCAACATGGATCCCAAGACTCCTGCGCCTTCACCTGACAGCAGCTAGTGAGAGGGAGAGGAAGATCAGTCAAGCACAGGCAGTTGGTTTTGAACATCCTCCGCTCTCACCCTTGTCGACTTCAACCTTGCTCTGCGCCTCAATCAGAGAGGAACAATGGACTTGATTGTGGGCTTGCACCCTCGGCGCCTCAGTTGGAGAAAGGCAGTGGGTTTGTACCCTGTCTCCAGGCTTCCTGGCCTCCAGGCCGCACATTCTGCTCCAAACCTGCTCGTCGGAGACAGCAAAGCACCAGATCGCTCCATTGGCCCAAAGACACACCATCAAAATGTAAATCACAGGTTCCAATCGCACGTAGCTTAGTGGTAGGGTCATATTTGAAAGAAGAAGAAGTAGCTTTGTGAACTGTCTGCTGGACGTCGCCATTTGGTCGTGTTGTTCGCTAGTGCCATCTTGAAGAAATAGTGGAGGAATAAGTCAGCAAACCTCAGGATGGCGTACCATTGTCAAATTAGCCACAGATTTGAGAAATTAGGGTGTAGCTTTTGGCAGGGGCAAGAGGATGCATAATCTTTTGAAAATGAGAGCGCACACAACCATAAATCAATAAAGTTATCCAGACCATGGAAAAAGTGAACACATTTCAACGATGTGTTCCTGAAAGAATAGAATTATAATGCTGGAATGAAGGATTTGTTCAACTGTGCATGGGATGTTATGGAAAATGTTGACATTCATGGAATACAATAAGATATAACAGCATCCAAGAGTTCTGAAACCGTCCATTCAAATTGTGTACTTCACATGCAGGAAAGACTGAACCACAGGAGCTCTTTTCCTCTAGAAGTCGATGTTTACAAAAAGGGTTTTGGAATTGAGGTACAAAAATACAGAAATTAGAATGTTTTGGAGAATTGTAAATGGGAGATAGTTGCAGCAAAGTTTGGAAGCTATTTAATCTGTTGGAATATAGAGGTGCATAAAATGATGAGAGGCACTGATTGTGTGGATAGCCAGAGGCTTTTTCCCCAGGGCTGAAATGGCTAACACGAGAGGGCACAGTTTTAAGGTGCTTGGGAGTAGGTGCAGAAGAGATGTCAGGGGTAATTTTTTTATGCAGAGAGTGGTGAGTGTATGGAATGGGCTGCCGGCGATGATGGGGTCTTTTAAGAGACTCCTGGACAGGTACATGGAGCTCAGAAAAATAGAGGGTTATAGATAACCCTAGGTAATTTCTCAGGTAAGGACATGTTCGGCACAGCTTTGTGGGCCGAAGGGCCTGTATTGTGCTGTGTAAGTTTACTATGTTTCTATATTTCTCTATATCTGAGAGGTCTGGTTTGCAGTTCACAGGACCAACTGCCACAGTGAAAGACTTTTTAAAAAAAAGTAAATCAGAGTCTGTAAAATAAAAACAAAAATACTGGAGACACTCTGATGAGGGGCTTTGACCTGAAACGTTAGTTCTGATTGTCTTTCCACTGTAATGGCCTGAACTCCCTGTCACCACCCACGTCTCATCGTCTATGGAGCACCAATACTGTTAACTTTTCAACTCACATGGTACTTTGTTATTTGTTAACTTATTTGTGGTAATATTACTTTATGTGTTATGTGTGTGAGTTATGACATATATGTACTGCGATGTGTACCTTAGTCCAGAGGAATGTTGTCTCATTTACAGTTTTCATGTCTACTGTTGTATGACAAAAAACTTGAAATTATTTCAGGTTTTCGGCATCTGCAGTTGTTTGATTTTAAAACTCAGTAAAAGCATTCCAAAGAAGATGCATTTTAGACCATAACATGTAGGAGCCGAATTAGGCCATTTGGCTCATTGAATCTTGCCACCATTTCATCATGGCTGATCCATTTTCCTCTCAGCCCCAATCTCCTGCCTGCTCCCCGTATCCCTTCATGCCCTGACTAATCAAGAACCTACAACCTCTGCTTTAAATATACCCAATGATTTGGCCTCCACAGCTGCTGAGGCGCTGAGGCACTGAATTCCACATATTCACTAATCAAAGGTTCAAAGATACATTTTATTGTTAAAGAATGCATGTACAATGCAACTCTGATATTTGTCTTCTCCAGATAGCCGTAAAATACTTAGGAAAAAAAAGACAACTCCCCCCTCTCCCAGGGAAAAGGAACAAAACTTGCAAACCCCAAAATAACCCGCACCCTCCCTGCAGAAAAGAAACGACAATAGCAGAAAATCCGCCAAGTCTCCCCTGCAGTAAAAAATAGCGATAATAATAATCACTGACCCTCTCATTCAGAGAAAAAATGACAGTAGCATCAAAACCCCAAATCCCTCCCCCCGCACCTGCCAGTCAGCCACAAGAGAGACAACACCGAAGAACTGAAGGAGACCAATAGAAAGTACATCTGATAATCATAGAAATCTCAGCATGTCAAAAACATCTTTTCATCAGCATACAAGGAGAGCGGCCACCCGAACTCAGTCCTTCCATGAAGAGTGACTGCCAACCTGGTCCGAATGTCACTGATCCAGCTGCTGACAGTCACTGCCCCAGTGGTCTCCATAAATAGTGATTACTGACCATCCTTCCCCCCCCCCCACCCCCATATTTATCTCGATGCTTCATTCTCCGTCACCGCTTTGAGATGGAGCCATCTCCAGTCTTTTCCATGAGTCAGATTGTGTTCTCGGTCCTTCTCGGGTAACCGTCTCCGATCTCCACGAGGCAGCTCACTGGACACAGCAGGGCGCTAGGTCATTCGATCAGGTTCCAAACTGCAGGTTACAGACTCCAGCAGTTTCCGTAGCACAAACAGGATGAAAAGAACATGCAGAAGGTGTAGAGAAGGTGAACTGATAGAAGAGATTTGCTATCCGGAAGACATTGCCAGAGGAATCATTGTTTGCTGGTGCCATCTTGACCAGAACTTGAGCTAAAGAGAATGTGTGGGATGTTCATGATGTGAAGTATTCCAACCTTCTTAATGTCTGTATGCATATTTTGGTCAAAGTCCACATATAGGGATGCATCAGTGGGGATGCACACTGAATGAGGTTGGAAACTACACTGTTCCTGAGGACTAACTGACTTAAATGTACTTGCAAATAATGGACCGAAATTTGCTGCAAAAGCAATAATATTAGTACTCATATTTTTGGTAGGTCAAATATGGCATTAATAGTAATGCTCTTGGCAGTGTGGAGGATCGGAGGGATCTTGGGGTCCGAGTCCATAGGACACTCAAAGCTGCTGTGCAGGTTGACTCTGTGGTTAAGAAGGCATACGGTGCATTGGCCTTCATCAACCGTGGGATTGAGTTTAAGAGCTGAGAGGTAATGTTACAGCTATATAGGACCCCACTTGGAGTATTATGCTCAGTTCTGGTCACCTCACTACAGGAAGAATGTGGAAGCCATAGAAAGAGTGCAGAGGAGATTTACAAGGATGTTGCCTGGATTGGGGAGCGTGCCTTATGACAATAGGTTGAGTGAACTTGGCCTTTTCGCCTTGGAGCGACGGAGGATGAGGGGTGACCTGATAGAGGTGTACAAGATAATGAGAGGCATTGATCGTGTGGATAGTCGGAGGCTTTTCCCCAGGGCTGAAATGGCTAGCATGAGAGGCCATGGTTTTAAGGTGCTAAGAAGTAGGTACAGAGGAGATATCAGGGTTAAGTTTTATACCCAGAAAGTGGTGAGTGAGTGGAATGAGCTGCCAGCAGTGGTGGTGGAGGCGGAAACAATAGGGTCTTTTAAGAGGCTCCTGGATGGCAAATGGAGCTTAGAAAAATAGAGGGCTATGGGTAAAGCCTAGGTAGTTCTAAGGGCGGGACATGTTTGGCACAGCTTTGTGGGCCGAAGAGCCTGCATTGTGCTGTAGGTTTTCTATGTTTCTATATCATTATTTCTGTGTGCAATAAAGAGAGATAATGTGAGTTATGAATCAATCCAAATTGCTGGGTTATTTACAAGAAGACAGTATTGGAAATATTCATTGATTCAAGCAGTGTCTGTGGTGGTGGAAAATTCGATTATATCTCAAGTTCATGAGACAGGAAAAGTCAAAATTGTTTTAAGATTATGGAGTGGAGGCAGGGATGAAAATATTCTTTCCTTTTCAAAATATGAATAGAATAAGTTAATTTTGATGCTCACCATAGTTAACATTAGGGACACTAGTTGCATTACCAAGCTTTAACGGGATCAGAACTGAAATTCTGAGCATTTTTATATGCATCTTTACATGAATTCGCCTTTTTTGCATGCATTTGAATTGAACAGTTTTCTAGATCATTTTTGACCTTTCATGAGAGTCAACCACAACGCTGTTAATGGAGGGGGGGGGGCACTACCTTACTTTCCCTTTTCTATTTTCTAATTATGATTTATAATTTAAATTTTTATTATATTTACTTCGATTTGTACTTCAGGGAGCGCGAAGTGCAGAAACAAATATCACTGTGATAATTGTACGCTCTAGTATCAATTGTTTGGTGACAATAAAGTAAAGTAACATACAGGACAGTGCAGCTAAGAATGGTAGTTTGCTGTTTCTATGTTATGTAAAGGAACCAGGGAAGCTACAACCACAATCTGATTCCAGCTCAGCTTTGTAACTTGAATCCAATTTAACTTCTCCAAATGCCTTGGTGGGATTTGAATTGTATCTTCAATTAATAGGTCAGATCTTTGGATGACCTGTCCAGCACTGGAAGGCCACCATATCCCATCTTTGTCTAGGAAGATAGCATTGGAAAAGTGTCATTAAAGAAAATAATGTTGGTATTACTCAGCAGGAATTGGTGTTTTAGATCAAAGACTCTCATTTGAAGCAAGAAACGTTAGAGAGCAATGATTTAAGTTGCAGAGAAGGGAGAGTGCAGAGAACGAAAAAAAAAACGCTGATAGAATAGAGATCAAAAGGGATTGAATGACATGATGGTGGTGGTTAACAATGACTCATCTGTCTGGAGAAAGATGCGAGTGGAAAGAGATGAATGGGAACAGAGGAAAGAAGGGGTAGTGAGGGGATCTGTTGCAATTGCAAGCTATGCAACACAACTGCTTGGAATCTGAAATAAAAGAGATTCCGGGTCAAACAGGTTCTCAAAAAATATAGATTGTGAAAGGAAAAGCAAAATAAATAGTATAAAGTCTGGAAATATTTGAATGGAAGGAAAGAATGTGGATTTCTATGGAGAATTTCCTTCCCTTAGGTCAGTAGAGATGGTGAATTAGTGTTCAAATGTTGTCATTGTTTGAATTGCTAATCCTAACCATATTCTCCTCTGGCAAACCTGCCCTATGGGACCATTCATATCCAGCCGAGCAGCACTGTCAGATCTCAAGTACAGTACTGGGGATTGCACTCACAGCTTTGATTTGAGAATCTTTCCTCTGCTCTAAGCTGAGAAAGCAAAATCCTCTTGGAAGCAATGGGGATGAAAACAATTTGTCTTAATTGAAAAATGTAGTGCACTGTGTTAGATTAATATCCTTGAGTTGTTCCAAAGATGGTTTTGTAAATCAGGCCAAAATGTCAGAATTACTACACTTGAGAGCTTCCCTTATTTTGTTTGATTCCTTTGGTAATTATAAGCCAGTGTTGGTTCATTAGCTGGCTCTGGGTTGATGGGTTTTTGGTTAATGAATGCACGTTGTCATTGAGTTTTGCTTTAGATTGTCGGAAGAGGAGGGGTTAACTTGCTAATGACATTGAGTGCTAAATTACATTTCACCATTTGGAGCTGAAGATCATAACCAATGCATCATATCAGTTCTACAGTAACACTCCATTGGTCCATCCTGCTGTCGTCGTTATTGTGCCACTTTCCAGTATGATCGGTTACAGAGCTGTGTAGCATGGAAAAAGGCCTTTCAGCTCAACTCTTCCAGGACGACCAAGTTGCCTAACTGAGCAAATCCCATTTGCCTGATTTTGGATATCCATCAAAATAATTCCCATTGATGTACCTGTACAAATGTCTTTAAAATGGCTCATTTGTACTCACCTCTATTATTTCCATATATCTACCACCTTCTGCTTGAAAATGTTGCCATTTGGGTCCCTTTTAAATCTTTTTCTTCTCACTCCTATGACCTCTGGTCTTAGAGTTCCCCACCCATGGTAAGGGACTGTGGCTATTCGCTTTATCTAAGCTCCCTTCATGATTGTATAGATCTCTATGAGGCTACTCCTCAGCATCCTGATCTCCAGGGAAAAATGTTCCAGCTGATCGGCCTCTCTCTCTAACTCAAACCCTCCAGTTCTGCTGACATCCTCATAAATCTCGTTTGCACCCTTTCCAGTTTAGTAACATTCTTCCAATAACAGGATGACCAGAGCTGTATACAGTATTCCAAGTGTGTCCTCACCAATGTCTGTTATATAAGACCATAAGATATAAGAGCAGAAACAGACCATTCAGCCCATTGAGTCTGCTGCCCCATTTAATCATGGCTGATCCATTTTTCCTCTCAGCCCCAATTTCCTGCCTTCCCCCTGTATCCCTTCCTAACTCAATATCCTGAACAAAGTCAAATGTGCCAAGCACTTTCTTCACCCCCTGAATATCTGTGGTACCACTTTCAAGAAACTATGTTTATGTAACCCTAAGTCTCTCTGTTCTACAACACTCTCTATGGTCCTACCATTTACTGTACAAGTCCTGCCCTGATTTGTCTTCCCAAAACACAGCAGCTCAGGCTTATCTGAGTTAATCCCCATCTGCCATTCCTTGGCTTACTGGCCCAGTTGATCAAGGCCCTGCTATAATCTTAGGTAATCTTCTTCACCATTCAATCTACAAGTAATTTTGGTATTGTCTACAAGCTTAATCGCCTTGTCACCAATATTATCATCCAAAGCATTAATATAAATCACAAACAACAGTGGATCAGCATTGATCCCTGTGGAACATTGCTGCTCACAGGCCTCTGAGGTTCAAAGTTCAAAGTAAATTTATTATCAAAGTAAGTATATGTCACCATATACAACACTGTGATTCATTGTATTGCGGGCATTTACAGTAAATACAAAGAAACACAGTAGAATCAATGAAAAGCCACACATAACAAGACAGACAACCAATCAATTTGCAAAAGACCACAAACTCCGCAAATTGCGTGAAGTCCATGATGGTGCTGTCATGAACAAGCTGGAATATGGCATCGGAGCTGTTCACAGCTTCACAGTCATAGGTATAAAGTGAGCAGAACGGGGGCTAAGCACACAGCCTTGTGGTGCACTTGTGCTGATGGAGGTTCTGGAGGAGATGTTGCCAGTCCAATCCGATTGGGATCTGCAAGCGAGGAAATCAAGGATCCTGTTGCACAAGGAGGTCTTGGAACTTAATGACTAATTTTTAGGGGATGATAGTATTGAATGCTGAGCTGTAGGCAATGGAGAGCATCCTGATGTTCATGTCTTTGCTGTCCAGATGTTCCAGGTTTGAGACTAAAAAGCCAATGAAATGGCATCTGCCATAGACCAGTTGTCGTGTTAGGCAAATTGGAACAGCTCCAAGTTCCTGCTCAGGCAGGAATGATGATGATATTTCATCATCCACCTCTCGAAGTACTTCATCATAGTGGATTTGAGTGCTACTGGAGGATAGTCATTGAGGCCAATTTCCTTATTCTTCTTACGGTGGCCAAAATAATACGGGTCGTATTATTGAAGCCTGCTTGAAGCAGGCTGTGGCTGCGGAAGTGAGAGGTTAAAAATATTAGTGGACATGCCAGCCAGTTGATCGGCACAGGTCTTTAGCACTTGGCCAGTTACTCCATCTGGGCTGGATGTTTTCCGTGGTTTTTCCAATCTGAAAAAAAAAATCCTCTGCCACCCTCTGTCACTTACTGTCAGGTGAATTTTGTATCTGGTTGGCTAGCTCACCTACAATTCCATGTGATCTAACTTCCAGACCGGCTTGTCATGCCTTGCCTTGCCTTGCCTTGGTAAACCCGTGTAGATAATGCTATCCTCATCTGTTTTTTTTCAGTTGCCTCTTCAGAGAAACCATTGAAATCACGTGACAAGATTTTCCATGTGGAAAGCCATGTTGACTGTCCCTAATTAGTCCTTGTTTTTCCAAATACATGTATTTACTCTCTGGTATATCTAGTTCAGCAAAGTGGAGAAATAATTAGTTTTAATGAAGCAGTGAAAGAGAAGGTTTGGTATACTCTTCTTCCCCCTTTCTTTCCAGTCCTGGTGATGGGTCTCTGCCCAAAATGTCAACTGTTTATTCCTCTCCATAGATGCTGACTGCCCCGATGAGTTCCACCAGCATTTTATGTATGTGTTACTCTGGATATCTAGCATCTGCAGAACCTTGTCTTTGGTGTATTTCACCTTTTTAGTAGAATCAGCAGAGTATCTGCATCTTGCTAGGGGAATAAATGTGACTAGGTAGTTTTTAGTAATGCAGCTGATTAAACCCCACGTGTGCATTAGGATCTGACCGTATGAAGACTCTTTTGCATAAGTACTCATTAATTATCTGTAAGTTAGTGGTGAGCCCTTGACACGTGCATTTTTTCATGTGATTTAAGTTCAAAAGTAGATTTTATGTGGATTTAATGTTTTGCAACCTTAATCCTTGCCCTCTCTTTTTTTCAGACGTACACACAGAGGCAGTGCAAGCTGCTCTTGCCAAACACAAAGAGAGAAAGATGGCTGTTCCCATGCCATCGAAACGACGCTCGTTGGTGGTTCAAACATCAATGGATGCTTACACACCTCCAGGTAAATCAAAGCATTCGTAACCTATTGAGTCATGAGTCAAGTTTGCATTCTCCCTCCCTGTAGCAAAGTTGGTAAAATGATCTCCAAGAAATTGCTGATAACCAAAGGAGTGTCCGAGGACCAAGAGGGCAATGATTACTCCTCTGTTAAAGAGCAACAGAGATCCAGAAAAAACGTTAACGGAAGCATGGTCTTAAAGATAAGATCGTAAGAATTTGGTTGGGAATTAAGTCATAAAAGATTGCACAAGTGACTTCGTGAAGGGTAGATGTTGCAAGTATAAGTTTTTGCTTTTCTTAGGAGCTTGTTAGAAGCAAAGCAGAAGATATAATTTCAGTAAAGTGTATCATATGCATTTCTGAGACTACATTACATCTTCCACTGCTAAAATCAGTGTGAATTAATAGAATTATTTTTTTCAGAATCAAAATTCAGTTCAAGTTTAATTGTCATTCAACCGTTTATGAATGCTCATGAATACAGCTGAACAAATCAGCTTTACCCTAGGGTCAAGATGCGAGACACTGTACCAGCAGTCACACACAGCACAAAGCACACACAAGTGGTATCACAATCATGCAATAAGAGAATCCCAAAACCCATGCCATCAATCCACAGCTGAACACAATAAAGCCCATCGCCTGCCCAGTGAACACTGGGGGGGGGGGGGGCAGCACCAACTTGAGCCTGAACACCGTGTCACATTGCCGCCTGCGTCAGTGATATCACTGTATACGTCATGAAATCTGTTAATTTTGTGGCAGCAGGATGAAGCAATACATAATGTTAGAGAAAAAAACTGAATTACAGGAAGTATATATTAAATAGTTCAATAAGTAGTAAAAGAAATAGAAATAAGAAAGCACATAGATAGTGTTCATGGTGTCAATATCCATTCAGAAATCGGGTGGAAGAAGTTGTACCTGAATCGCTGAGTGTGTGCCTTCAGGCTTCTGCACCTCCTTCCCGATGGTAGCAATGAGAAGAGGGCATAGCCTGCTGATGTGGGTCCTTGATGATGGACGCTGTCTCCTTGAAGATGTTCTGGATACTATGGAGGCTTGTCCCATGATAGACCTGACTAAGTTTCTAAGTTTACAATGCTCTCCACGGGACATATGTAGAAATTTGTGAATGTTCTGGGTGACGTACCAAATCTCCTCAAACCCCCTATGAAATATATCCACTGTTGTACCTTCTTTGTAGCTGCATTGCTATGTTGGGTCCGGGTTAAATCCTCAGAGATATAGACACCCAGGAAATTGAAATTGCTCACTCTTTCTTCTTCTGATCCACCTATGAGGACTGGTGCATGTTCCCTTGTCCTACCCTTTCTGATGTCCACAATTACAAAGTAGTTCTTTGGTCTTAATGATGCTGAGTGCAAGGTTGTTGCTATGACACCACTCAACTAGCTGATCTGTCTTGCTCCTGTGCGCCCTCTTGTCACCATCTGAGATTCTGCCAGCAAGGGTGTATTGTCAGTAAATTTATAGATGGCATCTGAGCTGTGCCGAGCCACATAATCGTGGGTGCAGAGAAAGTAGAGCAGTGGGCTAAGCACACATCCCTGAGGTGCACCAGTGTTGATTGTCATTGAAGTGGAGGTGTTATTTTCAAACCACACAGATTGTGGTGTTCTGGTTAGGAAGTCAAGGCTCTGGTTACAGTTAATATACAATTTGTTGCCAGAATCCAGGCTTAAGTAGTACTTGAAATGTCAGCAGTCCGAGTGAATGTTCGCAGTGACTCTTGAGGATCCTCAGCAGTCCCTTTTGTTTATTTATTCATTTGTTATGCGCTGTGTCGTATGACATGGGCGATCATGGTCTTTCCATTTTTCTACAGAAGAAGTTTACCATTGCCGCCTTCTGGGTAGTGTCTTTACAAGATGGGTGACATGTTTATTAGGTATCTGTCATAAATAATATGGAGCCCAGAATAACAATCACAGTGGCTAAATCCACATTTACTCCAAAGCTAATGAAGGTGATGGAGCAAACAAGATACAGAGAATTTAAATGGGGGAGATAAGCATGCTGACTATAAGCACAGGTGCACCTCCAGTATGCATGCTTAGTCCATTGCTCTAGTCTCTTCACCCATGACTGTGTGGGTAAGCAGTGGTGCCACTCTTGTTGGCAGAATCGCAGATGGCGATGAGAAGACATACCCAAGTGAGGTAGATTGAGCGGTGTCTCACCAACAGCCCTGCACTCGACATTAGTAAGACCAAGGAAATGATCGTAGATCTCAGGAAAAGGGAACTGTTAGAACAGACACTCAATAAGGACTCTCTGGTGGAAAGGGTGAGCAGCTTCAAACTCCTGGGTGTCAACATTTTGGACGATGTATCCTGGACTCAACATGTCAATGCATTGACAACGAAGGCACACCAGTGGCTGTACTTCATTAGGAGATAAAATGATTTGGTATTTCACCAAAGACACTTGCAAAATCGCCTCTAAGCCTCATGTGGAGGCTGCAACACATAGGATAGTAAGAGGCTTGAAAGAGTTACAGACTCAGCCATCACAGTTACAACCCTCCCCACCACTAAGGATATCTCCAAGAAGGCAGGTTCCATCGTTAAGGACTCTTAGCATTTGGGACATAATGCTCATTACTGTCATCGGAGAGTAGGTAAAAGAGCCCAAAGACGCACTCAAACTATTCTTCCTCTCTACCATCAAATTTCTGAACAGTCCACGAATCCATGTTCACTACCTTATTATTCATTGTTTTGCATCATTTATTTATTTTTGTAGTTTGTAGATTTTTATATCCTTACACTGCTGCTGCAAAGTAAAACATATCACATCATGTCAGTAATAATAATTATGATTTGAGCTGAATTATGGCTACTCCTCATCTTTGAACTCCGTGTTCCTAAACGGGGCCACGATGTAAGCAGGGCTTTGCGGCAGTTTCTTGGAGTTGGACTGCGGCCAATCACCAAAAGGGAATTAAAAAAAAGCACGGTGGCCGTTCTGTTGAGTGTGCCAGTGTTTAGAGTGGCCTAGGCTCATCACTCTAAAAGCAAGGGCAAGTATCTGATGTTAATCTCTTTCTATTCTTAATTGTTCATTCTCCATCCCTTAGGGCATAGTGTTATATTGAGAATGGCTCCAGGGGCAGTGGTTTGTACTGCACGTGGGATGGGGTAAGTCTGGGAGATGTCCAATCTCCCAGACAAACACATCTGCACCAGGTGTTCTGAGCTGCAACTCGTACAGGAGAATGAGGAGATGACCGATAGGAGCTACAGGGAGGTAGTCACCCTAGGTTGCAGGAGACAGGTAATGGGTGACTGTCAGGAGGTGGAAAGGAAATGCACAGCCCGTGCAGTGTAAACATGTGGCCATTCCCCTTAGTAATAAGTATAAGTTTAGATACTGTTGAGGGGGATGACCTACCAGGGAGAAGTCACAGTGACCAGATCTCTGGCACAGAGTCTGGTGCTGCGGCTCAGAAGAGCAGAGATGTGAAGAGAATAATGCGTTGATAGGACATTCCTTAGTCAGAGGAACAGAGATGGGCGTATAGAGACGGCTGGGTGGTATGTTAGATTGTGAAGGCAAATGCAATGTTAGCATATATTTAAAGATGACTGGAATATAAAAGCAGGGATGTAATGTTGAGACTTTATAAAGCATGGTGAAGCCTCACTTGGAGTGTTGTGAATAATTTTTGTCTCCTCTGGAGAGAGCTCAAAAGATGTTTATGAAAATGATTCCAGGATTGAATGGCTTGCCATATGAAGCGAGTTTGATGGCTCTGGGCCTGTATTCACTGGAATATGGAGAGGATGTTTCCTTTGGTGGGAGAATTTAGGACCAGGGACAGAGCCTCAGAAGAGAGGGACATCCTTTTAGAATGGCGCTGAGGAGGAATTTCTTTAGCCAGAGAGTTGTGAATCTCATTGTCCCAGGCAGCTGTGGAGGCCAAGTCTTTACGTGTATTTGAGGCAGAGGTTGAGAGATTCCTGATTGGCCAATGCACGAAGGAATATGGGGAGAAGGCAGGACATTGGGGCTGAGAGGGAAAATTGGATCAGCCATGAAGGAATGACAGAGCAGACCTAATGGGCCAAATAGCCTGATTCTGCTCCTATATTTTATGGTCTTATGTATCTGCAATGTAATAGCAAAATAGTAATTCAAATGCTACATTGTAATAATCATTATAGCACCGTGGCATTGAAGAGATTTCTTAATTAAATCATTCGGAGAACATCCATCACACTCCAAAAATGTGTAAAAATAAAGAAACTAAGGCAATTAATACATGTAGTAGCTAAGATTACTTATTATTAGCTGTTAAAATTAAAGTTTGAACAGTAGCCTGAAGCAGGAACATTACAACAATTAGAATTCTGACGTGATAGGCACAGTTTAATCTTAAAATTATGTAGAAGTTTTCTCAGTCATGAATAAAGACAAGTATCTAACTGACTGTGACCAATGCCAGCTGAGATCTCTAATTTTCACATGGTAGTGATGGCCAAACATTTGTTGGAATTGGCAACAAAGCCAGAAGTTGCAATGCTTTGTGCTGAAGCTCCAGTGGCACATTTATGTCGAAGTTTACTGAAAGCCCAATGAGGTAACTATCAGTGGTGCGTGCCAATGGCTGACGCACGGCCAAGGTGCAAAATGGATTGAAACAGCAGCTTATTTACTATTTCTACCAACATACAGGAGAGCAGGAGTTTCACAATTTGTGCATGAAAACAAGGACAGAGAAAAACAAGTATTGAACTGCCTTGGCCTGCGAGGCTGCATTTACCATCCACAGACACAAGGGATTCTGCAGATGCTAGCAGTCCAGAGCTACACACACAAAATGCTTGAGGAACTCAGCAGATCAGGCGGCATCTATGGGGGGAAATAAATAGTCAACTTTCTTGGGTTGAGACCCTTCTTCAGGGCTGGAAAGGAAGGAGGAAGAAGGCAGAATAAGAAAATGGGGGGAGGAGAGGAGTACAAGCTGGCAGATGATAGATTAAGTCGATTAAGGGGGGGGAAGGGTTTGTAGTGAGAAACTGGGAGGTGATCGGTGGAAAAGGCTGAAGGACAAGGAATCTGATAGGAGAGGAGCGTGGATCACGGGAGAAAGGGAAGGAGAAGACACACTGGAATGAGGTTATAGGCAGGTGAGGAGATGAGAAGGGATAAGGGGGGAGCCAGAACTCCTTCTCCCTGTTTCCGTTCGCCTTCTTCACCCCTATTCTGAAGCTTTTCTATGTTTCATCAAGATTTCCTCCTTCTAAAGAGTACAGATTCAGATTTTGTCACCTTTTGATTGGGGCAATGGAGCCAAGTTTTCCCCCCTCACCTCAAACCTATGGCCTCCAGTTTTGGACTCCCTTATCCAGGGAAAGAAGACTTAATTGAGCTCCTTGTGACTTTATAAACTCCTACCTTGAACTGCTGCATTCTGGCAATCCTTCCCCTTTCTCTCAGCCCAGATGATGCAGAGTTTCAACCCAGACATGAGCATGTACAGACTTTTCTTGCTTGTCATTATTCCCTAAACAATACAGTATAACAACTATTTCCATAGCATTTACATTGTATTAGGTATTATAAGTAATCTAGAGATGATTTAAAATATACAGGAGGATGTGCGTAGGTTATATGCAAATACTACGCCATTTTATATAAGGGACTTGAGCATCCACGTTTTTTGGTATCCGCAGGGGGTCCCGGAACAAATCCCCTGCGGATATAGAGGGCCGACTGGACTTAATTAATTTCATTATACACACATATATTGTAATTTATAGTATTTTAAATGTATTGCACTGTACTGCCAAACAACAAATCTCACAACTTATGACATTGGTATTAAACCTGATTCTGGGTTCTCCAAGTATTTTGTTTTCTCTTTTTCCGGATTCCAGCGCTTGCATTCCCTTTCATCTTCATGCATAACCTAATGTTTTTGGTGCTTCTTTTAACTTCTGCTAGATACCTCTTCTGGGTCCGAGGATGAGGGATCAGGGCAAGGTGACTCCCAAGGAACCCCTTCCTCCAGCCAAGGCAGCCTGAATATGGAACACTGGATAAGCCGAGCGATCCATGGCTCCACCACGTCATCCACCAACTCATCCTCTTCCACGCAGAGTGGCGGGAGTAACGCTGCTAATGCATTGGCTGATGTCATGACACAAACGCGCATCGGTTGGTACAATGTTTATTCATCGCTGTAGCTATTTGCTACTTCATTTAAAGCAGTCATTTACATCTCGGTTTTTTAAAATCAACTTGGGTAACCCGCAGCCTGTGTGATTTTGTTTCTATTCCAAGCATATTTCTATTCTAAGCTTTCTAAAGTCTATCTCTTACATCACAGACACAGGTACTTCAACCCACTGTGCCATTGTCTCAAGCCTATCTGTACTACTCCCTCTTGTTCACATTAATTCTGTATCCCTCTGTGCCCAGCTCCTTGAAGTACCTGTCCATGTGGCTCCTAAAAGCTAGTATTCCTCCTGCCTCACCTGCTCGGGCATTTCATTCCAGATATCAATTGTTCTGGGTGGAAAAAGTTACCCTAAGCTCCCGTTTAAGCCTTCTCTCTCTCTCTCTCACCTTAAAACAATGTTATCTGTTTGAGATACCCTGCCGTAGGGAACAGACCGTGGCTAGCTGTCCTGTTTATACCTCTCATAATTTTATATCTCTTGTCACTTCCCAGCCTCATTCCCTCCATGGAAAAAAAACCCAGCATATCCAATTTGTATATAACTCGAGGCTTCCAATCCAGCCAATCTTTTCTGCAGCCTAACCACATCTTTACTGCGACATAGCAACCAAAACTGCTCACAATGCTCAAGTGCGGCCTATTCAGTGTTTTGCATAATTGTAACATGACGTTCCAATTCTTGTAATCTTTGCTTTGGTCAATGAAGGCAGGCATGTCATCTGCCTTCTTCACCCCCGACCACCTGTGTTGCAACTTTTGTGGAACTATGTACTTGTTCCCCAAGTTCTTGCTGTACCACGACGCTTCTCAACCAGGGTCCTTTTGTTCATTGTGTATTTCCTGGCCTGGTTTAATTTCCCAAAATGAATCGCTTCGCAATTGTCTGATTTAAATTCTATCTGACATTCATTTGCTCACTTTCTCAGTCGATTTGCAGCCTGTTGTGATTTGAGAGTCATTTTTATTCACTGTCCACCAATGGTGATGTCATTGATTATGTGCTAAGCTGGACCAATCAGTTCTCGCCTCTCCAAATGCAAGTAACGGCTCTCTCACGGAATCCCTTCCAAAAAGTTTCCCAGATCCAATGTTAAACTTCCCTGGCTTTTCCTTGCTGCCCTTCTTAAGTAAAGGCACAGTGGGTATCACCCTCCACAGCGTCATAGCGTAATGTAGTAAGGGAAACAGGCCCTTCGGCCCAGCTCATCCATTCCAACCATGGTGCTCACCAAGCAAGCATTATTTACCTGCATTTAGCCCAAACTCATGGGCTACTGAAGTAGTCAGTCTTTTGCTATCTCACCCATGCCTAAAAAATGAATATTATATGAATGTTTCAAAGCAATAATGTTATTGTTTATTCTTTGGATTCTGATTTTTATTAGACTTTCAAAAATGTATGCAACTGTATAATAAAGTGTTTAAAACAAAAAAGGAAGAACACTGTAGATGCTGGAAATCTGAAATAAAAACAGCAAATGCTGCAGAAGCTCAGCAGACCAGGCTGCATCTGTGGGAAGAGAAACAGAGTCATCACCTCAGGACAGAAAACTTAATCAAAACAGAAGACAAAAGAAGTTTGTAAAGAAGCAGGGTGTGTGCACAATGGGGGGGAGGCGGGGGGGGGTTATATCTCTGATGGGGGGAAAACATGATTGTGCTTAATGAGTGAATGGCAGCAGTTGAGTGAGAACATAGAGGAATGAATATAGGTGTTGGGAAACACAGAGTGGGTGGACCTGTCCAACAGGCCAGGCTAGGCATTTCCTAAGAACAGAAGAAAGAGGAGCAGGAGTAAGCCATCTAGCCCGTCGAATTTGCTCCACCATTCAATTAGAACATGCCTGATTTGACGGTAGCTCTTCTCCATAACTCCTCAACCCCTGCTATGCAAAAATCTGTCTAACTGTGTATAAATCAGGATCTTCTGTGCCATTCTCCTGAGGCACGTATTGGGCACAGCGACAGAGGGGGTCTGCCTCCACACTACACCAGACGGCAGGCTCTTTAACCTCGCCCACCTAAGGCCAAAGTACGTGAGACTATGATCAGAGATGTGCTGTTTGCTGATGATGCATCAGTCACAGCCTACACTCCAGAGCTTGAAGGATCACTTCTCCCAGGCCCGCAAGGGATTTAGTCTGACTATCAGCCTGAAAAAGACAAACATCTTGGGATAAGATGTGGAGGCCCCACCAGTCATTACCATTGATATCTTCAAGCTGGACGTTGTTCATCGGTTCACAGACCTGGGGTCTGTCATCAGTGACGACCTCTCCTTGGATGCAGAACTCGACAAGTGCATCGGGAAGGCTGAGCAACTCTTGTCCGCCTCACCACGTGAGTCTGGAGAGCTCCAAACTCTCAGTCAAAACAAAGATGGTAGTGTAGAGTGTTTGCACAGCGGCAAGACTTCAACAACATACGCGAAGCAGAAGGGAAGGCTCGAGGTCTTCTATTTCAGGTGCTTTCGTCAGGCGTTGTGTGTCTCCTGGATATATAGAGTACCCAGTACTGAGGTTCTCTCCCTTGCCAGTCTCCCCAATGTGTATACCCTGCTCAGGTGGCGTAGACTACGCTGGTTGAGCCGTGGCTTCAGGCAAGAGAACCGCTGGCCACCCGAAACTGCGGCACGGGGACGTGTGCACGTTGGGCACGGGGAGGAATTTGCAGGCGACCACGCCAGATGGAGAAGCACCCTGAGGCGACGCCTTTAAGTCAGGCAGGGAAAAATTCCTGAAAGCAGCAGAAGACAAGCAGGCCCATTGAAGGGAATGCTGCATCTCCAGCAGAGCTGAGGCCATTTACAGATGCGACCTTTGCAACAGTGACTGCCACTCTCACGTTGGTGCGGTCAGACACAGACGGCACTGTGTCAACATAGACACCTCGCAACGTCCATGGTCGAGCTCGCCCAATGGAGGACCACAAAGTCTCTGCTGCTTCCTTGGGGTTCACGAATCTCTGGGAAAAGCAGTCCCTCCATATCAGTCTGGCCTGCTCAAAATAAAAGCAGGTGATGTTACATAAATGCTCCAGGGAATGGGAAAGGTAAATCTATTCCCCTGGATCTTCTGTGTCCTCCGCTTCTAGAGAGGTAACGAGCAAACCAGCTACACCAGACTCACACAGAGAAATCAAGTTACCTGGCTTTGCTGAATTCAACATTGAGTCTAGAATATTTCTTCACTATATTGCTATATTTCTTCACTATTCTTGGTGTGGCTGTAACGAAACCCAATTTCCCTCGGGATCAATAAAGTATGTCTGTCTGTCTGAAAGCTTCAACGTTCCCAGATGGGAAGTAAGCATGGCTTTGCAGCCTTCTGGACCCAACATTGAATTCTACAAGTTGAGGTGACTTGATTTTTCTGTCTGTATTTGTGGTTGTTTGTTTGTTTCCACTTTCTGGGAGTGCTGAACCTTCCCGCCCTGACTATCCAAGCATACCTTCCTGTGTGGCATTTCACAACCCTTATATTCTTTTGTCTGTAGTATTCATCTCTTAACTGCTGCTATTCACTCACTAAGCGAATCAATTTGCTCACATTTATCTCCACGCTCACCCCAGTTTTACCCTATCAGAGACATTCCTCTCCCCCACCTCTCCTTCACCTTAATGAGCCTCTTTTGTCTCCTTCCCAGATCGAACCAGTCTGTGACCTGAAGCGTTAACTCTGTTTCTGTTCCTACAGCTGTGTCCTGAGCTGAAAAGTATTTCCAGCATCTTTTGTTTTTATTTTATAACAAATTTGTGAATCGTGATGTATTTTATACACTGCACAGGGAAATACAAAGGTAAGAGCAGTTTTTGAGTTATGAGGAAAGTTTGTAAAATATTGTCCTTTTCATGCAAGTGGTGTTGCATAAATGGCTCCAGGGAATGGAAAAGTTACAATTGAAATGAACTTCAACTGCTTTTGAAATGTAACATATCCAAACCATTTCAGGAAGCTGCAGTAGCAGCTTTTGTTGAGTATGTGGTTGTAATGAGATACATCAATACCTTTCCTGACTTGAATCAGAATCAGCTTTAATACCACAGGCGTATATTGTAAAATCTGTTGTTCTGCAGCTGCTATACGGTGCCATGCGTATAGTTTACAAAAAGAAATATCTGTATATGTAAAAATAAATTAAATAAGTAGTGCAAAAAGAGACCAAGAAAATGTGAGAAATTGTTAATTGTGCAGAAATCTGATGGGGGGGGGGGGGGTGGCGAAGAAGCTGTACCTAGCGTTGAAGAAGCGTTGAGTGTTGAGGCTCCTGTGCCTCCTCCCTGATGGCAGCAATGAGAAAAGGGCATGCTGATTGCACAAATGAGAGAAAATCTGCAGATGCTGGAAACCCAGTGCAACACACTCAAAACGCCGGAGGAACTCAGCAGGCCAGACGGCGTCTGTGGAAAGAAATAAACAGGGCTGATGACGGGTCTTGGCCCAAGAGGTCGACTGTTCCTTTCCATAGGTGCTGTCTGGCTTGCTGCGTTCCTCCAGCAATTTTGTGTGTGTTGATAGCATTCTGGGAAACACCTTAATGCACTTCACCATATTAAAAGGAAGTTCCAGTTGTTCTACAATTTTGCTTCGAGCGTATGAAAAGATAAAATAGCAATGCAGCCAATCTGTAACTTTCGAATGGAAGCATTTTGAGTAAAAAAAAATGGAAAACGTGCACATTCAGTGTCTATGAAATAGCTCCTGTACCTAAGAAGGTGTCCAGAGTACGTTTGTGGTTTGCTGCTGTTGTAGCCCATCCACTTCAAGGTTTGACACTCGAGAGATGCTCTCACTCTGGTTGTTTGAGTTACTCTCACCTCCCTCTCAACTTGAACCAGCCTAGCCGATCTCCTTTGACCTCTCTCATTAACAAGGCATTTTCTCTCCCACAGAAATGCCCATCACTGGACATTTTTTGTGTTTTGCACCATTCCCTGTAAACTCTGGAGACTGTTGTATGTGAAAATCCCAGGAGGTCAGCAGTTTCTGAGGTACTAAAACCGTCCCACCCGGTTTGGATCACATTTCGTCCCCATCCTGATGTCTGGCCTGAACGACAATTGAACCTCTTGACCATGTCTGCATGCTTTTATGCTTTCAATATCTGCCACGTGATTAGCTAATTAGATATTTGCATTAACGAATAGGTGTAGAGGTGCACCCAGTAAGGGTATTCTAAAAGGAAAATACATCCTGAAAATACAATTAAATAATTTGAATATTTTGTTAGAGGATGAAATTTGACTCACAGTGAGTGCAAAGTACAACATGGTACTTTTGGATATCACTGTTGGGTATAGCTATATTATCTGTTTGAAGGAACTTGATTAGTTAAAGTAGTTATTGCCCACTGAGAAATAAAAACCAGAACCAGTCTTTAACGTATGAATGTGCTGAGCTGTTGGCATCAGGTTCAGAATATTGGATGAGTTGAGGCTGTAGAGGCAATCTATTGGTACAAAACCTTTACCCAATGATACGATTAAAGATGTCAGCCATAGATAACCAGCTATTTGTGCTAGATGTAATTACAAAAAGTGCTTGCAAAGTCTGTGTTATTATCCCAGTAGGAGGCCAGAAATGCATCATTTGAATACTCTGCTGCCATTTTGATATAATAGATTTAATATGTTGCATGCTGAAATAATACAGTAAGTACAATTGAGTGAAAAGGTCATGGAGATGATCTGTTTCAGTTATTGGCAACTTCAAACAAGATCTGGAACTCCTGATTGAAGGAAAATGAACAGATGGCAATTGTTTTATTTTGTTTCCTGAACATAACATTCCATTGAATGGGTAGATACACTTGCTTTCTTGCTGGTTGATGTGAAATTTTTAGCTTACGTTCTGAAGCCAAATGCAGGAGATTTTGCAGATGCTGGATATCAAGTGTAAAGTGGACAAAATGCTTGGAGGGCTTAGCAGCTCAGGCAGTATCTATGGAGAGGAATAAACAGTTCAGCCCAAAACGCTGGCTTTGTTCCTCTCCATAGATGGTGCCTGACCTGCTGAGTTCCTGTAGCATTTTGTGTGTGTTTCTAAAAACAACGGTGATGTCATGCAATATTAAAAGGTAATTGGCACTAACTTCTTGTTAAGTTGAAATTGTTAATGCCCTGAGTAGTATCAGACACAAAATTCTGGAGGAACTCAGCAGGCCAGACAGCATCTATGGAAAAGAGTAGTCGACGTTTTGGGCCGAGACCCTTCATCAGGACTGGAAAAAAAGATGAGAAGGGTCTCGGCCAAAAATGTCAACTGTTTATTCTTTTCCAATAATGCTGACTGGCCTGCTGAGTTCATCCAGTATCTTGTGTGTGTGTTTTGATTTGCAGCATCTGCAGATTCTCTCTTGTCCCGGTGTACTATATTTAATTATTGTATCCATCTTCTTAAAGTTTTCTTCACGTTTGTTTTTAAGAACTAGGGAAAGAACTTGGCTAATTCATTCGCTAGTGACAGAACACACTGTGTGGGGTACCACGGTAGTGTAGTGGTTATAGCACAATGCTATTACAGCTCAGGACTTTGGGGTTCAGCGTTCAGTTCCAATGTCACCTGCAAGACGTCTGTACATGCTCCCTGTACAATGTGGGAGTTTTCTCTGGGCGCTCCAGTTTCTTCCCACAGTCCAAAGACGTTCTGGTTAATAGGTTCAATCACAAATGAGAGAAATTCTGCAGATGCTGGAAATCCAAACAGCACACACAAAATGATGGGGGAGCTCAGCAGGCCAGGCAGCATCTATGGGAAAGAGCATACTATGGAAAAGAGTATAGTCGAGGTTTCGGGCCGGTCATTGTAAATTGGGGGTTAAATTGTGGGTTGCTGTGTGGTGCCGCTCAAAGTGCGTATTCCTTGCTGTATCTCAATAAATCAATACATAAACGTGTAGTGGGCTGGATTGGGAGAGAGGGACTCCCATCCGTTCATTCAGTTTTAGAAGTTGATTTCATGAGAATTTTGGTAAATTTAATTGTATAATAGAGTCAGCACAGGAGTCTGTACAGCGATCCGGTCAGTCCCTTACCCCTGCTCTTTCCCATAGCCCTGGAAATTATTATCTCTGGTATTGTGCAATCCCTTTGTGAAAGTCTGGATTAAGCCAGTTTCCACGGATCTTCCAAGCATCTGGTTCTTGACTGTAACTACATCTGGGGAAGGTGAAAATCACATCACTAAACTGCCCTACTCTTGCATCTATACCCTTCAATTTTAATCAGCATTTCCTGGCTCTCACACTACTGAGGGCGTCTCTCAATTTACACTATTTTAAGTTTTCTCATGTTTGTGACTATCTAAGTCTATTGTGACTGTCTCAATCAAATCACTCTCAAATTGCTTCCTGAAAATGTGTTCTCACCTTTGCTTTTTCAGGAGCTAACGCACAAAATGAGACTTCATTGCACTGTTTGCATTTATCTGGAGATATTGATTAAATATAGATTAGGTGAGAATGAGGACATTCATGGTGTTTCTGAGCAGAACACTCAGTGAGCACACCACAACAACCTGATAATAGATACTTGGGGTTTAGAAAGATATCGCAGAGGGGCTTGAGCAGAATCTGGCCACAGTTACTCAACCTACACGCGCTTAGAGAGTTAATAGAGGAGAGAAAGATGAGTTATTTCACCACTTCCCAAGTAGATTCAAACTCTAAAGAAGCTGTACAGAATACTGGGAATACAAAACAGACTGAGCAGCAGAATTAGCAGGTTGTATTGCACAGATTGTGTAGCTAACAGGTCCCCTGAAAGTCTCCATCTCACTGGTCTGCTTGTGTCAGTGCTGTCTGGATCTGCAGACCAGATAATCGAATTATGCAATACTCTAGAGGTAAGATGCTCTGACCATGGACTTATTACTGAACCCATTATTGTTCGTAATTGACTGGATACATGTTGTATTTGGACCCTCAGCCCTACGTCAGCCATAGATAATGCAGCCCTGTTCAATTGCACTCGAATGTTCATTATTTTTATCTGCTCTAATTGGTGGCAATTAATTAACAGCATGTGATTGTTTTTGTAAGTTTTTATGTTTTAAAAATTATTTTAATGTTTTTCAACTAAATTTAAATTTCTCTGATCTGCAGAGACAGTTAGATACAGTGAGAAAAATCTGCCAGCATAAGGTGTCAGGGGGACAGGGCTGCATTTTTTGCCTAAGGCTGGTGGCTGGCCAGCAAAGGCCCAAGGTCAGAGGTCAGTGCAAAGCACATGGCCATGTAAGGTTAATGTGGCTGGAGAGGTATCACGCAATGGTGGCCAGGCTGAGTCTAATGCAATCTAGCCCAGCCTCCTATACATTGGTGAGACCCGAAGTAATTTGGGAGATAGTATTGTCGAGCACTTCCACTCTATCTGCCAAAAGTGGGATTTCCTGATGGCCAACCAATTTAATTCCTATTCCTATTCCCATGTTGGTCCATGGCCTCTTTTGCCACGATGAGGTCACTCTCAGGGTGGAAGAGCAAATACGTCATATTCCATCTAGGTAGCCTCCAATCTGTTGGCATGAACATTGATCTCTCCAGCCAGTAAATTTTATTTTATCTTATCCACTTTCCTTTCCCTCTTTTTCTTTTCCTCACTATGGCCTCTTACCTCTTCTTCTGGTCTGCCTATCACCTCCCCCTGCTTCCCCTCCTTCTTCCCTTTCTTCTGTGTTCCACTCTCCTGACAAATTCCTTCTTCTCCAGTCCTCTACCTTTCTGACCCACCTGGCTTCACCCGTCGCCTTCTAGCTTTCCCTCCCTCCCCTCCCTCCACCATTTTATTTTGCCGTCTTCCCCTCCCTGGTGAAGGGTCTCGGCCCAAAGTGTCAACCTTTTTATTCATTTCTATCGAAGCTGCCTGACATGCTGAGTTCCTCCAGCATATTGTGTGTGTTGCTCATGATTTTCATATCTGCAGAATCTGTTGAATGCTTGTTCTTGCTTTTTACCAAAATGCTTCGGATTTCTAGCATCGGCAGTTGTTCTATGATTCCCATGTAGATTAAAGTAATTCATGAGAGTAAACCAATTTACAGTTAACACAAAACAACTGAGTATTAGGGATGTATCAGAGTTTCAATGACAAGCTAACAAATGTAGAGGAATGGGGTGCAATCTCATGCCCTCTTCTCATTGCTACCATGAGGAGGGAGGTACAGAAGCCTGAAGGCACACACTCAGCAATTCAGGAACAGCTTCTTCCCCTCTGCCATCTGATTCCTAAATGGACATTGAACCCTTGAACACTATTTAACTTGTTTATTTTTGTTTTTTTGCATTGCTTATTTAATTTAACTATTTATTATAAATATATACTTACAGTAATTCACAGTATATTTTTCTCTGTATTACTATGTATTGCATTGTACAGCTGCCACAAGCTTGACAAATTTCATGACATATGCTGGTGATATTAAATCTGATTCTGATTCATTAAGAGCTACCAAAAATTGAAAAGTTTCCTTTTCCGTGGATGGAGCGAATGTTTCCTTTGGTGGCGGTGTCTGCGACAACGGGGCACAGCCTCAGAATAGAAGGACGTCCCTTTAGAACAGAAATGAGGAGGAATTTTCTTACCCAGAGGGTGATAAATCTGTGGAATTCATTGTCACAAACAGCTGTGCGAGCCATGTCATTAGGTATATTTAAATCTTCTTGTTTAAGGATGTCAAAAGTTATGGGGAGAAGATAGGAGAATGGGGTTGAGAGGGTTAATAAACCAGCCGTGGTGGAATGGGCTCCCATGTGATCTTATGTGAAATGTGTGTAACGTTACAATTGGCTTTTTAAAATAATAGATACACTGTGTATAGATTTTCAAGATGGGCAAGTTAGAAGGAATTTGTTGGAAGAGTTCAGGAGTATATCACAAGGAAATTGAGCAAGCTGAAACAAGAACTTAGGGTAAATGACATCTGGAATTCCTTCAATGAGTAAGCCTGCTTCCATCCACTTCTGAGATGCTCTTAATGCTTACCACTCTCTTGATATATCCTTATGTAGCTTGGTTTCATATTTTGATGGGTAATGATATAATGAGGCACTTGGGGATATTTACTCAAAGTTAAAGTCAAGTTCATTGTCGTATGCACAGGTGCAGTGAGAAGCTTGCATGTAGCAGCATTAGACATATGGCATCATATCAGCAGATTTCACTCTTCAGAGATTGTTGGCCTTGAGTCAGTGGTCCCATAATCAGGACTTGTGATGTGCACCAGCTACTCATACGACCATCCACCACCTGCTCCCATGGCTTCACGTGACCTTGATCAGTGGGGGTAGTGTCATTTCAAACTCATCTGTAATTTGCTCAGCAACAATGCAGGCATTTAACATGAATAAATAATTTTGTTCTAACTGTGTCCTGTCTAGTATTATTTTCACATTGCGTAATTTTTCTGTAAAAACTGTGGCACATACCACCAAGCTTAAGGACAGTTTCTATCTCACCGTTACAAATAAACATGATTAAACATAAACTTTGTAAATAGGTTTATTATTGTCACATGTACCAAGGAATGTGAAAAGTGTGTCTTGAGTTTTATCCTTACTGGTCAATTCATTGCAACAGTGCATTGAGGTAGTGCAAGGTAAAACAACAAGAGTTTCAAAGAAAGTGCAGTATAGGTAGACAATGACGTGTTATATATAACGATGTTGATTAGAAGGTCAGGAGTCCATTTTATCATCGTTCAATAGTCTTAAAACGGTGAGATGGAAGGTCCTTAAGCCTGGGGTATGTCCACAATTTTTACATGTGAAAATAATACTAGACGGGACACAGAACAAAATTATTTATTCATTTTAAAGGCTCTACATTGCTGTTAACCAAATTGCAAGTGAGTTTGAAGTGACATATAGAGGATGTGCTTATCAAGTGCAGAAATAAAACAGAGTTTGAACAAACTGAATGTTCAAAGTCCACCAAACGTTGCTCATTTTTCAAAGCATTTGGTGACATTTGTACTGCGCAAGAAAGTTTTACAGAGCAGAGAAGGTATTATAACAATATATTGTGCATCTACATCTAAGGAATGAGTTCTTTCTTTTCTTTTCTTTTTCAATCTTTTTATTGAGTTTCATATATAAAAAAAATAACATAACATAATATTGAATAGGTTGTACATACATTAGGCTTGAAATTGAATTAGTAATAAGATATTAGTATCTTATTAAAATATCAGCAAAAAAAAACATCATATAATAATCAGTCAAATCTATATTGATTATATATGGGAAAGGATAATCACTAAAAGAAAGAAAAAATGTAAAAAATACAAGAAAAAATATATATTAGAAAAAAAAATAAACCTAGACTAACATGGGCAATAATTATAGTTTATATGTACATGATAGTGTCAAGAACTCCGGAACTCCATACCAGAACAAGGATAAAAAGAGAAAAGGTCCGGAAAAGGCCAAATTAACTCATATGAAAATGTTGGATAAACGGTCCCCAGGTTTCTTCAAATTTAATTGATGGATCAAAAATAGTACTCCTAATTTTTTCTAAACTCAAACAAGAAATAGTTTGAGAGATCCACTGAAACGTGGTAGGAGGATTTACTTATTTCCAATTTTGTAATATAGACCTTCTAGCCATTAGGGGTGCAAAGGCGATCATTCGTCTAATTGAAGGGGAAAGTCGACTACCATCCTCATTTGGTGTACCAAAAATTGCAGTAATAAAATGGGGTTGTAAATCAATATTCCAAACTGAGGAAATGATAGCAAGGAATGAGTTAGATTAGTTTTCTTATTGTTGGTCATCAAACTGGAGAATGAGTAAGATCAAAAAGCAAGAAGTGGGCAAGTTAACCTGAGCGTTGGTTACTTAATCTTCCTAAGCAAATTTTAGGTTTATTTACATATCAGATGTATATACGGTTAACCAAATGGGTTTCAAGAAGGCATTACATTTCAAAATTGCCTTTAAGCCAGTTAGTTAAAATGTTTATTTTTGTTTGACTTGTACCTTTACTTCCATTAGAAAACCATTCTGCACCTCCAGACATCACCACTTACACCACAGAGCACTCAATACAAGTTGAACGGCCACAAGGATCAACACCTAGAGCAGTCCCAAAGTACGGCAATGCTGAGCTAATGGAAACTGGAGATGGTAAGTTTTAGCCTGGTGACTGGTTTTATTCCATGCTCGGTTTATAACTCATTGTTTAACTGGTAATAATGTTTCTGAATTCCATCATTTAATTGACATAAATGATTCTGAATTTCAAGTGAATGATATGGATATGATCAACCAGTATAAATTAGCTGTTGTACCTTCAAGTTTCCATTAATGTTAATGACTAATTTATTTGTAAGTTAGATAAGGACAGATTTAATCAATTGATTTTCCTCCTAAATTGGAATTTTTTAATCTACGTGGAAAAAGTGGAGTTCTGGAAGAATGCTTATGTGAAACAAGGAATGGCAATGAATCCAGATTGATTTAGAAATGGTGTGATTGGCCTGTAGTGACTGATTCTTGGCACAGTAGTTGTGGAATAGACAGTTACACAACTAATTCCTGTTGGCTTGAATTACTGATTGCTGCTTGGAAGTTGTGAAGGCTTCCATGTATGCCTTGGTGGCCAATCTTGGAATAGTTTTGATGAGTTCATTAAGAGTTCCTTCTGTGGATGTCCATGGTGCATGGTGACAAAGAATAAGAAAGGAATGAAGAGTTACAACAGTTCTTATTGATGTTAAACATGAGAACTTGTGTTTTTTAACTTCATTGTGGGTTGAGGTCTGTATTCAGTTGGCCTGAGAGGGCCACCAATGAGCCACCTTTACGCCTGCCATCAGTGAGTCTGTTCCAGTCACTGAAAAGGCAAGTCCTTACACCAAAGCAGAAATCAGCAAAGTGTAATTCGGAGGCAAACTGAAAATTGAAAATGTGCCTCCTGCCTTGAGCTTTGAAAGCAATATGCATCTCAATCTTTTTAATTTTGCATTTATTAGTAATTAAGTTTGTACTTATTAATTAGCATTCGTGTCGGAGTTTCCTGTGGGGGTTTAAAGAAGGTTGATATACGATTTTGCTAAATCCAATTGCCACCTTGAATTATTGTCATATTATTGTCACTGCAGCATCACAGGCACATTGCTTCATAAGTAGCATTGCTAAGAAGTACATAAGTTAAACATAAAGTATGCACAATTTTTACAAGGAGAAAAGACACGTTATGTGTAAAGTGGTCTGGTGTTAATCGATATGGATCAGTGTAGTGCCATTTGGTTTAGGAACAATCTTGCAGACACAGCCATGGCATAAAAATGGATCTGATGAATCGATCCTTGAAGAAACTATAAGTACATTTCAAGAATGAAACTTCAGACCATTTAACCCATCATCCAGCCTGTTTAAGAATATTGAGTCAGGTAACCTTATACATTTGTAAAGCAATTCTGGTGGCACAGTGAACATTCAAAATATTCCTTCACATTCTTGGCTGTGTGCCCTGTAAATGGTTTAAAGACTATGGGAGGTTACTCACTGCAGTGTTACCAAACTCTAATCGGGTCTTTTAGCCACAGTATTTATATGATAGGTTCATGAACCAAGGAAAATGAGCCAGTGAGTCCAATAAGTAATTAATAAGATAATAATTAATAGTAAGTAATAAGAAGATAAACAAAATTTTCACTGTGAAGGAATTTGTTGCATTTGTACAGTGTTGATGAGGCCTTACTTGGAACACTGTACACAGGTTTGGTCCCCTTACCATTGGAGGCAGTATAAAGGAGATTCATCAGGTTAATTTTTGGGAAGGATGGGTTGGCCTACCACTCTAAGAAAGACTAAATAGCCTGTAGCTCTTAACGGCTTAGAAGAATGAAGGGTGCTTGACAGGGTAGATACTGTGATGCTTTCTCTCGAGGGAGAATCTCAAACAGTGGGACCTAACTGCAATATAAAGGGTTAGTCATCTGAAACTGAGGTACATAGAAATTTATCCTCACAGAGTGAGGGAGCCATGAACACTGACTCACTATTTTGCTTTCTTTTTACGCTATTTATTTACAATTAGAAATACTTAAATGTGGAGTGAATAAATATTTGATAGATGGAGAAGAAGAGGGGAAAATCATAGGAGAGGATTTGAGGCCACCGTAGATCAGGCCAGTGTCATTAAATGGTGGGACAGGTTTATATGGCCTCCCTTTTTTTTTGTGTTCAGTTTAGTTTCTGGTCTGTGATGATCCCAGTATGTTGCTTACGAAAGGTAATTCAAGCGTAGGTTATTATCTCTTTTAGTGTATATTTGTCTCAGCAATGCCGCGTAGAGTAGGCCCTTCCAGCCCACTGCGCCGTGCCGCCCCAGCACCCCCTGACAATCCCAATCAAACCCTCACCTAATCACGGGACGACATACAATGACCAGTTAACTTACAGCACCTGGTACGCCTTTGGACTGTGGGAGGAAACCAGCGGGCCCGGAGAAAACCCACCCACTTCATGGGGAGGGGACACAGACTCCTTACAGAGCAGCACCAGAATCGAACTCTGAACTCCAGAACGGCCAGAGCTGCAGTAGCGTTGTGCTAACTGCTGCGCTACCGTGGCACAGTGGTTAAAGGGGATTGCTAATTCCATGTCATTTTTGTGGCGGTTTGGTACTTCAGTCCATGCCTGAAAGTTGGCTAGGTCTTGCTGTGAACTCCTTGAATTACTGAAGGGTTGTGAATGGAATTTTGCGTTGCACATACAGCAGTGTACAATGGAATGTACACCATATGATGGAAGGGAGGGTTTTGTTGAAGCAGCTGAAGAATATTAGGCCTAGAACATTCCCATGAGGAACTCCTGCAGCCATGCCATTGGTTTGGGTTGTTTGACCTTTATTAACAATAACCTTTGCCCTTAGTATGTGATATTTTCCCCTGATGCTAACTGACATCCAATTTATCAGGGCTCCTTGATGTCACAGACCGTCAAATGCTGTCCTCATGTCAAAGTCTATTCCCCTTCCCTTTTCTCCTTCAGCTATGCAATTTATTCTCTCTCACATACCCTTAAGTCCCCTGCTTGCATTTTAAAGTTATTAATAATCTGAGCCTCTCTCATAAGTCCTAGATTACTATCTCACTACAAATCGAGAACGAATAATAAATTCAGTCTGCAATGGCTTCATCCCATGAATGAACCAAACATGCCAATAACCAACAAACACGAGGAAATCTGCAAATGCTGGAAATTCAAACAACACACACAAAATGCTGGTGGAACACAGCAGGCCAGGCATCTATAAGGAGAAGCACTGTCAACGTTTCGGGCCGAGACCCTTCGTCAGGACTTGAGTTGATGCTGCCTGGCCTGCTGTGTTCCACCAGCATTTTGTGTGTGATGCCAATAACCAAGTTCTCAAGGGACTGCCCTGTGATATGACAACAGACTTGACATCAAGGAGCCCTGATAACCTCATCAAGTTCCTGAACGTCTGCCTTACCCATCTTCTCATCACCATAATAGAGCTGAAGTTCCCTTTTTATTGTTATCTACCACCCACAAGCCTTCGCATTCACCACAACATTCTCTGCAACCACTGCTATCTTCATCAGGATCCTACCACTAAACACATCTTATACTCCTTTCCCCCTCTCCCCAATTCTTGAAAATATATTTCAAGGGGACTCTAATATAAAAGTGTGGCACGTGGCCAAGTGGTTAAGGTGTTGGACTAACGATCTGAAGGTCATGAGTTCGAGCCCCAGCCAGGGTAGCGTGTGTGTCCTTGAACAAGGCACTTAACCACACATTGCTCCAGTCCACCCAGCTGAAAATGGGTACCGGCAAAAATGCTGGGGGATAACCTCGCGATAGACTGGCGTCCTATCCGGGGGAGAGTCTCGAACTGCCTCACGCCACGGAAACCGGAAATAAGCACCGGCCTGATGAGCCTATATGGCTCGGGACAGACTTTAACTAATATAAAAGCAAGGATGTAATGCTGAGGCTGTAGAAGGCACTGGTGAGGCCTCACTGGAGTACTGTGAGCAGCTTTGGGCCCCTTGATTAAGAAAGGATGTGTGGACATTGGAGAGAGTTCAGAGAAGGTACACGAAAATGATTCTGGGAGAGAAAGGGTTATCATATGAGCAGTAATTGAAGGCTCTGGGCCTGTACTCAGTGGAATTTAGAAGACTGAGAGGAGATCTGATTGAAACCTATTGAAAGTTGAAAAGCCTAGATAGAGTCGATGTGAAGAGGATGTTTTCCTTGGTGGGGGAGTCTAGGAACAGAGGGCACAGCCTCAAAATGGAGGGACATCCATTTAGAACAGAGGTGAGGAGGAATTTCTTTAGCCAAAGGGTGATAGGATGATGGATCTGTGGAATTCATTGCCACAGGTGGCTGTGGAGACTAGGTCACTGGATGCATTTTAAGGCATAGGTTAATAAGTTCTTGATTAGTCAGGGTGTAAAATGTTATGGGGAGAAGGCTGGAGAATAGGTTTGAGAAAGAAATGGATCAGCCATGATGAAATGGTAGAGCAGACTTGATAGGCAGAATGGCCCAATTCTGTTCCTATGTCTTATTTTTTGGCGGAAAAAGACTATTCACCGTAGAGCAACACACATTAAGTGCCACAGGAACTCGACAAGTCAGGCAGCACCTATGGCGAGGTATAAACAGTTGATGTTTTGGGCAAGGGGTTTCATCACTTTATCTTTGCCCCCTCACAATCTGACTCACTTCTATCTGGCATCACGTACAGACCTGTTTTTATTGAACTGACCTGGGAAATTCAAGTGCAGCATAATTACATACAATCCTGCACCTGAGTCCTGTTCCTTTTATTTTGCAATTTCCTCACAGTGCTGATTACAAGGTCTCTGGGTGCAGGTGCTCTGAGGCTCCTCGCCATGGTATCGGCTCTGTCAGCTCCTTGATTCCAGATGATCTGCCCCGACCTCAGATGCTGGCTTATCACTAAGCAATTTTCCTTGCTCCAGGTTGTATTGATATAATCAGCCCTGGGCATTTAAAAATTGGTGGCTTGTATTAGGTTTGCTGCTTTGAAACCTTGCTCCTCTCCATATCACAGGAATCAAGCAACTCTTGGTTTCTCTGGTCTTTCATGTGCTCTGCCATACTTTGTATGGAAGTTTCATTGATGTTGCTGAGGGGAAAGGGACAAGAAAGCTTGAAATTTTAATCAAACGATTCAAATTTGTGCAAGCTAGGCAATTAGATATGGATGTCCTGCTTCTCAGATTTTTGATACTTGATTCTATGTCAGAAGAACCTGTTCAAGTCCAAGAGGCAGCAGTTAGCACTAAAGTTCATAGAGTCATAGAGGAGAGAAAAAGGCCCTTTGGCCCAACTGAGCTAAGCCCATTTGCTGCATTCAGCCCAAAATCCCTCTAAACTGGGGGTTCCCAACCCCTTTTTTTATGCCATTACCATGGACCCCAGACTGGGAATTCCTGTTCTAAACCCTTCCTATCCATACACCCGACCAAAGGGATTTTAAATGTCATATCGTACTCAGCTCTATTAAGTAAACTTGAAAGAGTACAAGGAAGTTGCCAGGTCTGGAGAAGCTGAGTTATAAGGAAAGTCTGAATAGGTTAGGACTTTATTCCTTAGAATGTGGAAGATTGAGAGGAGATTTGATAGAGGATTTGAGGGTATAGATACGGTAAATGCAAGCATGCTTTCTCCCACTGAGACTGGGTGGGACCATAACCAGAGATCGTTGGTTAAAACCGTATGATATAGGAGCAGAATTAGGCCTTTTGGCCTATCGAGTCCAGTTTTCCTCTCAGCCCCCAGTCTCCTGCCTGCTCCCCTTCACGCCCTGACCAACCAAGAACCTCTCAACCTCTGCCTTAAATATACATAAGAGTGAAAGGTGTAAATCTTAGGGGGACATAAGGGGAAAAGTTTACTCAGAGGGTCGTGACACTATGGAGCGAGCTGCCAGCAGCAGTGTGGTTTCAGCATTTAAGAGAAGTTTGGATAAGTACGTAATTGGCAGTGGTACGGAGGGCTATGGCCCCATTGCAAGTCGATGGGACTCGGCAGTTTAAATGGTTCAGCCCAGACCTGCTTCTGTGCTGTACTTTTCCATGACTCTATGACATCTTCTGATAGCTCAGTCCATATGCCATCCACCCTCCAGCTTTTGATTTCCGACCTTGGATAAAAGACTGCATGCATTCACCCAAACTGTAGAGCGTATACATCTGTATAGGATCCCCATCAGACTCCTAATCCCCAAGGAATAAAATCCTGGCCAACCTGTCCTCACCTATAATCTGGTCCCTTGAGTCCAGGCACGTCTTGTAAATCATTTCGCACCCTTTCCCAGTTTAATGGCACCTTTCCAAAGACAGGGTGACAGGAAGTGAACACAGCATTCCCAAGGTCAGCCTCACCAACATCTTGTACAGCTGTGTAGCGATGTGCTACACACAGCGCTGAAATAACAACACGCAGTCGGTAAGTCGTTTCAAGACTAGTTTATTCAAACTTCGCGGCGCTGGCATTTAATCCCTAGCGCCCACCTTCTCCGGGCGGAAATGGCATCAGAGGTGCATTACCAAAGTCACCCCTCTCGCGCTGGCTATCTGTGAGCCAGTTCGCCTGCGCAGAAAGTGGGTCGCCACTCTGCTATATAACAATTCCAGCACGGAAACAGGCCATCTCAGCCCTCCTAGTCCCTGCCGATCGCTTACTCTCATCTAGTCCCAATGACCCGCACTCAGCCCATAACCCTCCATTCCCTTCCTGTCCATATACCTATCCAATTTTTTTTTAAATGACAAAATCGAACCTGCCTCTACCACTTCTACTGGAAGCTCGTTCCACACAGCTACTACTTTTTGAGTAAAGAAGTTCCCCCTTGTGTTACCCCTAAACTTTTGCCCCTTAACTCTCAACTCATGTCCTCTTGTTTGAATTTCCCCTACTCTCAATAAACTCTCATATATAAGAGAGATTATTATTGATAATACTTATAGTAGTTCTCTATAGGGCTTGCTCACTGTTCAAATACACCACAAGCAGTAACAAATGTTCACGATAGTTAATGAATGGTGTCTTCAGTAAGCAAACTGTAGTTTAAAGAACTTCTTGCAACTGATTCACCAGGATCTGTTTCATTAAGGCAGCAAATCCTGATGTGTCAAGAGAAGCCCCAATGATGGAATCACTAGTTTGGTTAAAGGCTCAAGAAAGTGATGTTCTCATTGTTTCAAAATGATCAAAATGTTTTCAAAAAACAAAAGAAAGTTGGCAAGAACACTACATTATATTCCAATTGGTATGCACAGAGATCGCAAGAAAATGTTCAGCTGTGGAATTCAATTGGCATTTCTATTGACGATGTCCACTTCCAAATGAGTCATTCAGAAACACTAGGTTTTTACATTTGTGTTTGAAACAGCATTTGTCTAACTGATGTTGACAACCGCCAGGTGTGTTTAATTTGAGTATAATATTACTACAGCCAGTGCCTCATTACCAACATTTTGTTGTGACTAACCTGCAGTGATCCTTTTTATATTTGAAACTGCGAAAGGAATTAATGTTTGGCTTCATTGCACTGCTTTCAATATCAAGAATTTTCAAATATTCCTCTACATGAGGAAATAGTTGGGAGAATTTTCAGATAGACCTTCTTCAGCTTAACTTAAAGCAGACCTTATAAGAAAGGTGTGGTCCCACTTTGTCAGGTCATCAAGTTCTTTTAAATAAATCTTTGTAAAATTGATTAGATGATTTTTATTGTTGAGCAGAACAAATACTTGAGTACAAATATTCACAATTATTAGCGGTTCAGCAGTTTCATTTCTGCCCTTAAGAAATCCTCCTGCCAGAGGATCTGGTTTAGGAAAATCCAATAGCAACCAGACAAATACATGGAGCGGAACTTTTCAAATAGGACTATCTTGGACTGCCATCTTTGTTAGGAGGCTTCATTTGGGCTAAAGGGCCTGATTCTGTGCTGTGTGACTTTGTGACCATATGCCTTGTACAGTAATTTACTGTAGAGAAGAAGCTGATGTTGTACAAGTTCTGAAGTAGGCATATTCAGCAGGTTGGAACGATTAATCCTGTTGCTCCTTGGTATTGAATGGATTTAGATATTCTTGAGGTTTTTTTGGAGATGTATGGAAATCATTTTCCGACCTCTCATACAGCCAGGTGGCCAGACATATACAGATAGTCCTATCAAAATACAAGTTTAAGTGTCAGAAACCAAAGAGTCGTTGATTTATGCAGCAGTTGCCTCTCTGAATAATCAACATCCAGAACCATAGGCTGACATTCAGCCCCAGTGCCGTCCTGTATACAGTCATATGCTAAGAATCATAAATTATGTAGGCATAAGGACATTCTTTGCGTCTGAACAGAAAGTCTTTCTTTAAGTCTGTGCCAGCTTTATTGAAGAATAATTCAGATTTACCTACTTCATTGCTATTACTCTGCATCTCTTTCAAGATTTTATCCAAACCTCTTTAGAAGGCGACGTACTGATTTCATATCCAGCATCAAATCATAAAGTTTATGTCAAAATTCAAACCACTTGTGGAAATAAATTTTTACTGAATTTTTTTTTCCAATCATTTCCATTCTACTCCCTTTGGTTATTGAAGTAGGAAAGAATTTCACTTTGCTATTTATTATACTACCATTAAGTTTAAAGTTGCAAGGAAAATCCTGGACATCTCGGAATGAGGCCAGTATTACTGTGGGAATAAGTTGGAGATTCCTGGGGGAAGGTCAAGAATTAAAGGAACAAAACCAATAAGAAAAGTGCAATTAGAGAGCAGAAGACAGATAATGGAGTGTGAAAAGATCTTCATTGGAGAGGAGAAATCAGAGAGGGTCTTGTTTAAACTGAACGCAATTGTGAGAGGACATAAATTAGTTAACAAGGAACTTCTCATAACTTTGAACAGTTACAACAAAGCAATAGGCCCCTTGGCCCGCGATGTTGTGCCAAATAAGTTCAAAGTTCAGAGTAAACTTGTTATCCACGTACATATATGTTTCCAATAACTATAGTGAAAGACTGCGGCCACAGGGTGGAGAACCATAAACAGACAATAAGTATAAAAGACAATAATCAGTGGATAGCAAAGGAAAATAAATAAATAAATAAATGTGCAATAAGTATCGAGAACTTGAGATTAGGAGTGCTTGAAAGTGAGCCCATAGTTTGTGGAATCATTTCTGTGATGAGGCAAGTGAAGTTGTCCCCACTGGTTCAAGAGCCTGATGGTTGAGGGGTAATAACTGTTTCTGAACCTGGTGGTGTGAGTCCTGAGGCTCCTGTATCTTCTTCCTGATGGCAGCAGTGAGAAGAGAGCATGTTCTGGGTGGTGGGGATCCCTAATGATGGATGCTGCCTTCCTGCGACCACACTCTATGTGAATGTGCTCAGTGGTGGAGAGGGCTTTACCAGTGATGGACTGGGTTGTATCCACTACTTTTTGTAGGATTTTCCTTTCAAAGGCTTTGGTGTTTCCATACCAAGATGTGATACGGTCAACTAAAATAGTCTCCACTATAGACGTCTGTCAAAAATTTAGATACCATGCTGAGTCTTTGCAAACGTCTATAGTAATAGAGGCACTGCAGTGCTTTCTTTATAATTGCACTTGTGTGCTGAGCTCAAGGCAGGTCCTCCAACATTATAACAGCAAAGAATTTAAAATTGCTGACCCTCTTTACCTCTGATGCCCCAGTGACAACTGGCTCACAGATCTCTAGTTTCCATTTACTGCCATTTACTAAGAGGTTTCTTGTGGTAGCACTCACCAGATTTTCATACTCCCTCCTACATGCTGATTCGTCACCACCTTTGATTCAGCCAATGACAGTGGTGTCATCGGCAAACTTGAATGTGGCATTGGACCTGTGCTTAGCCACACAGTCATCTGTAAAGTGAGTAGAGCGGGGGTTAAGCACACAGCCTTGTGGTGCACCTGTGCTGATGGAGGTTGTGAAGGAGATGTTTTTGCCAATCCAAACTAACTTGGGTCTGCAGATGAGGAAATTGAGGATCCAATTGTACAAGAGGCTTTTGAGGCCAAGGGTTCACAAGGATGATTCCAAGAATGAAGGGGTTAACATATGAGGAGCATTTGGCAGCTTTGGGCCTGTACTCACTGGAATTTAGAAGAATCCGTGGGGATCTCATCGAAACCTACCGAATGTTGGAAGGTCTAGATAGAGTGGATGTGGAGAGGAGGTTTCCTCTGGTGGGGCTATCCAGAACTAGAAGGCACAGACTCCAAATTGAGAGGTGACCTTTTAGAACAGAAGTAAGGAGGAATTTTTTTAGCCCAAGGGTGGTGAATCTGTGGAATGCTCTGCCATAGACTGAGTGGAGGCTAAGTTCATGAGCATACTTAAAGCAGAAGTTGGTAGATTCCTGATTGGTCGGGGTAACAAGGGATATGGTGAGAGGGCAGGTGTATGGGGTTGAATGGGATCCGGGAACAGCCATAATGGAACGGCGGAGTGGTTTCGATGGGGCTGAATGGCCTGATTCTGCTCCTATGTCTTATGATCTTGAATTTTTATTAGCTTTGAGGGGATGATAGTATTGAATGACAAGCTGGAGTCGATAAAGAGCATTGTCACGTATGCACCTTTGCTGTTGAAATATTTGCGGGATGAGTGAAGAGCCATTGAAATTAAATCTGCTGTGGACCTGTTGTGCTAATAGACAAATTGGAGTGGATCCATGTCACTTCTCGGGCAGGAGTTGATATGTTTCATCAACAACCTCTCAAAGCACTTCATCACAGTGGATGTAAGTGCTACTGGACGATGGTCATTGAGGCAGGTTACCACGTTCTTCTTAAATACTGGTCTAATTGAAGTCTGCTTGAAGCCAATGGGTACCTCAGATTGCTGAAACAAGGGGTTAAATATCTCGGTGAACACTGCAGACAGTTGATGAACGCAGGTCTTTTAGTTTTCAGCAAGGTACCTCATCTGGGCCGGATGCCTTCTGTCCTGATGGGTGCTCTCACGTTGGTCTCTGGGACTGAAGTTACAGTGTCACTGGGGGCTGTAGGTGTTTGTGTTGGTTCCTCCATGTTTTTATGGTCAAGGTGATCATAAAAGGCATTGAGCTCATCTGGAGGTGAAGTCCTGTTGTCACCTGTGTCTCTTGATTTCACTTTGTAAGAGGCAATAGTGTTCAAACCCTGCGACGACTGTCAGACGTCCTTCACTGATTCAAGTTTAGTCCAGAATTGCCACTTTGCGATATGGCATTCCAGACATCGTACCTGGACCTCTTGTAATTTACTTGGTCGCCTGACTTGAATGCCTCTGACCTGGCCAGGAGCTGATTGCAAATCTCATGGTTTATTTAGGGCTTCTTGTTGGGAAGACTCTAAATGATTTTGTTGGACACAGTCATATACAATTGTTTTAATAACGTCTGTGACAACCATGGTGTATTCACTCAGATCCACAGATGAGTCCATGAACATTGCCCAGTCCACCAACTCAAAGCAATCCCATAGCTGCTCCCCTGTCTCCTGCAACCTCCTTTTCGTTGTCCTAATCTCTGAAGCATTGCTCTTTAGCCTTTGTCAATGTGCAGGTGGGAGAAGGACAGCCAAGTGATAAGATCCCCCGAAATGTGCTCTCGGCATGGAAAAGTAGGCGCTCTTTCGCGGTGTGTTGGAATCTGTGATGCTGCAGGTTGTATGCTGATGATAACTGGGCAGGGATGTCTGCAAGCAAGCCTGACTGAAATCCTCGACTATGATTTGAAATGCGTCGGGGTGGACTGCTCTTGTTTGGTGAGAGCATCATGTAGTGTCGGCTGCTGGTAAATGTGAACTGCGGTCAGGATCATGGACCTCTTGATTAATAGTACAGTCAGCATTTGACCATTAGGTGTTAAACATTGTGGACAGAACAGCTACATTGGAGCACAACAGAGACTTTATCATGAAGCACACACTCACACCTTTTTGCCTTTTATGAAGTTCAGACCATCCAGTGTATCTGCCATACTCTGTAAAACACAGAACACAGCAATTTCTCATTTCCCTACAATACATCAATCTTGCCCTTAGGTCTTCAGTTTTGTTCTCCAGCGACTGCATATTTGCCATCAGGATCCTGGGTAGACGGGCCTTTATCCCTCTTGTTTGATCCTGGAATGGATGCCCCCTCTCATGCCTCCCTTCCAGCCAGGAGTATGATCTTTCATCCGCTTAGAGGTTCCGTAGCCACTTGGTGAGAGTTAAGTCTACTGAGTCCTTCATAAGAATCTGTTCATTAAGCTGGTTCAGAAATACATTGCTAAAAGGGAAATTACAGGTTGCAGTAGGAGTAATTCAAAAGAGGTTTATTTAGAAGTATGGTATGTAGCTTTCATAATGTCACTGGTTCATCAGCGCCATCTGCCAAAAAAACTGGTAAGTAAATGCCTAACTGCTGACACAATGTTCATATCACCTCATTCTCTGCATGTTTATGTGTCTCAAAAATGTTCTATACTATTTGCCTCCATTACCAGAGCCAACAGTGCTTCCCAGGTACCCACCACTCTTGGTATAAACAAAAACTTGCTCTGCGTATCTCCTTTGGACTTTGAATTCAATATTCCAGATGTGGCCTAACCAGCGGTTTATAAAGCTGTAACATAACTTACTAACTCTTGAACTCAGTGTCTCAACTAATAGAGGCAAGCATGGTATGCACCTTCTTTACCACCCTATGAATCTGTGCAAGCTCTTTCAGCAAACAGCAAATGGCACTCCTTAACCCCTTTGCACATCAATACTGTTAATGGTCCTGCTACTAACAGGGTACCATTCCTTTACATTTGATCTCCCAATGTGTAACACCTCACATTATTCATTTTAAACTCCATCTGCAATTTCTCTGCACAAGTCTGCAGGTGATCTATATCCCACTGTATCCTTTGCCAGACTTCTGCATGATCCACAGTGCCACCAATCTTTGTATTGTCTGTGAACTTACGACCCCATCTATCCATGTTTTCAACAAAACCACTTACATATATCACAAGCAACAGAGGTCAAAGTACAGATCCCTGTGGGACACCACTAGTCAAACCTTCAGCCAAAATACATTCCCATTGATTTGCAATGTAATAACCAGAAGTCATTAGTTTCAGACTGGAAGAGGATGTTATAGGAACATTTTTTCAACATGGTTGAATTCTGGCACACAGTGCCTGAGAAGATGTTGGAAACAGGTAAATCCACAACATTTTTGTGTTTGGATGAGCTCTGGAAAAAACAGAAGTCTCAGTGCTTGAAAATAATATTAATATTGACATGGCCTTGATAGGGAGGAGAATGACATGGTTCATGATGTATGACTGTATGAGCTGTATGGACAAACTTCAGATTTTCCCATTTGCTTTTCACCAGGGATGCCATTTCATAAATGAAAAGTTAAGTGCTTACAAGTGGTTTGTTTCTGCTTACACAATTGTGGTATTAATTAATTTCTCACATTTGAACATACTTTAAGTACATCTGTGCAACACACGCAAAATGCTGGTGGAACACAGCAGGCCAGGCAGCAACTATAGGAAGAAGTACAGTTGACGTTTCGGGCCGACACCCTTCGTCAGGACTAACTGAAAGGAAAGGTAGTAAAGAGATTTGAAAGTAAGAGGGGGAGGGGGAAATGCGAAATGATAGGAGAAGACTGGAGCGGGTGGGGTGAAGCTAAGAGCTGGAAAGGTGATTGGCGAAAGTGACACAGAGCTGGAGAAGGGAAAGGATCATGGGACGGGAGGCCTAGGGAGAAAGAAAGGGGGAGGGAGCACCAGAGGGAGATGGAGAACAGGCAAAGAGCGATGGGCAGAGAGAGAGAGAGAGAGAAGATAAAAAAAGGAAGGGAGGGAAAAATAAATAAATCAGGGATGGGGTAAGAATTAAAATGTGTGGCCACGTCCCATTCCCATTCTGATATGTCTATCCATGGCCTCCTCTACTGTCCAGATGAAGCCACACTCAGGTTGGAGGAACAACACCTTATATACCGGCTGGGTAGCCTCCAACCTGATGGCATGAACATTGATTTCTCTAACTTCCATTAATGCCCCTCCTCCCCTTCTTACCTCATCCCTGATTTATTTATTTTTTCCTTTTTTTCTTCTTCTCTCTTTCTGCCCATCACTCTTTGCCTGCTCTCCATCACCCTCTGGTGCTCCCCTCCCCCTTTCTTTCTCCCCAGGCCTCCCATCCCATGATACTTTCCTCCCATCCCTTTTGCCAATCACCTTTCCAGCTCTCAGCTTCACCCCTCCCCCTCCGGTCTTCTCCTATCATTTTGCATTCCCCCCCCCCACTTTCAAATCTCTTACTATCTTTTCTTTCAGTTAGTCTTGACAAAGGGTCTGGGCCCGAAACGTAAATTGTACTTCTTCCTATAGATGCTGCCTGGCCTGCTGTGTTCCACCAGCATTTTGTGTGTGTTGTTTGAATTTCCAGCATCTGCAGATTTCCTCGTGTTTGCACTTAAGTACATCTATTATTTTTTAAATATTTTAATATAATTTGAACATTTGAATAGCTTTGACATGTCCTTGGTCCAAGACATTTTTGATAGCAGTCAGCTCCCATGTGATGTGGGATGTGGCCTCCAGTACTTCTACTCGAGGCCTGGCTCACACTTCATGGTCCATTCTTCTCACTGGACAGCTAGAGAACTGGGGCTTCAAAGAAAAACCACCACAGCAAACAAGGGTAGTGGCTAGATGGCTGATCGATGATTATCAGGAATGCAAGGTTTTGGAAATGAGTTATTTAATAAGTGAGGTTTTTTTGACGAAGCAACATTGGCATGCATGTTCAAAATAGTAACAATGAATGTTGCACTTTGACCTGAATGAGGTCACTGCGCACTTGGCTTAGCATCCTAGAGAAGGATGAAGTCCATTATTCAATTAAAACTCATATAATTATCCAAGATGGTGTTCAAACTCCAGATGGGGGCTGGAATTAGTAACTTATTGGCATTAGAATGAGGGTAGAGAAGATTTGATCGAGGTATAGAAAATTCTGAGGGGTATAGATAGGGTAAATGTAAGCAGGCTTTTTCCACTGAATTTGGTGAGAATAGATCTAGAGGTCATGGGTTAAGGGTGAAAGGTGAAATGTTTAAGGAGAACATGAAGGGGATCTTCTTCACTCAGAGGGTGGTGAGAATGTGGAACAAGCTGCCGGCACAAGTTGTGGAATCCGGTTCAATTTGAACATTTAAAAGAGAGGTTTGTATGGATACTTGGATGGGAGGGGTATGGAATGCTGTGGTCCAGGTGCAGCTCAATGGGACTAGGCAGATTAAATCGCTCGGCACAGACTAGATTGGCCAGACCGCCTGCTTCTGCGCTGTAATGTTCTATGACTATGGGTCTTTTAAATAACAATTATTGAAAATTAAAGATGTCAAAACTATTTTCCTTTTTTATTGTCATGAAGTAGGCTAGTAAAGAGAGGGAGTGAAGATTAAACTAAGAAAACTACAATTTTTATCTTCCCTTTTTAGCTGAAGAAATTTCTGAAGTGATTTGTTCAGCTCTGCAGACCAAGCAAATCTGGTTTTAATTTGCAGATTACTAATCTATGATTTTGACAGTGCAACTATAGTGGCAAGACTCAAAGAGAGATTGGCCAAGACCTTGTCCAAGATTGCTATTCTATAACTGTTGCTAGAAGGACATTTCTATAAATATTTGACAATTATTAGTTCAGCTGCGATACGACATGTAGATAAGGAGTTGGCCAAAGTTTAATATGAAACCTATTGTCAGATGAGATAGGAGGGTACATTTGATTCTATTAACTTGCTTTGGGATCCCCCAAAGACATCATGTTAAAGAAGCTACAAGAGCAGATTAGATACTGGGAACAATGCAGCCAGAAATAAATGAACTGACCACCACCACTTTACAAACCCAGAGCCTCGCCTTGGAATAAAATACTGGAACTCCCAACAATACAAGCTTCACACTGATTCCAGAAAGAGACCTTTTGGAATACCTATGATTTGTTCATTAAGTGCTGTGTGAGCATGGTCTTTCAACATGTAAATAACCAATGGGTCTAACGTTCATTATTGTAGTTTAATATGTATTGTTGAGGTAGTCGGGTTACAATGCTAATTTCTATTGATCTTGATTTTACTAGAAATAAGTAGATGGAGAAGGTAGCAATGATGATTTTCCAGTTACTTGCTATCAACTGATAACACTTCGAGTTCGCAATGGTACGTGCTCTTCAATGGCACTACAGCCAGTCAAGTCGCCTTGACTTGACTGGAGCCCCTTTCAAAGTTAGAACTATTCAATATAATTTACCAGCGAAGAGCACAATTTGCCTTAATGTATTAAAATTCTGCTCAGAGGTAAGGGACTGGCACATTGAAGGCTGCAGGCGGACATGCTGAAGCTCGCAGCCAATGGAGGGCCCCTGTGGGGAAGGGCCGAGCTTAGATGCTTCGAGAGGAAACACGACGGCACAGTGAGTGTAAAGGAAGAGCTGTATCAATCATGTTGAATTTCCTGTGTTTTCTGATAAAGTGATACCAGCTCTGCAAAACTGCCCATGTTCTGACAACAGACCAGCTTATCCTCAATAACTCAATCACTGCACTGAATGCTCTTGTCTAGGAGTGCCAGTCAGTAGCCGAGTCTCTGCAAAGATCCAGCAACTCGTGAACACTTTGAAACGGCCAAAGCGCCCGCCGTTACGGGAATTCTTTGTTGATGATTTTGAAGAACTGTTGGAAGGTAAGTGCAATCTGTTTAGTTACTGGTTTTTACTTCTGGAATTGTTTGGAATGCACGTGTGCCCAAAAAAAAGCTGCTGATTCTGGGCTTTACCTGCACTGCAAGGGCTTGGTCAAGGTGAACTGGCAAATTGGTTTCATATTATCACACACACAGAAGTATAGAGAAAAAGCCTTAATTTGCATGCTGTCCAGACAGATCAGGTAAATCAGTAACAGAATGGTGAATACAATGTTACAGTTACAAAGAAAATGAACTGCAGACAGACAGTAAGGTACAAAACCATGACAAGGTGGATTGTGAGATCAAGCGTCCACTAGGGGACTATACAGTTGTCTTTTAACAGTGTAAAGGAGCTAACACTGAGCCTGGTGTTACAATTTTTTAGGCTTTTGTATTCACTCTCCAATGGGACGGGGAGAGGAGGTAGATGTTTTCATGGGAAGGGTCTCTGATTATGTTGGCTGCTTTACCGAGGCTGTGAGGGGTGTAGAAATGTTTTCTCTTTGAGTGAGTTCCGCAGAGAGATCTTCCTCAAGAGTGTTGGCTCTGCTAAGGCCCTGAGCAGCGTAGGGTCTCATCCACTGTCGATCACACAGAAAGAGAAATGGAGAAATACAGAGTGGAGACAGCCCCCTTCAGCCCAACTCATTCATGCCAGTCATGGTACCCAGCAAGCTCATCTTATTTGCCCCTGTTTGGCCTAATCCCCTTAAAGCCCTCCTATCCAAATGCCCTATAATAGACACTAAACCACTCACCCCACCATAATTGTCCAAGAATTTAAGAATATTGAACAATCAAAAATTTTTTAATGTAAAATTATTGCAAAATAGAATGGGAGGCCAATGAGAGTGGGCAGTTCAAATGGTTCGTCATCAACTAGATGGGCCGAAGGGCCTGTTTCTCGGTTATATTTTTCTATGACTGACTTTTTAAACCAGAAAACAAAAAAAACACAATGTTCTTAAATTAACTCATTAATTCAAAAATATGCAAATTAGTTTTAATTTACAGCTCTATTTTGGCTGTTGTAAAGTAACTGGGTGTGCTGGACTTGAACCGAATTTCATGGGCAAGATTCCCGCATAAGCACTAGGAGATTACAGGTGTTCTCACTCTTACCACTGGCTGCACCATCGGAGTGTACCTGGACGGATAGTGCACTGATTGTGGAGATCAATTTTACAGAAGTTCAGGGGTTTGAATGAATTCTAATCTCTCAATTCTCTTGTAGTTCAACAGCCAGACCCTAACCAGCCGAGACCAGAGGGAGCTCAGATGTTGGCCATTCGGGGAGAGCAGCTTGGTGTAGTAACTAACTGGCCACCCTCCCTTGAGGCAGCTCTTCAGCGCTGGGGTACCATCTCTCCAAAAGCACCTTGCCTGACAACCATGGACACAAATGGAAAACCTCTTTACATTCTCACATACGGTACTTTGATATTTCTAACCAGATCTTTTCTTCTTGCATGAAAAAACAGCAGAAAATTTCAAATGAAAATCAGAAAATGCTGGAAATACTTAGCTGGTTAAGCAACTTGTGTGGGAAGAGAAATTGGGTTGATGTTTAACTTTTTTAAAAGATTAAATGTTTCTCTTCACACAGTTGAAGCTTGATCTGCTGAGTAATTTCTGCATGTTCTGTTTTTTCTTTTAATTACATGTTTCACTATTTAAAATAATATGATCACAACAAAAAAATTGCCAAAGAATGCTTGCTCTTCAAAGGGGCAGTGATCAGTTTGTTCAGTCCATCTCTCTGGGAATGTAATAGTGTTGAATCGTTTGTCCATCTAGGAATGTTATTAAGAGATTTCTGACACTGTTTTGGCAAGCTGACTCGCACCTAGTGTGTAAATTTTCCCTTTTATTGATGTCAAATGATTATTCAATAACTTGACTTTACATATATGGTGAGGCCTATAACTGTGATGAATTATTGGTAACAAGGAGGAGCCATGTATTAGTCATATTATTTTTGATATATTGTATCAATCTTTGCAGACCATTCAATTTCCATTGAAGTTTGACCCTGATAGGAATCTGCTTATTTTTAAGATATTTTGTGAGAGTTCTCCCAGCTTATTTATATAGACACATGCTCAATCATCTGAGCTGTTATTCAATGTCAATCTTACATGGGTTTATTCTTCCATTCTGTTGATTTAGTTGTAGAGACAGTAGCTACATTAAGTATCAGAACCCCAAGGCCATGGTTTGCTGTTGGGCAACTTTTTTAATGATTGTCCAAGGATTGGTTTCATAAGCCATAACATACCAAATTTGTCAGTTCCAGTTGTCCAATGCTCTCTCAAAATCAAGTCTATTTACTTGCACAGGGAGCAGCAGAATTTAGTTGACTTGATATGAAACAATAATGATTCTACAGGCAGACTGATGCCTGGCATTTTTCAGCCTGTTGATAAGATAAATTGCCTCAGTTTTGTTGTCCTTGGGTGTGTACAGTGCCAGCAGTGTAGCACAGTAAAGAAGTAGTGAGCTCTGATCTTCAGCGAAGTGTGGGTGAGTATTCCGTTGGAGACTGGAATTCATTCATCAGTTGGCTACACGCATATGTGACCTCACTACTTCCTTTAATGGAATCCTGTATGGAATTGGGAGATAGAGCACTATATTTTGGGTGGGCAGGGAGGAGGTTTAGTTTATCACTGCTGCAGGTCCTTGCAAGCTGCAAGTTTGATAGCAGTTTGTAAATAAATCCTGTGAGCTGTCAGTCTCTAATCCAAGATGGGGGTGGAAGTCAGAGTGAGTAGAAAACATTTCAATTAGGGGAAAAAATCAGCATCATCTCTTTCTAAGCCTGATACTAACAGTTGCAAATATAAAAGAGGGATGAACTTGCTGCAGCCTTACAATACATTTATATCTCTGACACCATAGCAACCCAGCCATTTCCAGAAATGTAAATTTGATTGTTAGTAATCACATATTAAATCTGTCTCCATTTTGCAGTGGTGTGACTATTGTTTAAAGATGAGATTTTACAGACCAATCACTTTTGCCAGCCATTTAATCCTAGAAATTATTACATTTATTTAACAAGAGATTAGAGGACTGGCTTTAGGTATCCATGAAAACTTTTCTTTTCAATCTTCAGTTAAGTTTCTGTAGGATGTGGGTAAATTTGACGTCTTCTTTGGTGTACAATTGACATCAAATTATTTACAGCTATTTCTAGACTTGCCTACGGATGAAGCAGTCACTATGTCATGGTAAGAGAATGTCACAGGAGTGTGCAGAGCTGATATGAAATTGAGTTTTATATTAGTCATGATTCTGTTTTTTTTGACATTGATTTCCTGAGTGATATTTTTTTCTTTCTTAATCTTCTTCTGGAATAGTTTATAAAATGTATCTATTTGTTATGCCAAAAGTCATTAAATCAAAATTGCTGTAGCCTATTCATCAGTGCAAGGTTTTCCACTGACAATGCATGAAACTCAGTGGCTTTGATTTAAGTCTTTCGAGTTTGTTAGTGATTATATTCACATATGTAGGCAGGCATCAAGTTCCATTTTGGAAGAAAATCCAAGTTTGTTTCATTATTATGTAAGTAGGCATTTGGTATTTGGAGAAAGAAAGTAAAATACATGTTTATTTTGTATCTCCTTGTAGAGATGTCAGGCTTTGCCTCATTGAAAACGTCTCTTTGCCAGGCTGAATGCTGAAGAAAAAATATGCTCAAAAATAGTTTTTGTGAATCAGCAGAAGGATCTAATTATACAACATTAGCCTGTTAATGTCATTAAATGGCATGTAGTAATTTACCTCCATTTTATGGATTTAGTGTAATGTACTGCATACAATGAGATTCATTATGATCTCCTGTAACCTTGCAAATAACAAAAGTCCTTCAGTGACAAATATGCAAGGAAGGCAAAGATTAGGCATGTGCTTTGGGATCTGGCCAGGTAAACTCATTGCACCAAAGGGTGGCATTATCAGGCACTTATTCATTATAGTGTTAAGCAGCTCGCTCCAGGGTGGGGAAGAAGATGAATTGAACTGAGAGTTTACGTGGAATGCAAGGTGTCTCTAAAACAGAGGTTTCCAACCTCTTTTATGCCGTGGACTTCTATTAAGCAAGGGGCTGTGGACCCAAGGTGGGAAACTCTGTTCCAGGATGAAAGGATAAAGATCATATTTATTACAGTTCGTAGTCTGACACTATTATTTGCTTTGTTATAGTACGTTCAGCAGCAAGTAGTGGATCTTGACTGCACCTTTTGAAATTGTCTTTGGAAATATTGTATAATTTGAAGCACAGTGCTCTACAAGGGATGCCAGTTTTACGTGGGGCTTCCAGTTATAAGGAGACACCACACAAAAGGCCAAGTTATTGGGCACGTTTAAAACAGAGGTTGATAGGCTCTTGATTAGTAAGGACATCAAAGGTTTCAGAGAGAAGGTGGGAGAATGGGGTTGAGAGGGTTATTAAATCAGCCATGTTAGAATGGTGAGCTGACTTGTTGGGACTGCTCCTATGTCTTATGATCTCATGGTCTTTAATTGGACTTTCATTCAAGCAACAGTAAGATTGAAGGAGGAATATGGCAGAGCTGTCTGAAATAATTAATGTTTTCCATTGGCAAGTAGTTCATTGAACTGGAGATGCAGATATAAGGTAGTGTAAACTATCTAAAGATCAAGAGGAAGGCAGTTTAATTTTTTTTTGAGTAGTAACTCTTAGCAATGCAAAGTAGAGATGATTAGGTAATTCCCCTGTCTGTCAAGTATATTAATGAGAGAAATTTTATTCAATTAATTCATGCAACCATCATTGGTTCATTGCCATTTTTGGAGAAATCATATATGTTTGTTGGGAGAACGAGGTGTAATTTTTGCTTCCATCATAATTCAGGCACACCTTGCTAAATTGGCCTTCCATGTGCAGTTGGCTATTAACTGCGACTCGTTCCTCTAACCCAACGTTCAGCTTATCGTATGATATGGTGCTGACAGGAAATACAGTTTCTACAGCAGCAGGTTATTATGATCTGGATGCCTGAGAGGACAGGTAAAGCAAAGTTGATAGTTTCCGCAATTAAACTTAAACAAAATTAAAGGTAAATAGTTGAGGGGCAAAAAGAAATAGTTGGAACTTGAAGAAAGAGCGGGAATTTTTTCAAGGAATTTTTCTAAGGTCTAGCACAGATACTATCGACTTGTAGTATTTCAAATTGTAAACCTCACTCTTGTCAGAGTCCTGCTGTGATAGGGAAGACTGAGAGAATAAAACACCTGAACCATCTGGATACGGTTATTTTCCCAGTCTTGCTGGGATATCCAGTATTGGCAAGTATAGCAAAAGGTTTACTGCAATAACCCTGTGGAAATGAGGGGTAAATTGTCCTGAAATATTTTGATTTGGATCATAATCCAGTACATGGAAGCAGGCAGTTCAATTTCACGTAGAGCAGTATGTGCACTTGGAAATGCCCACAATCGATTTTACACTTCAATTCAATTGCACATTGCATAAATAAGAACAGTAAATGATTGAATTTTTAGTCTAATCTGTTTCATCAAACACTTAACTCCTATTTTGCTGCCAGACTGATTGCTCAGGTGAAATTTGATAATTGTCATGAAATTGCATCAATTTTGAATGAAGTGCAGACGATGGTAAAATATTATTGCTTTGAAAGGTCACTTCTATCCATTTTCAGGCTCGTGTATTATTGACCAAGTTAATTGATTTGTTCACTTTGTTTTAGTTGAATTGCAAATAAAACTACTTGGCAAATTATTTATTAGCTTTTAGTCCAAAACCTGCAAACGAATATTAACTGCAAACGTACGGAAATAGCAAAAATTGATCATTAGGTCAGATCTTCTGCTTAGAACGGATTGTTCTGTTCCTACCTCCTGGTTGTCCCCACTTTGCTTGCCTGGGTATTCAGGACTCCCTGGGTGTTGCCAGTTCTGAGGCATCTGGGCTGGAACCAGAGGTAGCAGAGCAAACTTGCACAGAGTTCTCAGTGCATCGGCTGGTACCGAATGAACAATTCCAACAGGCCTGTTCACTTGTGTGGTAGAAATAGCTGCAGACAGAAGGATAGGTTCACTTTTAGTTCGTTTAGTTGAAGTGACCCAAATTTATATACTTGCTTTCAATGATGTTTCAGTGTGTTAAAAATTTTTTTTGTTGAATATCTTGTTTGAATATTTTTCAGTTGCCATTTCAGGCTGAAACCCTTCAATGGGACGGGAAAGGAAGGGATAAGAAACCAGAATAAGAATGAAGAGGGATGGATGCTTTCCAGTCCTGATGAAGGGTCTCAGCCTGAAATATCCACTGTTTATTTCTCTCCATAGATGCTGCCTGACCTGCTGAGCTCCTCCCGGCACTGTTTTACGTGTGTTGCTCTATTTCCAGCATCTAAAGAAGCTCTTGAGTTTAAAAGACTCACTGAGAGTTTTGACGCCTGGGAAGCCTGGGGCCAGGTGTCAGAATAATCCAGGGTTGTCACTTGCTCTTGGGGTAGCCAGCACAATGTGGTCCTCGACGATCACCTTCCACATATGTTCCTAGGGCAGGTGATTGGTGAATTTAGGAGCATGACCGCTCAGCTCAGAACCTCAAAACCACCATCCAGGCAGTTGTTCTGGCAGTGAATAACAAAGGATATGCTTCATTCTCCTTTTTTTTTATTGGCTCTTGTGAAGAAGACATTTATAGTGAATGATTTCTCTTGCAATTACAAGGACACATAGTCTGTAAGAAGCTCAGTTGATTTTCTGCTGTCCTCTAAGAAATTTCAAGATCAAGGAATTGGTCACCGAGTCCATTGGCATTGTGCCAGGAGTGATGTGTATGGTCTTATTTTCCATTTCAACTTGAGTTTCTGTGAGTGATATGTTAGTATTTCAGCTCCAGTTGGAAAGGTAACCTCTACACAGTGGGATATGTTGTTTGCTCGTACAGTATTCTGTAACTTCTGCTTGCCAGAGCTATATGCATCTACTTAACTCTAGAAATATGCTTTGAAAGCGATAGAAGTACACTGACAGAGCAAGGTATTTTCATCCACTTTAGCAGGTGGAACGTGCAAACAGTCCAAAGGAGATTCACCACCTAAATCCAAAGACTTGCGAAGAGAAGCTGTACGGATGTAGTGTGTATTCCCTGCGATTGAGAAGAATAAAGATTGGCTTCTTAAAACATAAGGTCCTAGGGGGCTTAGCAGAGTAGATGTTGAGAAGTTTTCACTTGTGGGAGAAATGTGAACAAGAGGAAGTAAGGGACCAAACATTTAACAGGGAGGTGCTGTGCCAAAGGGTATTGGCCCAAAATGTTGGCTGTACTTTTTTCCATAGATGCTGCCTGGCCTGCTGAGTTCTTCCAGCATTTTGTGTGTGTTGCTTGGATTTCCAGCATCTGCAGATTTTCTTGTTTGTGTATAGAAATTTCTTCACTCAGGCGGAATTGAATAAATGTTTGAATGACTGAGGGATTGAGGGTTATGGGGAATTGGCACAGAAGAGGAGTTGAGGCCAATGTAGAGCAACCACAGTCAAATCAGGTTTGAAAGGCCTGGTGGTCTACTCCTATTCCCATTTTCTTGTGCACTTATTAAATCTCCTTATTCACTTGCATAATATTTTGATGTAGGTAGGGAAACCTTTTCTCTTTTCTCTTTTTGCATGATCTGTCAAGTGTTCATGCTTGTTCAGTGTTGATGTGGACTATAAAGCCATCCTCCTGATTTCTACATAGTGTGGCATGAATTGGATCTTTTATGATCAAGCATAATACCTATTGTGGCTTTTCTTATTAGTAATCATTTGACATTGCATCTTGCCATCAGGGAAGCTGTGGACAAGAAGTATGAAAGTGGCCTACAACATCCTGCATAAGCTGGGCACCAAGCAGGAACCAATGGTCAGGCCTGGAGACCGGGTGAGAATACTGCTCTAGTGTAGCTCTGATCTGCGAGCACTGCTTCAAGGTTCATTCTGTCACTTCCTAACTTCAGTTGCTCTGTGATTTCATAGTTTTGAACCCAGCAAAGGAACATGCGACTAAATTTCAAGGGGTGTATTTAGGGCAGAGATTGACTGGTAACAGGGTTAAGGGTAATAGCAAGAAGGTAGGAGAATGGGTTTAAAAAAATCAGCCACAATTGCATGGCAAAGCAGACGTAATAGACAAATGAACTAATACCGCTCCTATATTTTATGATCTAATCATGTTCATAGAATAACATCACTATATTCATGCAACATAGACAAACTTAGAAGATGGAGGATGAGATTAAAGATTTAGTTGTTTCACGCAGATGGTGATGAAAGACTAGGGAGGACTGTGAAGGAAGTGACAGGGTTTGATAGTATCAGTATCTGGCAAAGAAAGGTCAATGAAAGGAAGTAAAAATTGTAATATTTACCAGATCATTCTAATTTAAAGTTGATAATTATGAATCTAATTCTCAGACATCAATGGTTGTTACATTTGTATATCTTCATACAATTTGCTGAATATTCAGAGCCGTGGTTATTCTGACTGGTGCCTGCTGTCCTGTCATCTCAGCCTTTGGAATTCCTGACATTTTACCCACAACTACCTTTCCAGCGTAAAGTCGAAGTAGGGCGGGTTGCTGGTGTAAGATTACCACTTGCAGTTTCTCAGATAACGAGATAGCCCATACACACATGCACCAAGACCTTGACAGTATCCAAGTTTGACCTGACACATGAAAAATTGTGATACTCATTCCACTCAATCACTGTTTCCACCACAGGATCGAGATTACTCCTCTGAAGCCCTTTACAATCCCGGGCAGTGCACATGGTTAGGGCGCCATGGTAGCGTAGTGGTTAGCACATAGCTCGGGGTGTCGAAATTCGGAGTTCAATTCTGGCATCGCCTGTAAGGAGTCTGTACCTCTTCCCCATGGAATAGCTTCACATTCCTCCCACGCTCCATAGACTAATTGTGTATTGTCCAATGATTAGGTTAGGGTTAACTTGGAGTTGTCGCTGCATCACGGCTCAAAGGGATGGAAGGACCTATTCTGTGCTCTATCGCTAAAATAATTTTTTAAAACTGAACATCATGGAATCAGTATTGACCAGAATTTCAACAGGTTTCTGTAGTCAAAATCCTGTAGCAAAATCCAGATGCTTAGGCTGATTGTCTGGTGTGATGAGTGGCTCTCTCACTCCTTGCCTCTTCAAAGCCCTCTCAGAAGCTCTAAGGAATGCTTTAATGCCTGCAACTCCAACAACACTCGAAAACTTTCACCATTCAGCACAGAACAACCGCACCTAAAACATTCAGTTCATCCATACTGCAGATGTGAGAGATGCTCTCTACAGGGTGCAGTGCATAATTTCTACGCGCACCTTGAATGTGCCTCACCTGGAAGAAGGGCAGCACGTACCTGCCAACATTCCCGAGATGCACCTCATGCTGAAAGGCATTATGCTCCCTTAAAGTCATATATAACCATATAACAATCACAGCACAGAAACAGGCCATCTCGGCCCTCCTAGTCCGTGCCAAACTCTTAATCTCACCTAGTCCCACCTACCCACACTCAGCCCATAACCCTCCACTCCTTTCCTGTCCATATACCTATCCAATTTTACCTTAAATGACACAACTGAACTGGCCTCTACTACTTCTACAGGAAGCTCATTCCACACAGCTATCACTCTCTGAGTAAAGAAATACCCCCTCGTGTTTCCCTTAAGCTTCTGCCCCCTAACTCTCAAATCATGTCCTCTCGTTTGAATCTCCCCTACTGTCAATGGAAACAGCCTATTCATGTCAACTCTATCTATCCCTCTCAACATTTTAAATACCTCGATCAAATCCCCCCTCAACCTTCTACACTCCAATGAATAGAGACCTAACTTGTTCAACCTTTCTCTGTAACTTAATTGCTGAAACCCAGGTAACATCCTGGGTTTCATCCTGGTAACATCCTTCATTTCTTTGCCTCATAGGAGCTTCTCCACTACATGGGCTGCTTCAGTCCGAGAAAGCTACTGTGGAGCAGCTCTGTTCAGGTCCCATCAGGTGGCTTCTATCCAAGGGTTAATGTTGGGCACTAAGCTGAGAGTTATTTTCCCATGTTGGACATCTTTGACCAGTCAGAGCACTTAAAACAAAAATAACCATCTGGGCTTTGATTACATCTCTTATGCTCCGCAGCATAACTAAGAAGAATTTAATTTCAGCTCTGCTATTTTGAGTATCTCGAGGATGTGGGAGTTATTTAGATAGGAAAGGTTTAGAGGGATGTGCACTCAAAGTGACCAAGCAAAGTCCAAAGTAAATTTATTATCAAAGTAAGTATCTGTCGCCAATTACTACCCTGAGATTCATTTTCTTGTGGGCATTCACAGGAAAACAAAGAAACACATTAGAATCAATAAGAAACTGCACACAAAGATTGACAAACTATGTGGAAAAAAAAAGACAAATTATATAAATTTTTAAAATAAAAATAATACTGAGAACATGACTTGTAGAGTCCTTGAAATTGAGTCCATAGTTTGTAGAATTCATTGTTACTGGCTTAGAAGACATCTTGATTGGCTTTGACAAGTGGACCCATTTCCATGCTGTATAACTCCACAACTCTATGACTCTACCTTACAACCGTTCTCTAATATATTTTCTTAAATGTATTCATGCATGTGTAGATTATATGGGAAAACTGTTAATTTCAGGCCAGGGTTTAGACTTCTGCATTATGGGCTTTTCTCCTCCGCAATACTTTAAAACTGCCTTTATTGTTTGCTTTTAGGTAGCCCTTGTTTTTCCGAACAATGATCCTGCTGCTTTCATGGTTGCTTTCTATGGCTGCCTATTGGCAGAGGTAGTTCCTGTTCCAATTGAAGTGCCCCTCACAAGAAAGGTAAGACGAATCCTTCAATCTGATTTACAGTAACACAGGTTGAGATTACCTTAAATTGTCCCTATGTCTCTGTGTCTCAGGTCACAGCCAGCTAATCTGAACAAATCTGGACTGAAGACACTTTTTTTACCATCATCATTGTCTTTTTTATGTTTATAAGTAAATATGTAAGTTTTTCTAATGTAAACAGTAAAAAAAATCTGCAAGTAGAGAGTCTGCTTAATATTTTGAGTGTGGTCTGTTGTCAGAGTTAGACTTGAAAAATGACACATCTATTAAATTGAACAAAGAGATGGGGGTGGTAGTTGGGGAGCTGAGAGGAAAGGAGGAATAGATGATTCATCAGAGAGTACCCTTAGAGATTCTGCTGAAAGCCTAGAAGTAATGACAATTGATGGAAGATGTAGGAAAATCAGCAAGGCGTGAAATCAGTTTGATGGCTGGAAAGGAGAAATTGTTAAAGCATGGAATATAAATGGTAAAAATAAGCTGGAAAGTTACAGCTTTCCACCAGTTGAAACAAGAAAGGGCCAGCGTGCTGAGTTTAGACCAGACAAGTTTATCATCCGTCCCAAAAGTTATTTTTCTTTATTCTGAGGTTGTTTCTCTTCCCCTCCAGTTAAAATATTGGAATGAATTTGTCCCAGTGCCGTGCCTAAGAATAACATAGCTTGATAAATTTTCAATAAAAGAGTCTGAAGCTGCTGGAAATCAAAAGCAAAAATGTAAAAATCATGAAACACAGATCAATTTTAGTGGAAAGAACACAGTCTTGGATAAATTTGAATTGTGTACAAGATGAAAAAATATCGATGTAGTGCGTGCTGTCAGTTTATTGGCTTAAAATATGACTATGTTGTATTTCATTAAATTAGTATCTTTAGTGTAATAGTCATAGGAAGCTACAACACAGAGATAGGCTCTTCGCTCATCCCGTCCATGCCGAACCATTTAAATTGCCTAGTCCCATTGACCTGCACCTGGACAATAGCCCTCCATACCCTTCCCAACCATGTAACTATCCAAACTTCTCCTGAACGGTGAAATTGAACTCACATCCATCACTTGCACTGGCAGCTCTTTCCACACTCTTGACACTGTATATATTTTACTTTTCACCCTTAACCCATGGCCTTTGGGAAAAGCCTCATGCATAAGCCCTATCTATGCTCCTTATAATTTTGTATACCTCTATCAAATCTTTCCTCAGTCTTCTACATTCTAAGGAATAAAGTTCTAACCCATTCAATCTTTCCTTGTAACTCAGGTCCTCTAGATCCGACGACATCCTTGTAAATTTTCTCTGTACTCTTTCAACCTTATTTACATTTTTCCTGTCGGCAGGTGACAAAATCTGCACACAATACTTCAAGTTTTGGGACTCAACAACATCTTGAACAACTTCACTATAACATCCCAACTCCTGTATTCAGTACTTTGATCTATGAAGGCCAGTGTGCTAGAAGCTTTCTTTACGATCCCATCTACCTGTGATGCCACTTTCGATGAATTATGGACCTGGATTTCCAGACCCCTTTGTTCTACCGTACATCTAACTGCCCTACCACTCATTGTGTAAGACCTGCCCTGGCTGATTCTCCCAAAGTGCCACGCCTCACACTGTCTGCATTAAATTCCATCTGCCATTTTTCGACCCATTTTTTCAGCTTGATCAGATCCCGCTGCAACCTTTGATAGTCTTTCTCACCGTCCACTGTCTTGGTGTCATCGGCACGAAGTGAACTTAAAACTCTGCTCACGGTTTCCACCCCTAAAATCGAAGGGAGAGAAGAAGAAATGAAGGCTTGGCACCTGTTTTTGTTCATATGAAATGACATCCGAAGTATTTGTGGATAGTCCTGCTTATTTGCTATACAGCTAAACACAGTGGTCTCTTTATTAGGTACAGGCGCAAACCTGATAAAGTGATGAGAGTGGAAGCTGGTGTGGTCTGCTGCTGTAGCCCATCCACTTCAAGGTTTGGCGTGTTGTGTGTTTAGAGATGCTCAACTACACACCGCTGTGGTAATCTGGTTACTTGACTTGCTTCCTGTCAGCTTGAACTAGTCTGGCCATTCTCCTCTGACATTGTGAGCTTCACGCAAGTGAGGAATTCCATTGTATCTTGTATATAGCGATGAATTAATCTATTCCAATGCACCTTCAAACAAAAGTCACAGAGTGATTAATTACATAAATAATGCTCCTGTTATATGGGCCAAGGAGTGAAGTGGGTGTGCGGAGAACCTCTTGTATTTTTGTGCATGTATTTTTGCACATTGTTTTGTGCATCGTTTTAGCTAAAGAGAATTTTTTTTTCTGTGCTCATCACGATCTTGACTCTCTGACACCCTGATTAACTGAAAGGAGTAGGCGTTTCAGGGTGGCCAAGTTCATTAGCCTGTGAATTATACAATGATTGACAGATAATGGGAGAGCATTAGAGGTGATCAAGAAGATTTTTCATTGACTGATTAATGCTGGAAAGAAAATAACACCTTGAAAGTGAAGTAGTATGAATCACAATATTGACTCCAGAGATAGATTGTAATGAAACTTAGATTCTGAGGATCCACAGGCTTTACCTCTGTACATTGTGTTAGTTCCAAGTTGAAGTGGCCAAAATCAGCACATTCATTCCCCAGTGCCTTCCCCCTTCCTTTCCAGTGCTGAGGAAGGGTCTCGGCCCGAAACGCCGACTGTTTGTTCATCTTCATCGATGCTGCCTGACCTGTTGAGCTCCTCCAGCGTTTTGTGTGTCCCCTCAGCATTTTTTCTCATTTGTAGCCGGCATTAGTTTACTTGAGTTTATTTAAGGGGGATGACAATAGAAAGTCCCCTGCTGCGCCAGCAGAGAAAGATAATGCCTTTTGTGCTGTTGGTCTTTTATCTAGCAATATTATTATCACATTCCATTGTTATTTTGTCAAAATAATGAATCTCCCACTTGCTAAGTAACTGATCTATAAAAGATTGGACCACAACTACACACCATCTGTTATCCACATATTGCTGATGTCCCACAGGCATGGTGATGTTACAAGTGCATTATTAACTAATTTAATGTAAGATGATTTCAGGAATTTATTTTTCAGTGTAACATAGAACCCTTTTAGCTGTCACATGTGGTAAGTGTTACTGCTTGGCTGGAACCATTTTTAATTGCTGTGTATGTTTACGGACTGTTACTGAAGTGCGTTTTCAATGCTGCTTATTTTTGATAATGAAACATAATTGAATGCATTCTGTGTACTTCCCCTGACTAGCCCCCCCCGTCTTCTCCTTTGTTTCTTGTAGTTCTGCTCTCACTCCACCTCCTCCCTCACAGAGCAGTGTTAGATTTTCCAAAGCTCTCACCTTTCACCCCATGAGCCTCCGAGTCCTGCATATCTTCCTCCGTTATTCCGCCAGCTGCATTCTGATCCCTGCGTGAGCCACATCTTCTCCTTCCCACTCCTTTGCGCCTTCCTCAGGGACCAGTCCCTCCACGAGCCCCTGGTCGGTTCATTCCTCTGCACCCTTCGTTTGCTGACCGCTGGCATTTTCCCCTGCCCTTCCAGTCCTTATACCTCCTTCACCACCATGCAGGGATCTAAACAGACCTTCTAGGTGGGACAAAGGTTGACATCCATCTCCTTCAACCTTTTCTAGTCTACTTGCTGCTTCTGATATAGCTGCGCTGGAGCGAGGATGCCAAACGCAGACTCCGTGACATTTTTGCAGAACACCTATGCTCGGTTCACAATGGCTATCTGCCGCTCCACTCTCTTCCTGATTTTGACTCAGAACTTTCACAGTACCTGTACCCCTCACCCTCCCACAGAGGGTGCTTAACTCACTGAGTTCCTGCAGGAGACTGATGAGGGGATAATGCCCATAAATACACAATGGGGCTCGCTTACAGAGTTTGATCCAAGGGGCGTGAATACTGGAATGCTGTTCTCAAAACTACAGATCGACGTATTCGGTCAGTGAGTCAGGGAGCAGCATCATAGCGTACACCAGCTGTAATATCAGGGTTCGATTGCTTCTGCCGCGTAAGGAATTCTCTGCATATGAGGGTATGTTTCCTCCCACATCCCAAAGATGAATGGGTTAGGATTAGTAAGTTGTGGCATGCCGTGCTGGCGCCAGAAGCGCTGTGACACCAGCGGACTGCCGCCAGCTCATCCTCGGGTTCTGTTTATCATTGACTCAAAGTACGTGTTTCACTGTGTGTTTCTGTGTTTTGATGTACATGTGACAGATAAAGCTAGTCTTCAATCTTAATCACACTGCAAGGTTCAATCACCTCGGAGGCTGTGGCCTCACTTTCGGCTGCAGTTTGACGTTTAATGTCCTCAGTGCTGAACGTATTTACTATTTTCGCGATTTGATCGAGGTCTGCGGCCATTGACACAGAACCGAACTGACTGACTTGGTGACCATTGACCATCGACACAGAACCGAACTGACTGACTCGGTGACCATTGACCGTCGACACAGCACTGAACTGACTGACTCGGTGACCATTGACCATCGACACAGAACCAAACTGACTGACTCGGTGACCATTGACCATCGACACCACACTGAACTGACTGACTCGGTGACCATTGACCATCGACACAGAACCAAACTGACTGACTCGGTGACCATTGACCATCGACACCACACTGAACTTACTGACTCGGTGATGGTGACCATTGACACAGAACCAAACTGACTGACTCGGTGACCATTGACCATCGACACCACACTGAACTTACTGACTCGGTGATGGTGACCATTGACACAGAACCAAACTGACTGACTCGGTGACCATTGACCATCGACACCACACTGAACTGACTGACTCAGTGACCATTGACCATCAACACAGAACTGAACTGACTGACTTGGTGACCATTGACCATCGACACAGAACTGAACTGACTGACTTGGTGACCATTGACCATCAACACACAACCGAACTGACTGACTCGGTGACCATTGACCATCAACACAGAACCGAACTGACTGACTCGGTGACCATTGACCATCAACACAGAACTGAACTGACTGACTTGGTGACCATTGACCATCAACACAGAACTGAACTGACTGACTTGGTGACCATTGACCATCGACACAGAACTGAACTGACTGACTTGGTGACCATTGACCATCAACACAGAACCGAACTGACTGACTTGGTGACCATTGACCATCGACACAGAACCCAACTGACTGACTCGGTGACCATTGACCGTTGACACAGCACTGAACTTACTGATTCAGTGATGGTGACCATTGACACAGAACCAAACTGACTGACTCGGTGACCATTGACCATCGACACCACACTGAACTGACTGACTCGGTGACCATTGACCATCAACACAGAACCGAACTGACTGACTTGGTGACCATTGACCATCGACACAGAACCGAACTGACTGACTTGGTGACCATTGACCATCAACACAGAACCGAACTGACTGACTTGGTGACCATTGACCATCGACACCACACAGAACTGACTGACTCGGTGACCATTGACCATCAACACAGAACCGAACTGACTGACTTGGTGACCATTGACCATCGACACAGAACTGAACTGACTGACTTGGTGACCATTGACCATCAACACAGAACCGAACTGACTGACTTGGTGACCATTGACCATCGACACAGAACCCAACTGACTGACTCGGTGACCATTGACCGTTGACACAGCACTGAACTTACTGATTCAGTGATGGTGACCATTGACACAGAACCAAACTGACTGACTCGGTGACCATTGACCATCGACACAGAACTGAACTGACTGACTTGGTGACCATTGACCATCAACACAGAACCGAACTGACTGACTCGGTGACCATTGACCATCGACACAGCACTGAACTTACTGACTCGGTGATGGTGGCCATTGACCACCGACACAGAGCCAAACTGACTGACTCGGTGGCCATTGACCGTCGACACAGAGCCAAACTGACTGACTCGGTGACCATTGACCATCGACACCACACTGAACTGACTGACTCGGTGACCATTGACCATTGACACAGAACCAAACTGACTGACTCGGTGCCCATTGACCATCGACACCACACTGAACTGACTGACTCGGTAACCGTTGACCATCGACACAGAACCGAACTGACTGACTCGGTGACCTGCAAGAAGACAAATCACAAGGTTATTGTTTTCATATTTTGATAATAAATGTACTTTGAACTTTGATTTTTGAAATCTGTTAATGAGATAAAATGGCGCTTTCACCAACTCACCGTGAGGAAGCCATGAGAGATCTGTGTATGGAAGGGTTTAGTTTAATTTGCTTAGTTAAAAAATCCTCGTTACTGTGCTGTGTCCATGCACAATTATTGTCTGTCACATCACACTTCATCTCACAATTATTAGCAAAATGTTCAGATCAGACCTCTTGCAGCTAGTTGACATAGGTTCATGTGTTGTTTGGAGACACAAAGTTTCAAAGTAAATTTATTATCTAAGTACATATATGTCACCGTATACAACTCTGAGATTAAGTTTCTCATGGGCATGCTCAGTAAGTCTGTAATAGAAAAACAACCATAATAGAATCATTGAAAGATTGTACCAACTGGGAGTTCAGTCGGTGTGCAAAAGACAACAAACTGTACAAATAGTAAAAGGGAAAAAGTAATAAATTAATAAGCAATAAATATCAAGAACGTGAGATAAAGAGTTGTTGAAAGTGAGTCCATAGGTTGTGGGGACATTTCAATGATGGGGCAAGTGATGTTGAGTGAAGTTATCCTCTTTGGTTCAAGAGCCTGATGGTTGAGGGGGTAATAACTGTTCCAGTTAACATGTTTTAAAATTGTCCTTGCCAGAGTATTAATGCCCAGTGGACTGGAGATTCTATTCTAGTCAGTGGCCACTTTATTAGGTATACCTGTACACCTGCTCGTTAATACAAATATCTAATCAGCCAGTCACATGGCAGCAACTCAATGCAAAAAAGCTTGCAGACATGGTCAACAGGTTCAGTTATTGTCCAGACCAAGCAACAGAATGGGGAAGAAATGCGATGGACTGTGGAATGACCATTGGGTCCAGATGGGGTGGTTTCAGTGTCTCAAAAATTGCTGATCTCCTGGGATTTTTACGGACAACAGTTTACAGAGAGTAGTGCGAGAAACAAAAATTATCCTGTGAGCAGAATCTCTACGGGTGAAAATGCCTTGTTAATGAGAGAGATCAGAGGAGAATGGCCAGACTGGTTCAAGGTGACAGTAATTCAGATAACCACATGTTACAACAGTGGTGTGGAGAAAAACATCTCTATGCGTGTAACACATCAAACCCTGTCGTGGATAGGTCACAGCAGTGGAGAACCACAGCAGGTTCCACTCCTGTGCCAAATAAGTTGGTCGCTGAGAGTGTACCTGGGCTTTTTACCTCAGTGCCTTGCTCAGCAAGTTCCACATACACTAGCTGGAGAATTTCCTCCAAGATTGTTCTTCTGTCTTGTCCTGATGGCCCCTTAGTTCTAGCCTCAGGCATTTGTAACTTCTGCTACAGCAGCAGAGGTACCTAATAAAGTGGCCGCTGAGCACAGCTCTCAGGCAAAATCGTGGAACTCAAACTTAACGGATGAAGACATCACAGAGGAAGAAGATGGCATTGATTTCAAGCTAGTTTTAGTTGATTCTCAGGTGTACAGCTTATGAGAGGGGACTGAAGAGAAGTCAGTTTAATATTTTCTTTTTTTTCTGAGGAGAAATTTTTTTTCTAAATTGAACATAGTGCAGTGAATCTAATGTTACTTGTAAAATTCTGCAAGTTATTAATGAGAAACACCAATTACACAGGGAGACTAAAAAAATTGGGGTTGTTTTCTTTGGGGCAGAAAAGATGAAGGGGAAATTTCAAAAAGTGTTCGGAAGTGTTTTGACAGAATAAATTAAGTGATAATCTGTTCACTGGCAACAGTGACTCAAGGTCAGCGATTTAAGCCAAACAGCAAAAGAGATATATTAAAACTGGAAAAAAGTAGAATATTTCAGAGGCGAATTGAACCTGATCTGGAGAAGACAATTATCTAGCCATTGAGGAAGTGTAAGGGGTGGTTCATTCTTATAAATAGCACAAAAATCACAAGATTCCAAGACTCATTTCGTGCTTTCACATAGCGGAGGATCGACGTGAGCATATGCAGCACCGACTGGGAAAAGCTGCAGGGTTCTTAGTAGCTGTCAGTACTGTATCCCAAACTGCTCTTTACACTAGGTGAAATGCTGCTTGCAAAAACACAATCATTCTTTTCTTCCACAGATGCTTTCATTGAAGTAACTGGTTGGCATGGGCCTTTGCTGCAGGCTGTAGATCCCACCTGCAAGTTTCCAACCCACACCACCCCTGGCCCCGGCCACCAATCAGTAGTCTTTTTGTGATTGGTTTTTAGATCCCTTCCAGACCTTCAACAGTGCGTCTCAAGAGGCTGTGTCAGGAGTAGGTGCAGAACACCATCTTGGGTTCGTCAATAGGAGGAGGCAAAACTACTACAACTATGTGCCTCATTTGAACACAGAATAACCCTGCTACAGTATCTACTTTCACATTTATGATTATACACTGAATGGCTTTGTGTATGTACAGGAATCATTCTCTTTAGGTGTGCAATAGATATCACCGAGTATTCCTGCCTCTGTCTCCTGATTCCGTAATACATGCACATTCACAGCTTGTTTGGTCAGTAGACCAGTCTCCCTCCTTCCGAAGCACATAGGGCAGTCCGCTTCATGAAGGTCTTGTACCATGAGTATGTGCCCTGTTTTGTGGCCATTGTAACAGCAGAGCATAGAAGCATAGAAATTTACAGCACATTACAGGCCCTTTGGCCCACAGTGTTGTGCCGAACCTACTCTAGAAACTGCCTAGAATTTCTCTACCGCATAGCCCTCTGTTTTTCTGAGCTCCATGTACCTATTAAGACATCCTAATGTACCTGCCTCTACCGCCTTCACTGGCAGTGCATTCCACATCATCTTATAGACAAAGCATCATGAATCAATATCCATGACAAGCTAATTTATCATTTCCATCCAGATGATCCATGAACTACCGACCCTCCACATGCACCCAACCTAATGCTTTCCCGCTGATCTCAGTGTCTTATGCTTGATATCGTGGTGTCCCTTTGTTCCCTGTCATTCCTGAGAACCTCCATGAGTTTATCCACCTTAAACATGGTCTTCACTTGGTGCAGATCCAGGGTGTAAGGCTGAGTCTGCTTCGACTCACCATGTCCCTCGTGCGTCTCCCTCCTGCCCATCTCACCACTCATGCTCCTACAATGGAACCTCTGACTCACAAGCTAATGTTAAAAGTTCAAAGTAAATTTATTATCAATGTACATATCTGTCAGCATATTGTACCTTGAGGTTCATTTTCTTGTGGACTTACTTAACAAATCTATAGAATAATAACGATAACAGAGTCAATGAAAGGCCACCTAACTAGGCCGTTCAACCAGAGTGCAGGCAACAATAAACTCTGCAAATACAAAAGAAGAAACAATAATAATAAATAAATATCAAGAAAATGAGATAAAGAGTCACTGAAAGTGAATCCATGGATTGTGGATTTCAGTGATGGGGCAAGTGATGTTGACCCCTCTGGTTCACGAGCCTAATGGTTGGGGGGGAGGGGTAATAACCTGGTGGTGTGAGTCCTGAGGCTCTTGTACCACCTTCCTGACAGCAGCAGCGAGTTGAGAGCATGTCCTGGGTGGTGGGGGTCCCTGATGATCGATGAAAGGTTATGCAAATAATAAAAATGTAAGTAAATAATATGGACAAAATTAGTTGAAAAGTCCTTGATAGTAACATACTATCTTTACCTCCAAGTTATCAGGTTGAACGTCCTAGTTGGGCATTTTCACTCAGAAAAAACAGAACTAATATCAGAAGGCTCTTTATAGAAGGTAACGATTCTCAAACTGTGAAGTGACTCCTGCTTCACTCTTGTATACCCTGTCCTAAGACTAGAGCTGCACAAGATGCTTCAATCTTAGTCTATGCGTGGATTCATAATTACATTTTCATGCTTGTGTCTGACAGTGTAATGGTTTGAATTCATGGGCTTATACATTCAGGGTTATAAAACCACCTGCTGGAAGAACTCAGTAAGTATATATTGATGTGCTGCTATAAATATCTTGTCAGTTTAAATCAGAGGTTACCAACCTTTTTTATCCCATGCCATTAACTGAGGGGTATGTTGACCCCAGGCTGGGGACCCCTGGAACCCTTCCCAAAGCTCTTTGCTTTTCATCAATATCCCTTTGGGGGTTCAGCCCGTTTTGTTTTAAAGTAGTGATATAGTGTATTTGTGCAAACCATTGTTTCAAGTATTTTTACAAACTAAAATTAAAATACTCCAGGCCATTTTTCACGAAGGAACATAGAAGCTGTTGAGGCAGGTGATTGGAGATGCCACAAGATGATCGCAGAGATAGGTACCAGTTCAAGACCATCACTACCTCCACTGGAGCAGACATTCTGCTTGGGTTATAAGAAGTGTGGAATGCAAGTGTACGGTTTTAAGCTAGAAGGTCACCCAGGAGGATCATTGCATTCCTCAAAAGAAAGTAGGGTCAGTATTTGGAGCTGCAGCATTTTTAGATGTTTGATTAAAAACATTTGGGAGGATTAGTTTTCCATTTATCTGGGAAGGAGCAGACAGTAAAGTAAGCCTTCCTCTACTGTTAATTTCTTTCCTTTAGCCAGTTAGACTTGCTTTCTGCTGCTAAAGGAATATTGACCTTACATATAAAAATTCTGGTCACATTGGTGCCAAGCTGTGGTCTCCATCGAGTCTGTGGCTCGGGCTTACTTGCTTTTTTAAGTTGGTAGGAAGGGATCTGGGGACAGAGAGGAGGGTTAAGGGGTCAGGTTATGGTTTAGGGATAGGGCTGTGGGGGAGTTGGAGATCAGGCAGGAATCTGAGCCTCCGAGTTTGAAGGCCAGTGATGTGGACATGGGATGAAGGACATCCATGATCGGATATCGGGCTGGTAGATCAGAGAGGAGAAGGACCAGTAAGTTATTGGTGGGTTCCTGATCAGATTTCCCTGTGGACTGGAGGCTCAAGGGCTGGTGACCTCAATAGGTACTCGGATTGGTGAAACTATAGGCTTAGTTTTCAGGCTCCTGTCAAAGGCTAGTCTGGATTTTGGGGCCTCATCCCGAGTCCTCATTCGGCATCATTGGCAAATCCTGGGGCCTATTACAAAGATCAGACCCCAAAGGTCAATCAGGAAACCTGAGTCGGTGAGAATTTGAGTCCACTAGTGTCATGAATTGACCTGTATGGATAGATAAGGTTTTCAATGTACCCATGACAGTAGTAAATCAAATTATAATTTGCAGACTAGAAACTCTGAATATCTTTTCATTCTGTAGTTGTTGGACCAGCCACTGTAGTTGAAATACATAATAGTGGGATTGCTCATTGACCATGGTGGCTGGCTTTTATATGCTCGGAATTTTGTGTGAGTGAATCCTAGCTGAGTTTATTCAGCTGGTTTTGGGATAGCCTTTTGCCTGGAGCAAGATTTAAAGATATACAGTGGGTTCCGGTTAATTGGAACACATTGTGACCAGTACATATTGGCCCAATTAAGCGGCTGCTCCAATGAGCCGAACTTTTATCGAAGTGGTTTAACAAAAGGTAAAATACCGTTTAATTAAGTAACAAATCATGTATTTAAATGAAATACAGAATGAATTAAAACGCTACCAATATTACTACAGTGCTATGAAACTGTATTAGTTCTTAATAGTTATCGGCAGAAAAATTCATCCATTGAACACTGCCATGTTGTTTTGATTGACTGTAAATGAACAAAATCAGTGCAGATTCCTAGCACAGATAATGGACTGTCTTCATTGCCTTCCTGCATGAAGCAGTGTTGGTCAGTCCAAATGAATAACATACACACACACACAACTGATGCTATTTAAAGGCCGTTGGCTCCAGGCACGTGCATTGTGTAACGGCCACACAAGTGCAAGCGATCGACACTGGTCAAAAACTGTTCAATCTTCTGATCTTCATTTTTGATATAACATTCAATAAGATTGCCTACCCTTCAAATTTTTCATGGTTCCTAACTTGCTGAAGTAGTGTAATTGTTTCATTTTCACTCCCAGCCATTTCTGGCATCTCGAAGTCTGAATGTTTGAAACCGCAGAGAGCAAACCTGTTTGGAATTGTCTTACTGCTAGTTTCTCACCATCCACCAGTGACACTAATCACTGCTTTTTGAATACAAATATACACAATTAACACTATTTAAAAACTCTCACTATAAGCGCAGTGTAGAGTCTTAACAGTCACCCAAGTGCACCTGACTGACACTGATTAGAAGCTGTTTGGCAACAGTGTCCTTCTGCAATAAGTGACATAGTGTCCCAAATAAACCAAGGAAATCCCAGCTATTTTCTTGATTAGTTTTTGTTCTTTAAGAGTTGCCCCACAGAAGTGGCTGCCCTGAATGAGTGATAGCCCAAGTAACTGGAGTCCACTGGTTTGGCTCTTGGAGTCAGGAGTTGTTGAAGACTAGCAATAATAGACATGGCTTTAAAAAACAGAAGACAGTACTTAAATAGAATACTTGCAAAGGATTTCTACATGGGTGAATTTCTCCAACTCCTGATGCTGTGAAGAAAAGTAGTTTTCAGGACCCGAACTTTTGAATGGCAGAGGGTGTACATCATATTACAGTATAATACAGCCCAAAATCTTGTAACCTACTCTTATTATCAATATAACTCTTCCCTCCAACATAGCTCTCCATTTTTCTAACATCCATGTGCCTCACTAATAGTTTCTATAATCTTCTGATGTAGTTGCCTCTACCAACACCTGGCAGGGCATTCTCTGCACTCCCCCCTCTTTGTGGAAAAAAATTTAGAGTTCAAAGTGAAGTAAGCTGACTTCCCTTAGTCATATTTATGAGTTTATGGAAGCATTTCTCTGTGGTGCACTGCATTCCAGAGTTCCATAAATCGCACAAGTTCTTCCTTGCCTTTCAGTAGACCATTCCATCCAACTGATAGTAGATGGAGCAACGCTAATGCTTCCAGGTAACAACCCGTAAACCTGCAGAGTGGCCATAAATGGATCAGAGGCAATGTTGCTTCTCCAGATTTGCTCTGTATTGAGAACAAGGGCCAGCATGTGTGGTGAACTACATAAACCTGTCTGGACACGCTTCCCCCCCCGCTGACTGCTCCTGTGGCTCCTCCCACAGACCCCTGTATAAAGGCGATTGGAGGCACTGCTCCGCCCTCAATCTCCAGGATGTTGTGTGGTGGGCTTTTGCTGCTGACGGTGCTTTCTTCCAGCTAATAAAAGCCTATCTCGACTCACATCTCCGAGAGTTATTGATGGTGCATCAGTGTGAAACTTTCAAAGGGTTAATTGTGGATTTGCCATGATAGTATTCTCATACAGGCATGGAATTCAGCCCAAGGATGTCATTATTCAACACATATTTATCACATATATATTTATTAAATTCCAGACTATTGAAAAGTACATGACTTTAAATGTGTATGTATCATAATTATGTAAATTCAATGATTGTAATAAGTTAAGCTATAGTGATTTTGTTTTTATTATAAATATTATTATAAATGTCCATCTTTCCTCTCCCATATCAGCACAAAGATTTTTAACATTTTCAAATTTAAAATTTGAAATACAACACAGGACAGAATTGTTTTTATTCATTTCCCATCAGGATGCTGGAAGCCAACAAATTGGTTTTCTTTTGGGAAGTTGTGGGGTAACTGTAGCTCTGACCAGTGATGCTTGCCATAAAGGCTTGCCTAAAAGTCCAACAGGCGAGATTCTCCAGTTTAAAGGTAATTTTATTTCACTTTGTTTACTCTTTCCACATTAGTTGCATTTTGTTGTCATTAGCTTCTCGGACAAAGCTAATTTCAGATATGTGCAGCTCCATGAATAGTGAGGTTCGTTCTCTTGTAATTTCTTCACAATATAACATGACATTCTTTTTCTTTACGTGGTGATTTAATAACAACACCAATGAAAAGGTAAAAGTTGAATTCTAATTTAAAAATTGACAGTCCGTCTTACACGAGGAAATCTGCAGATGCTGGAAATTCAAACAACACACACAAAATGCTGGTGGAAGGGAGCAGGCCAGGAGCATCTATAGGGAGAAGCACTGTCGACGTTTTGGGCCAAGACCCTTCGTCAGGACTGACCTGACCTGAAGCATCAACTGTACTTACCATAGATGCTGCCTGGCCTGCTGCGTTCCACCAGCATTTTGTGTGTGTTGCAGTCCATCATACATACAGACATAAAGAAAGTTTGAGTCGAGAATTTGTTTATGTGGTATTGTCTGAGCATTAATATTTAAAACAAACATTCTAATGCTAATATTTCAGGTACCTAAGCACATTATTTGGAAGATAATATTCAGTTTACAAACTGAGATGTATGAAATGTGATAGAGGAATGGATTTGAATTTAACCCATTCACTTCTGGAGACCAAGTGCAAATCTATTCTAAACTAATAGGATGTAACATTTCTTCTTAGGCTGCAAGAATTCTAAATAAAGATAACATTGGCATTTTCAGTTCCAGATGTTTACTGGGCACATTTCAAAACCCTATGAATTTGATAGTAATTGGCAGCCTTATTCAGAAGCTGAGAAGATTAGCTAATGTGGTATATTAGAATTTCACGTGCATTGTAGAGTTGTGCTATCTGCATTTGGATATACAGAAATGCTCATTGAGAGAGCTTAAAGAAAGCTCTATTCTACAAATAAATCATGATAAACCTGGGTTTCAGATGCTTAATTGTTTTGTTATTCCTCTTCTATGTGCATTACTGTGTAAAATATATATCTTTGTATTTCTAATTCTAATGTAAAGAACCAACCAACAAAAAAATCAAGTACAGTAAGTTTGCTATTGGTCATTTACTCATGTCTTTGTTCTTGTGAATAAGCTATTATAATATTTTCCACAGATTGTACTTTAGCTGATATATGTATACAGTGGATTCTGATTAATTGGGACACATTGGGACCTATACATTTTGGCCCAGTTAAGGAGCTACCCAAATTAGTTAAAATTCCATGGAAATAGTTAAAAAGGTATAAAAAAGACAAACTACCATTTAACTTAGCAACATGTATTTAAATAAAATACAGAACAAAATGAAACATTACCAAAATTGTTCCTAATAGTTATCAGTGGAGGAACTCATCCAGTATATGCTGCTGTGTTCTTTTGATTGACTACGAATGACCAAAATCCACACCGACACCTTCTTACTGCCTTCGTACAATGCTTTCGACAAGTGCATCCTCCAAATCTTCATTATCATTGTAATATTCAAGATGATTGTCATTACCTTTAAATTCTTCCTAACTTGTTGAACTAGTGAAATGATTTCATTTTCACTCCTGGCTACTTCTAACCTCTCAAAGCCTCAATGCTCGGTGCTGCAGTGAGCAAAGCATTTCTGGATTTTCTTACTGCTTATTTCTTGCCAACTATCAGTGACAAAAATCACTGTTTTTGGAGCATAAATGCACACTACTGACGCTATTACCAATCTGTTCCCAATAAGTACGGTGTAGTGTCTACCGGCCACACAAATGCACAAAACTGCTGCTACCTAGAAACTGTTCAGCAACAGTCTCCGGCCCCAATTAAGGGACAATGTCCCAAAGAAATAAAGGGAAGCCCAGCCATTTCCATGATTAATTTTTTGTTCTTTAAGAGCTGTCCCAATTAACTGGAATCTACTGTATTTTTAATTTGTTTTATAACAATTATAAAATTGTTAGTTAAAATATGACTTAACTGATTGGAAATGTATGCAGCTAAATGTATTGGAGTTTTGAAGGTTAGGCTGATTTTGCCTTTTCTCATTTTGTGTTAGGTTGGCCACGGTTGCTGTGGTTCGTAACAGAATCGAAGCACCTGTCTAAGCCTCCGCGAGACTGGTTCCCTCACGTCAAGGATGCGAACAATGACACTGCATACATTGAGGTGCGGTGAACTGACATTCTTAGCAAAGTGTTTTCCATCCAATTACTCAATCAATGTCATAACTAACTTTCAACTTGTAACGAGTGTGATATTCCAGGCACTTAAAATTTACTTATGAAGATTGAAAAAGCAATTACATTTTCTCCATTGCTAGTGGTGTCTCACTGATTCTGGAATTCACCCCTGTGATGTTTAGGGTACATTTATAAACGTGCACACTTGAAGGTGGCTGGTAAGCTAATATTGTAGCCACGCAGTCTAAACTACTCACAGATGTTAATTAATATTGTCACTCAGAATTTAAGTCAATTATTTCATAAGAACATAAGAAATAGGAGCAGGAGTAGGCCATCCGGCCCATCAGCCTGCTCCGCCATTCAATTAGATCATGGCTGATCTGTCCGTAAGCTCAGCTCCATCCACCTGTCTTTTCCCCACAAACCTTAATTCCCCTACTATGTAAAAATCTATCTAACTGTATCTTAAATATATTTAGTGAAGAAGCCTGAACTGTTTCCCTGGGCAGAGAATTCCACAGATTCACCATTCTCTGGGAAAAAACAGTTTCTCCTGATCTCTGTCCTCTGTTAATTTCTGTTAACTGTTGACAAATTTACAGATATGGTGAAAAAAGAGAGAGGTGAACGTTCTGTTACTGCTAATTTCTTTTTGTGTTCCCCTTAGGATGGGAAAAAGCTTTGGTCATTTAATAAAGCAGACATTTTCAATAGGAATATTGAGTATTCATTGGATCATCTTTTTCTTAAGCCCATTACCCTACTGTTTGGGCCTTATCCTCGAAGATCCTTCCTCTCCCAGGGATGAGGTGTTTGGAGTTTCTGCTGGTGTTTCTGTGGCTCTGGGATTTTATGGAATGGGGTTGCTAGACCCATGCCCAAACCTCCTCCTTTCTCAGCCCAGATTGGGACTGTCCATGGCAAAGTTATTCATTAGATCATACATCAGTATAATGCCATGAGGGCATCTGTATTCTGTATGAGGAATCTTCACACGGGTGATGCAAGCAGAAATTCCTCAGGGAATCTCGTATTCTGCTTCCGTCACCTCAGTGGAGCACAACAGGAGATTCCTGCCAGGAAAATGTCTGAGAAGCCTCACCTTGCCTGAGATTTGCCGTGTTTTCAGATTCATTCAGGCAGTCCCCAGTTTATATAAGAGTTCCATTCCTGACAACTGTCCTGAACCAATTTTTCTGCAAGTGAGAGACAGAGTATTTCAAAGATGGTCGATTAACAAGAACATCTATCAATTGCTCCCCTGTGTGGTTAGATTGTTATCGACTCGGGAGGATTTTTCACATTAGATACCATGGTTAGTTTCAATGGATCTTACTTTGTTTGATAAGGTATTTTACAAGTAATTTGTCAGTTTCCAAAGCAAATATCTTTAGCAGCCACCTGCTGAGGGTTGCCAGGTTAATCTTAAAAGCAATTCTGTCAATTGCTTACTGTGGGGAGCTTGAATGTGAACAACATTTTATTTTAAAAACTATTTGCTATGTCATCACTCCTAAAGAAATTTGCATTTCTGTTACAAGCTTCTCCATCTTGAATTTCTTTTCAAGTTGTATTAAATTAGATTTCTATAAATCAGGTCTCCATAACCTGCGAACCCCAAAATGTTGTTTTTTTCACTCTCAACTTTAAGGTGGAGTGGAAGTAAAGGCAGGAAACTGCAAGTTTCCTTTGGCATCCTGCTATGACATCCAAGCAGTAGCGTGGATGAACATTAAGAACATGTTTACAGGCTGGACTTTCATTCTTAACTTTTGTCTGGTCAGAAATGTGTTGGTTCGAAAAAGATAGATGGGGAGATTTCAGATGCATTTTTCTTTTTTTTAAAAAAAAGCAGAGGGCAGTCCTTATACAACCAAAACCAAAGAAGTTCAATACATTAAATACACTTCTTGCATCAGTCTTCACCATGGACTGGTATTAACACATTAACCCGTTTAATATCATTGGATATCATATCCCTAAGGTTTTAAATGGGTTAATGTGACTCTTTGTTCAAAAAAAAAGGGCCAAGGCAGAGAACTAGAGGCTGGTTAGTTTAATAACTATTATCAGTATGACACTAGAGTCAGTCATCAAAGTGGAAAGAGTTAATCATTTAGGAAAGATGAATTTAATTAAAGCTAGTCAACATGGATTCATAAAGGTAAATCAGATTTGCCAAAATTTGCTCAAATTTGTTGAGATGTAACAGGGAGAATTAATAAAGAGAACTGGTGTTTTTAGACTTCCAAAGACCTTTTGCCAAAGTGTCAAATGGTAGGCTGATGCATAAATTAAAAACTGACTGTCTTGTAGTAAAAAAGGAGTTGGATAAATGGGACTTTTCCAGACTGGAAGGAGGTTACCGGTGCAGTAACACAGGGCTATGTCCTTTGTACACAATTGATCATTATTTACATTAGTGACCTAGAGGAAGGAATAGTATGCAGAGCTGGTATCATGTCTGCTGATGATATGGAAATGGTGGAAGGGGATGTGATAAAGATATTGTGATTCTGCAAAAAGAGAAAGGTAAGATTGAGTGAGTGGGCGAAAGTCTGGCAAATAGAGTTCATTGTACCCTGCATGAGGTCAAGCACTTCGAATGAAGAAATCAAAAGGCAGGTTATCAACAAAATGAAGATGGAATACAAGTGAGCATCACACAGAGGGATTTAGGTGTTCTAGCGCATAAATTGCAAAAAGCTAGCAAGCAGCTTCAACAAGTAGTTCAGAAGGCCAATGACATTTTGGCTTTCATTGCAAAAGGAATAAAATTTAAAACTTGGGCTGTTCTGTTGCAGTTGTACTGGGTGATGCTGAGGCAGTACAAGCTAATTTCAAGGTTGAAAGGGTAATGCTATTAAGAGAGTCTAAATAGTTTTGGTCTCTATAAGAATGACGGTTAACCTTATTCAAATATAGAGTGGTGTTAGAAAGTTTGTGAACCCTGTAGAATTTTCTCTATTTCTGCCTAAATGTGACCTAAAATGTTTTAGATCTTCATGCAAGTTCTAAAACTAGATAAAGAGAACTCAATTAAATAGATAACATTAAAAAATATTGTACTGTACTTGTTTATGTACTTGTTAAGAAAAACTATCCGGTGTTACATGTTGGACTTGCGTGAAGATCTGGTCATGTTTTGGGTCATATTTATGCAGAAATGGAGAAAATTCTACAAGCTTTCTAGCACTACTGTACAAGATCCTTGACAGGTTAGATAATGGAATACATTCACTGACAGGGGAGTCACAAACAAGGAAACATAATTACAAGCCAAGGGGCTGGTCATTTAAAACTTCTTCCAGCATAAGACAGTGAATCTACCCTGGCAGGTGGTGGAAGTTGGGAGTAGTTAAAATGGAGGTGGATAAATATTTGATAAATCAAGGGACAGAGAGGAATGGAGAAATGACATGGAAGAGGAGTTGAGGCCAGCACAAATCAGACATGACCATATTAAACGGTGAGGCAGACTTGAAGGGTCTAACAGGCACGCCTGCTCGCATTTTCATGTATTCGTATATAAACATCATGTGGAATAATTAGTTTGCATATTTCATGATCTGAAGGAGGTTTGTGATCAGGAAAGTGAAATTGTATCAGCCACATAGAGTCTAGTTCATTGGAAAGAACATGAAATGTAATTCATGGTCACAGCCACCTGTTGAGGTTCATTTAACTCTCAAAGGCAGTAATTTATACTTATAATTTTATTTAGAGGTAAGGAGAAAACATATGCTAGATATTTTTTTTTGAATTACTGCATCTTTGGATGCAGAAACCTGTTTGGAATCAAGATAGATTTGATTGTGTTAAGTTTTTAAATATACGACAATTTGCTTTCGTTCTATTTAACTATAGTCTTCAATTATACTATGTAATTTGGAAAATCATTGTACGGAGCTGCTGGGAAAATTGTGGCATGGATTAGGAGATTGCTTCTTCAGTTACCTGTTTTTTATAGAGATATGACTGATAACATATATATATGTAAAAGCACAGAAATAAGTATTTTAGTTGAGTTCACTTTGTGATGTTGGAGACAATTTTGTTCAATGCTCTTGAGTTGGATTGATTTTATTTCTTACATCCTTCACGTAAGTGAGAGGTAAAAATCTTATGCCTCCATCTAAATGTGCAATGAGCAAATGATAGTAATTTGTAATAAATAGTATGTATAGTAAGACATACAACGGAACAGTTAATGTAGATTAGAGATACAATTGTGTCAGTGTGAATTAATCAGTCTGATGGCCTGGTGGAAGAAGCTGTCGCAAAGTCTATTGGACCTGGCTTTAACGCTGCGGTACCATTTCCCGGATGGAGTAGTTTTAAAAAGTGATTAAGATTTGTATAACAAAAGTAAGAGGAAGATATCAATAATGAATGTTTGGATTAATGCATCTAGAAAGTGTCAAAATAATGGCAGGGTGGATTGGATTGCTTCAGTGGACCTATTGGAGAAATACAGAAGGTTTATTCTAGCTGTTCGTAAGGCTGTTAATGTGGGGGAAAGTTGTCTGGCTGCAGAATTGCAGAGCAAATTGCACTGAGTGTTCCCAACTGCATCAACATCCTTGGTCTGTTTTTCATTACTAGTACAAGACTTGTAAGGATGGCAGCGTGCTAGGCGTCACTGTGACCAGAATTGCACTCCTGACCCATTGTCAGGCCCTGACTCAGGCTTGTGCATACACAGAAGGTAAGGTTTCCTCTTCTCCTTCCTATTACTGAAAGCAAGTAAGACCAAAGTGGCAGCGTAACTCAGTTCTGTATGTGGAGAGGCGCTAATGCCTTGCAATGAAACGTCCTGCATACCAACATAAGTTGGTGCCTATATAGAAAGCGAGAGCTTGTGTGGCGTGTGAATGAATCTCCAAGTGAAACCTACACTCGGTAGCAAATCTAGAACTGAGTAAATTGCAAGCTATTAAAAAATGCATTGATTATCATCATCAGCCTCTTATCTATTCTCTGAGTGAATGAACCTGAAGAAATTGCTAAAATAAATGGCAGTTGTATGGTTCCCTGCAGTTTTGAAAATTGGGTCTTTGGAATGCTGACATTATTTACACCACATGTTCGCAATTGTGGACCCAATCCCTACACCCATCAACTTTGATGATTAGGATTTACAGATAGACTTATTTGAAAAATTCTCAATTTGTTCTCTGTCAGAGGATCCACTGGGCTTTGTGGTTTCTCATGTTTATGACAGAGGCCCATTATGTCTATGCTGAGACTCCTAAGTCACATTCCTGCACATTTCTCTTGCAGCTGTTCTTTCTCATGTGCTCCCTGTTCTCTTGCCCCCACCCGCCAGCCTCAGTGCAGCAACTAATTAACCTATCAAGCAGCATGTCTTTGGGTTGTGGGAGGAAACCGGAGCAGCTGGAGGAAGCCAGGAAGAGTGTGCGAACTCCACACAGCACCAGAGTTAGGTTTGAATGTGGTTTGCTGAGACCAGACTTGCTGCAATAGTGTGCTGCCCCCAGTCGTGTTTTTTTTTTCAAAGTCCTTATTGTAAAACGTGATAAAATATTTACAGTAATCTGGAGCCATAGTGTTTTCAAGAAGATGTCAATAAAATGCTGAATAATTGATTAGCAATATAGCTGGCGTATTTGAAATTTGTTTTGTTAGTTTATGTTCCTGTAAATGGCCATTTGATTTTTGCAATTTGTGACACCTCCAAGACAGCACACGTAATAAAACCCAGACTGTTATTTATCAATAATCGGCGATCAATCCAGGAGTGCATGCATGAGTTTTGTGCAAATAAAAGCAGTACATTAATTCAGGGAAAACAGGAAGTTGAATTGATAATTAGGTGGAGTTTGTTTTTTCTTCTGTAAATTCTTTACACTCTAAAACAAATACAAACGACCCTTAATTATTAACAATACTTGATCTGAATCAAACTGAAATATGGAAAGTTATAGAAGGAAATGCAAAATATTTAAAATGCTTAGTGGATGTGTCCAGAATCTTTTTAATAAATTCTTAAACTTTATCTAGCAAGGGGAAAATTCTAAAATAATAAAGATTTGCATTAAAACTTGGCTTCCAAAGTATCATAATACAGAGAAACCGACTGAAAAGAAAACTCAGTAGATCCAGTTCATTCTTGTATTGAGGTTGAAGTCGATGTCTGCTGTTGATGAGGCTGAAGAGCCTCTGCCTTCCATTCCAGTAAAAATAAGGTAAAACATATTGTAATTGTACAGACTTGATGAAGGGTCTCAGCCTGAAGCATCAACTGCTTATTCCCCTCCATAGAATCTGCTTGTTCTGCTGAGTTCCTCCATCATTTTGCAGAGTCTCTTGTGTTTGTAAATATGCTGATATTTGTAGTGTTCACTCTTACGTATCTGCCAGTGGAGGTATGAAAAACAGTGGAACAAGAACTGAGGTACATTTTGTTGAAAAGAACCAGCTCTGAGTCATAATACCCCAAGCATGCACTGTCCCACTACATATGTGATGAGTAATAAATAGCTGTGTGTGTCTAAACGATACCTCCCTTTAGGAAAGAATGGACATGTGGAGAAAATTGGAGGGAGTAATAAATACGTTGTGACGTTTGGATTGAAGTGAAATGTATTCTTTTTTGTTAATTCTCTTCAAAAACTTTACTTCAGCTGAGATAGTCTTATCTTTCTTAAACAGCGGAAACCATTGTGAATGTATTGGATTTTAAGAAAGATGTTGGTTTGTGGCATGGTATTCTTACGGTAAGTTTATTTTATTAAATCCATGCATATAGCTACTGCACATCAGAACTTCATGTTTTCTTTGTGTTGAAGATTGTTGGTTTCATCTGACTGATCATTTTACATTAGAGTTTCCTAGGGCAGGAGGAGGTTATATGGTCCAACCAGTCTGAGATTTTTTTTTTCCTCCCAACATAGCTTAGCTGTCTTTCCCACTATCTATTTCACTTCTTCAGAAACACACAAGTAAAGTTTTAGAATGAGGGTTGGTCTCTTTGGGTTTGTGAGTGATGCTGCTGACATAGTAAAGCTCTTCACATTAGATCATCTTCACCTCTGCCATCTTCTCTCAACTTGTCAGTTGTCCCAAAAACACATATAACATATGATTTCGCTCCTGCAAATAAGAAGTACTGAAATTTTAGTTTCTCCTTTATGTATATGATTAATTTTCATAAATAAGAATAGCAAGGTTGGTTTGGTAGACCAGATTTCCTCCTTTTGTGCAGTTATATTTCAGTAGTCTTGAATAACAATTGCTTTGACTTTATCGGTATAAGACAATACCAATCACTTTTTAATTTTGTTCGTAAACAAGTTCAACAATACTAATTTCTGTTTTAAGCAACCCTGCTATGTTTTGACTGTCATAATCATGAGTATTAGATTGCGTTTGATTTTATCCTTAACTCAATAATTCAAATTTGATTTGCACTGTAGGCAGTGGAAATCCTAAGTGACGTGAATGGACAAAAAACTAAGTAGAACTCTGAGTGGGTGGTTCCCACAAGGAGACTTCCACATGTGATAAGTCTGCATGTGAGGGAACTGGGATTTAGCAGATTCAAGAGACGAATCATCATGATTAAATACTTTGTAACATGAGTATTGCACGATGTAATTCCAAATTCTGTCTAAATCCAGATAATATTTAGAGTTGTTTCTCTTTTTGAAACAAGCGACAATGGTAACGGAACCTAAGGAAGAGACTTACCTTAAGCGAACTCATTTGTGATATGTTGAGATTTATATTCAAATTTGAACCTGGACAAGATGAATGAAAAAGAGAAAAAACAAAATGTTGCAACTGGCAACATCCCTGGGTAGAGAAAGAGAGTAAATGCGACCAACGTTGTCATGAAATGAGGAAGACAGCGCGGTTGTTCTTTGGCGAACCGGCGTCCATTTCAAAGTGACCGAATGCCAGCTGCTTGGACTAAGAAACCCCCACAGAGTATGTGGCCATTATTTCCCGAGGCGCTGGCCTTGCTCAAAAGAATTTCCCTCTCGTTGCCTCCAGAGTCCTCCAATCCGGCACCACCAACTTCTACCTCAATCCAAGAAAGAAAAACAGGACTGTTTCTTCCTGCTCTAGTCTAAGTCTCTGTTGATCCCACCTTCCTGGGATGTTGGTGATGCTGGACCAGCAGACATTCCAAACTAATGAACTTTAGTTTATTAAAATTGGGACACAATTCTAAATCACATTTTTTTCTATGTTACTGTTTGTTAGATTTAAAGGGAGCATTGGGAACAGGACCAGGTAGTTTAAGAGGATTATGAGAACTTAGAGCCTGGAGAGTTGGCAGAGAATCTGTCAACTGTCAACTCCAGAGCCAGTAGTCATAGCCATAGATACCTCAGTAAGGAGAACCAAGGGATATTAGTGGATACAGCAGTTTTCAATAGAAGTGGGTTGAAATATTTGGATCTCACCATGCAATAAACTAGGAAGTATAAAGGATGTTTTCTTGATTCGATATTCCAATCTGGAAGCTTATTATGAAATATTTCTGCAAGCTATCTTATTTGGAAAATGTATGATATAGTTCTCAATAAAAGAGACGAAGTTCTGCCACAATTTACAATCAGATTGGTCTGCTTAAACATTCTGGTACTGCTGAAACTTCCAAGTTCTTATTATTTCTGTGTAGGAGTGTGGTTTAGTTATGAAAGAATGTTAATTGATTCTGAAATGCTTACCCTTGAAATGAAATGCTTTTCCTGAGTGTATTATTTTCTTACTATGTTTTACTGTGCCCCTCAGAGTGTTATGAACATGATGCATGTAATCAGTATCCCATATTCATTAATGAAGGTGAATCCCCTATCATGGATACAGAAAGTCTATGCATATAAGGGTAAGTGCAGAGGGACTGTTTAACAATAATTGTGCAGAAGGAATTATTTAAAGATTGAATATTATTCCTGATTTCTCATTGAAAGCATTCTATGAAAGCTTTGATTAACATATTAAAAATCTGAGCAGACTTTTACTTGAATTTTTTTTTTTGAAAAGAAAAGCGAGTTTAGAGAGAGGATGATGCATTTCATTCCCTGTAATTTCAGCCAAAGTAGCTTGTGTGAAGTCCAGGGATATGCACTGGGCTTTGGTAGCACACAGAGACCAACGAGACATCAACCTCACCTCACTGCGGATGCTTATTGTAGCAGATGGAGCCAACCCTTGTAAGTAGCTTCCTTTCTTACAAACTCCTGCTGATTTAAAGTGAAAATACAGTGTACGTGGTTTGATAATGCAGCTGTCAATGATTCAAATGTAATTTTTGGTTTTGCAGCATAATGCAAAGAATAATGCCCCCAGTACATTCTTAGGTTGTGTTGGTTGTTAATGTGAACAGTGCATTTCAATGTCTATTTCGAGGTACATGTGATAAATAAATGAATCTGAATATGAAGTGCCTAATATTGGACACAGAATTTCCTCACCTTAAAACGTTGATTTGAAAGAGAATGATCACGTCCAAATTTATTTTCAGGGGCAGTGTTAGTAGTACCTCTCTGGTGTTTTAGGATGCTTGTTGAAGGTTGGCCTTGTCTCCGATGCATCCAGGAGGGTGAGGGTCACTGTTGTTCAGCGGGCAGTGAGGCAGGTTTGAAGCTTTGAGTTTTCAGGCCATCTTTATCTCATTCAACCAGTGACCCAGAGGCTCCTGTGGATTTTTCAGTTTGCTCTTGCTACGAGGAAGCACCCTTGATATTTATCATTGGACAACACACACAAAATGTTGGAGGAAGTCAGCAGGTCGGGCAGCATCTTTAGAGGGAAATAAACAGTCGACATTTTGAAGCGAGGCCCTTCATCAGGATGATGATGGTTTATTCCCCTTCGTAGATGCTGCCTGATTTGCTGAGTTCCTGCAGTATTTTGTGTGTGTTGCTCAAGAATCCCAGCATTTGCAGAATCTCTTGTGTTGGTTTTGATAGTTAACTGTTATTTATCCAACGCCTTGTTGTGGAACTTGATTGTTGGAGAACAATGTTATATAACGGGGCTAGTTAGATTGAGGACCACTGCTTTCCAGGTGTTTAATGTGAGGACTCTTGTCTCCTATGTTTCAATATAGGAGTCAAGGTTGCGGTCTCTGAATTTGCTCAAGTATACCTTGTGCACTATTTAGATAAGTAAAGTTGGGTGATGTCTAGTTCTGGGATGGAGATGACAAAGTTCCACCCTGGGGGACCTTTTATGGTTAAAGCACAATAACAAAGAAGACTGAGTCAAAGTCAAATACAAAATCAAGTTCATTGCCACAGAGTGGGGTGGGGGAGGGGATTGAAGCGATGACATAGCCTTGTTGAAGGGGTTGGGAGTCTAGGGAATCTTGGTTCAGATCCTGGCTTGCATTGTAGCAGATAAAGATTAAGCCACAAAATCAAATGATTCATATGTGACAAATCGGTTTTGTTTCTTGAAGTTGTGACTAGCAGAATAATGGGAACCAGTGGATATGGGGTTTCTGGAATTTTTAAAATGTCTTTGATAAGGTGCTAAACAATAAGATAATAAAAAGTTAAGCTCATTGATATCCTGAGGAAGCAGAGAGTAGAAGTAGTTGGGTTGGTTTTGTGTTGGGTGGCTGTGACGAGTGGGTTGCTGCAGATCCCAGTCATTCATATGCAACAGCGGTGGTTTGGATGAAGACGCAGGTGTGATACTTGCAAGTCTGCTGATGAAACCAAGCTGGGGAACTGTGTCGGTAATGAGGACAGTGCCAAGAGGCTTCACGGAGATGAAAGTAGTCTGTGTGAATGTGATCTGCAATATAATGTGGAAAAATGTGAGATAGAATGAAATGACAAATATTCTTCAAATGCTGATTGATTGAAAGGAGCTGATGTTTGGAGGGACCTGTGTGTGCTGTGCATGAAACACTGAAAGTTAGCAGCACAGTAAACAATAACAAGGCAGATGGTATGTTGGCCTTTATTGTAAGAGAATTTGAATACAAAAATAAATGCATCTTATTGCATTTATGGGAAGAAGAGTCTCAAGTTTGTATACAGCATACATACCTTTATAATAAATCTTTGAATTGTGAAGGGAGATTGCACCAGGTATATTGTGTCCCGATCTGATCTTCCTCCCTAAGGACTACAATGAAGGTCGATGCAGCAAAGGTCCATTGATTTGATTGCTGGGATGGGTGAATTCTCATACAAGGACAGATTAAATAGACCAGGAGTTTATAGTAATCAGAACTGTTCACAATTCAAATATTCATAATTCTTCCAAGGCATTAGAGAGTTAGATACAGGGAAGATGCCTCCTCTGACTAGGATGCCTAGACTGAGATGAACAGAAAATTAGAAGGTAGTGGATCTTTGGAATTCTCTACTCCAGAGGACTCTGGAGCCTCTGTCATTTATTGGACAAAAGTTAATAGATATTTGAATAGTCAATGATTTGAGTGAGGGATATAGAATTAAAGTAGGGAGTGACACTGAGGTAAAGGATGTCACATGACCTCATTGAATACTGGAGTAAGATCGCCTGTTACTGCTTTTATTCTTGATGTCTTTCTGTTCAACAATTTGGGCTGGGTCTTGAGCAGTCCAGAAGAGGGTTCTTGGCCCAAAACGTTAACTTTTTATTCTTTTCCATTGATGATGCCTGATCTGCTGAGTTCCTCTGGCATATTGTGAGTGTTGAATTAGTGTTTTTGTTTTTGTTAACCACAGAATGGGACCAGACTTCTTAGGATTGTCCTTCTTGCATGAGCTATGTAGGGTTAAGTTGCTCTTGGAGGTAGGCACAACGTTGTGGGCTGAAGGACCTTTACTGTGCTGTACTGTTCTATGTTCTGTGTTCTCATTGTAAGTGTAAGTTGTAGGCTGTTGCCCTGCATTTAATTTCAATTTAGCAGTAAGAAAAATACACTAGTGCTTGCATAGTGAAATTTAGATTAGTACCTGATTGTTAAAGCTGTTCTAATATTTTGTTAATGTTTTGCTCCTTAGGGTCTATTTCTTCCTGTGATGCATTCCTGAATGTCTTCCAAAGCAAAGGGTTGCGCCCTGAAGTAATATGTCCTTGTGCCAGTTCCCCTGAAGCTCTCACTGTAGCTATCCGCAGGTATGTCATCACTTGTTTGAAAGTTTGAGGAGAAGAGGAAGGGTTTTGCATCTTCAGGTTTGTTCTGGTGACTGGCCTATGCTTGATAAAACTGCAGCTTTCTATTGATCAAGCAATTCAGATATGAACAAGTATCGTTGATGTTAGTATCTACCGTATTCCTGGTTTGCCTGTCATGGTCTTTATGGCTACACAGATCCACAGCAGTTGGGTTCGAAGCTGTAGTCTCCTCTATTGAATACTCGGCAGAGGAAGGTGTACATCACACTTCCCAGCATTAACTGAGGAAAAGTCAGTGTGGTGTTCAAGGTATTAAATTATTATCAAAGTTCATATACGTCACTATGTACAACCCCGAGATGCATTTTCTTGCAGGAATTCACAGTAAATGCAAAAATACAGTCAATAGAATCAATGAAAGACTTACCCCAACAGGACTGACAAACAATCAATGTGCAAACATAGGAAGAACAAAAGGAAAAATAACTAAAAAAATCAAGATCATGAGATGAAGAGTGTAAAAGTCCGTAGGTTGTGGGAACAGTTCAGTCATGTTTTTCATTCTTTTGTATTTGCACAGTTTGTTGTCTTTGCTCTTTAGTTGTTTGTCCATCCTGTTGGGTGCCACCTTGGATTGAGTCTGCAGGGAAGAAAACAAATCTCAGGGTTGTATATGGTGACATGTATATATATGTATTTTGATAATAAGTTTACTTTAAACTTTTGAATGAGGACTCGTAAGTCCCTTTATACCTTTTGATTTCTGGATTTTCTCCTCTTTTAGAAAACAGTCTAAGCCTTTAATCCTTCTACCAAAGTGCATGGCCTTACACTTCTCTTCACTATATTCTTTGTAGAGAAATATAACACACTTAAACAATCTTTTACTGTTGATCCAATATCTGTCTTCACATCAACCCATATATAAATCCTCTTTAGAACAAAAAATGTGGGACATTTTCCATTAAATATTTAGTGTGTGAATATCTAGTAGGAGAGCTAAGAAAAAGGACCCAAGTGGCAACTTTTTCCATGAAGAGAGTGGTGGATATGCAGAACAAGCTGCCAGAAGTGATAGTTATTCATATATGCAGGTACGTGAGAAGGAAAGGCATAGAAGGATATGGGGCAAGAGATTCTGGGGCCAAGTCCATGGTCCAATGAACGAGCTTTCAAGCCGATAAGGTGATAAAGAAGGTGTGTGGCACGTTTGCCTTCTTTGGTAGTGTATAAGAGTAATGAAGTTATGCTGCAGCTTGTATAAAACTTCAGTCAGTTTGCACTTGGAGTATTGTGTGTCGTTCTAGGTGCCCCGTTACAGAGATTGTGCAAAGGAATCACAGGTTTACCAGGATGCTGCCCGGATTAGAGGGGATGGGCCCTAAGAAAAGCTCGGACAACTTTGGGTTGTCTGTCCTAGAATATGGGGGGTGCGGGGCTGATGGAAGACCTAATCGAGGTTTATAAAATTATCGGAAGCATAGACAGGGCAGACAGTCAGAATCTTAACCCCAGAGTAAAAACATTGAACACCAGAGGGTATGCTTTTCAGATTGGGGGCAAATGCCCTGAGGGTCAAGGTTTTCACACAGGGAGTGGTAGATATCTGCAATTAGTTACCAGGGATAGTAGTGGAGGCGATACCCGGAAGTACGGGATATTGACAATACTCGGATATGTAAACTAGGATATGCTTCAATTAATAATCCATTTACAACGCTGTTTCTGGGATTTAAGGACCTGCATTATAGGGAGAGGTTGATTAGCTTTAGACCTTATTCCCTGGAGCAGAGATTTGATAGAGGAGTGTAAATAGGGAAATGCAAGCAGTCTTTTTTTCCACTGAGGTTAGGTGAGACTAGAAGTCACAGATTAAGGACGAAATATGAAATATTTAAGGGGAAATCTGAGGGGGAGCATTCACTCAGAAGGTAGTGAGAGTGTGGAACAAACTGCCAGCGAAAGTGCTGGCTGGGGGTTTTATTTCAACATTTAAGAGTATCTGGATAGGTACATAGATGGGAAGGTTTATGGAGGCCTGTGCTGCAGGTGCAGGTCAATGGGACCGGGCAGATTAATAGTTCAGACTAGATGGGCCAATGGGCCTGTTTCTATGTCCTAGTGCTCTTTGACGCTGATGCACATGAAGAAGACATTTAATGTAAATTGGCATGATGATCCAAATGACATTGTGGGCCGAGTGCTCTCTCCACTGCTGCGCTGTTTTATGTAGGTAAGTAGGCCGAAGCAGACAGCTTGTTTGGCATTGACGAGCTGGGGCAAAGGGCTTGCTTCCCTACTGTATAACTCCATCTCTCTATATTTTAGGCCGACAGATGATACCAACCAGCCTCCTGGTCGAGGCGTTCTCTCCATGCATGGCCTGAGCTATGGGGTAATAAGAGTGGACTCTGAAGAAAAGCTGTCTGTTCTGACTGTACAAGATGTTGGAATGGTGATGCCTGGAGGTATGGCACAGTGGAGTACATTTACAGTGCTGCTTTTTCAACTCAACATGGAGATTAAGCTAATCAGCTTTAAATGCACCGTGCTTTTTAAAATCGCGACTGTGCGTGCATCAAATGTATCAATAATGTTTAGGCAGAAGAAGTCTGTAGAATACATTTCCATGTTAATTTTGCCGAATAGTTGGATGATGAATAGTGAAGCAATATAAATGAATGAATTGTTATGTTATGCTAGTGTGATGCTAAGTTGTTGGTGAGGTGCAAGTGTTAGATTGTTATTAACAGACTTTAAAACTGAAGAAATAGCATTTCTTCATTCATTATTTTACAACTGTCTAAGTGAGCACTTTAAGCAAACAAAAAGTGCAGATGTTATTTAAATTTAATTTTACAAAATATAATTCTTGTTTATTTTTGCATATCCTGACAAGGAATGAAATTATAGTAGCAATATTCCACTTGATATCAGAGGTAGAAAAGACAACATTAAGATGTCCATACTAGATTTATAAAGTGTAGAATTAGACCCAATGGAAGTTAAGTACTGTACATAATCCCATATTCCAGCACTTAGCCAGTAGCCTTTGATGCCAGGTTTCATCTAAATATTTATCCAGTGTTGTGGGAGTACCTCCCTCCAGCACGCCCACAGGTCATACAGAGTAGGCTTCTATACCCCAATGACCAAAATCATTCTCCCTCAGATTCTCCTCCAGCTGTCTTATCCCTCACTTTAAACCTATGTTCTCTGGCTAAAGACACACCAATTAAAGGGAATTTGTTCTCCCTATTTAAGCCACTGATAATTTTGCCTTGTGCACAATGGGTGTGTTTTTCATTAAAAGCGAACCCGCAGTCTCTCAAGGCCTCTCCATTTTTTCATCTCAATCATTCATTCATCAGAGATTTGTACTAATAGGCGTCCTGGTGCTATGCACAAACATGTTATTGCATTTCAATTATTTTTGTAATTGAACAATTCAAGATGCTCAATAGACTGTGCTACTCAGCTACGAGCTATCCTTTCCACATTGGCCACCTGTTATCCAAGTGCCACAAAAGGCGCTGCCTGCTGCCTCCTTAACTTGATCATCTCTCGTGCCTTTATTGAATATATTGCCCTCACTCCAGTTTTAGAAGAGAATGAATTGAGATCTGTTCCTAATATCATCCAGTGCTGTGGGATTTTCTTTCCTCTTTGTCTTAAGTTAAACCCTAGCAATATTTGCTCATAAAACCAAAATCGCCAGATTCTGCAGATGCTGGAAATCCAGAGTAACAAAATGCTGGAGGGACTCAGCATGAATGGAGAGGAAAGAAGAGTCAATGTTTCAAGCAGAAACCTTTCATCAGGACCCTTCCTCTTGTGTTTTGCTGTTAAAATACTGTACTTCCACCCTTGGCAAGGAAGATGCCCTTTGTCTAGTGTCAGATTCAGAAGAGACCAACTGCCCTTTTTGCACTTTCCCTTTGATTTTGTACCAGCTTATGCCCAGGTTCCTAAATAAGGCTTAAACATGGACCTACTGTATACAGTTTGTCATGGAGATAATTCGGAAAATGTGTAGCGTGGATGTTTGATGGTTGGGTAGAGTTGTTCTCCAATCTTGGTGATTTACTTGCAAATGATTCATCACCATACGAGGAGACGTTATCAGTGTGTTGTCAACTGTATTCTGTCTTCCAAATGCTTGGTCTTTATATACTTATGAATCAGTTGATTGGTTGTCATTACGGAAACTTAGTGGTAATGTTGGGAGGATCCATGAATGGTAAAGTGGCATGATCATCTCCCCCTAGTCTCTACCCTTAAAGAGTGAGAGGGGCACAAATTCGACTGAAACTCCTGGCGTAAGCAAACATAGGGCATGCAAGACAATTCCTAGAAGGGTGGTTTTCCTTAAACAATTCTGTAAACAGACGTGCAGACCTCAATCCTATTTGTGCAAACTTAAGAACGGAGAACAACTCAAACCGACCATATATCTTGGAATCTTAATCAATACAATTCTTTGTGTTTCTGCCAGTTAATTAGTATCCTTTTAAATGTACTATGCTTCATATGGTTCTCAATCTTCAGTCTGTTCTAGCGATGATTTGCAGGGTTAATATTAACAGTTATGAATTAGTATGAAAAGGTTCCAAATTGCAGAGGAGTATTTAATGAACCTCATTTTCACTAATCGCAGAATGGTAATCACTTTCAGTTCCTGTTTCGTTGTCCTTGGTTGCTAATATATCAGTGCACATTATCTCACATTTGTCTGTACCTGAAATCATCTCTGTAGCTAGCTTGTTTAACTTCTCCTTGCTCCTTTCAAGTCCAGAAGGTCCAGTTACACACTTATGTAGTTTGCTGCCTTATTTGGTATTTGAGGCATGTCTTCGATTGTTAGTCACTGCCTTCCTTAGACAAATCTATATTTACTTTTCATTAATTATTTATCTGTTTATATATTTGTAGTTAATTTTGTATGAATCCTATTTCACATTATCAAGTGGGCATTCCTTCTGAATGCATTCTGAAAATCTGATGGCTTGGGTCTGCTAATTGAATCAATTTCTGAAAGGACTCCAGAAGATTGGGCCTGTATTGCACTGAAGCCATGGTAACCTGGTGTAATTGATGATATAGCCCCATAAAATATTCCCATATGTACTTATTGCTTGTACATCAACCACCTCGTAACTCTATAGTTTACAACTGTTTCCTGTATCACATATTCCTGAGAGTGTGCTGACTCTCCCTGTGTATACATCGGAGAATATTTATTTTTCCTTGATAGCTGTCAGAGGTTCTGAGAGCTATCAAGGTGATGGTGAACGGGTGCAGAGGGCGCAAAACGGATTGATTGCAGATGCCGGGAAACTGAACTAAAGCAGGAACTGCTGGATGTACATTCAGCTATCAAGGCTGCACTCAGAGATAGAGGAAGAATTAATAACTTGGCATCTGATAAAAATTCTTCACCCTGAAATGTTAATTCTGTTCTCAGACCTTTAGCCAATTGACTAATGGGAATACCTTCCCTCTGTAAGTTCACAGATAGTTGTCAGGGATACTAGTACAGGCAGATACATTAGGGGCATTTAGACTCTTAGATGGGCACATGGTTGATAGAAAACTGGAGGGCAATGTGCAAGGGAAAGGTTAGATTGCTCTTAGAGCAGCTTCAAAGATCAGCACAACATTATGTGCTGAAAGGGCTGGACTGTGCTCTAAACGTTCCATGTTCTATTTATGAAAGTTTTGTTGCTGAATTACGGTTCCCAGTCCATCTGCCTTTCTGCAAGTGTGACGTGTGTTATAATGCCAGAAGATGTCTTTTTACTCTGTAGACATCAGGCGTTGTTCATAGTACCAACTTTAAATGGAAATGAAGCATTGTATTAGGTCTCACTCAAGGGGGAAGTAAGAACTTTTGGAGGGAAATAGTCTGTCAATGCTTCTCGTCAGGAACATTTACCTGGATCAGTCCTTCATCAGTTCTAGATGAAGGGTCTTGCCCTCAGAAGTCAACTCCGCAGATGCTGCTTGATCTGCTGAGTTCCTCCAGCTTTTTGTGTATTGCTGCAGGTTCCATCAAATGCAGTCTCGTGCCTCCAAAAGCACACCTCTGCTGGATTAATTAACAAATTAAGTATAATTGCCTATGCATTGTTTTGCTTTGACTTAACTGATATTAGCTCTGTCTTTGTAAGTTTTGCTGAGTTAATCTTCCTTACACTTGTGCTTCTCTGCAGCTGTGATGTGTGTTGTCAGACCGGAAGGAATCCCGTTGCTCTGTAGAACCGATGAAATTGGGGAGCTCTGTGTCTGTTCCATTGCTGCGGGCATGTCCTACTACGGTCTATCAGGGATGACAAAGAACACCTTTGAGGTACAGTCTGTGTCTTTCTTTACAATCCTGGGGGACTATACTGCAGAAACAAATGTGGCATTGCTCTGGCAATCGCAGTGTTGAACAGTCTCAAAGATTCCCATGGTTTTTGCTTCCCAGTTATACAAATACATTAAGCCCAGTGAAGCAGGAGGTTGTGGGCCCATTTAGCTGTGGGGTGAGGTGAGGGTGCAAATTTAAGGGGTCAGTGCCCCGGTAGGTTGGAGGGAACATTAGCACAGTAGGCCAAGAGTGACATCAGCCCAATAGTCAGAAACCTGTTTACTGCCTATATTTTTATTACTTTTTTTACACAGAGTGGTGGGTGCATGGAACACCCTGCCAGGGAGGCAGATACAGTAGGGACATTTAAGGGACTCAGAGACGCACATGGAGGATATAAAATCGAGGCAGCCATGGTGTTGTGCTGACCTTTTAACCTACTCTAAGGTAGATCTAAGCCTTCCCTCCTACATAGCCCTCCATTTTTGAATCATCCGCTCACCTATATATGAGTCACTTTTGCATCTGTCTCTACATTCCCAGTATCACGTTCCATGCACTCCCTGTGTAAGAACAAATACATTTTTTTAAAATGCGGGAAGTAGGTTAGAGTTTGGTCTTTGGTGCTATAACTATGTTGGTCTTGCACTAATGGCCGGGGAGCTTAAGCACTGGACAAAAATCAGTCTGCAAATGAACCTGATTACAGTTTTCTTCACATTTTTCTCTTGCTTCATGAAACAGAATTCAAATCTGAGACCATATATTGTTTGCACTGAACAGTAGGCATTAAATGGATGTTAATGATGAGCTCTTGATCTCATAATCTACCTCATTGTGCCCCTTGCACCTTTTTGTCGATGTTTGCGATACATTTTCTCTATAACTGTAACACCATATTCTGCTTTTTCTTTGCACTCCTTGAATTTTGAAATGAACTGTATGAATGGCATGCAAGCAGAACTTTTGATTGATACATCAGAATCAGGTTTATTATCACCGGCATGTGATGTGCATGTACAATGCAATACATAATATATTAAAAACAAAAGAAAATAATAATAAATAAATTGATTATAATATACATATATTCAATAGATAAAAAAATTGTGCCAAAACTAGAAAAATACTACATATTAAGAAGTGACTAGTCCAAGCTTCAATGTCCATTTAAGAATTGGATGGCAGAGGGGAAGAAGCTGTTCCTGAATCACTGGGTGTGTGCCTTCAGGCTTCTGTACCTCCTACCTGATGGTAACAGTGAGAAAATGGCATGCCCTGGGTGCTAGAGGTCCTTAATAATGGACGCTGCCTTTCTGAGACACCGCTCCCTAAAGATGTCCTGGGTACTTTGTAGGCTAGTGCCCAAGATGGAGCAAGATGGACTAGATTTACTACCTTCTGCAGCTTCTTTCAGTCCTGTGCAGTAGCCCCACCCCCCATTCTAGACAGTGATGCAGCCTGTCAGAACGCTCTCCATGGTACAACTGGAAGTTTTTGAGTGTATTTGTTGACATGCCAAATCGCTTCAAACACCTAATGAAGTATAACCACTGTCTTGCCTTCTTTATAAATGCATCGATAATGTTGGAACCAGGTTAGTTCCTCAGAGATCTTGACACACAGGAACCTGAAACTGCTCATTCTCTCCACTTCCGATCCCTCTATGACCATTGGTATGTCTTCCTTCGTCTTACCCTTCCTGAAGTCCACAATCAGCTCTTTTGTCTTACTGACATTGAGTGCCAGGTTATTGCTGCAGCAACACTCCACTAGTTAGCATATCTCACTCCTGTACACCCTCTCGTCACCACCTGAGATTCTACCAACAATGGTTGTATCGTCAGCAAATTTATAGATGGTATTTGAGCTATGACTGGCCACACAGTCATGTGTATAGAGAGAGTAGAGCAGTGGGCTAAGCACACACCCCTGAGATGTCCCAGTGTTGATCGTGAGTGAGGAAGATATGCTATCGCCAATCCACACAGATTGTCATCTTCTGGTTGAGAAGTCAAGGATGCAATTACAGAGGGAGGTACAGGGCCCAGGTTCAGCAACTTCTCAGTCAGGATTGTGGGAATGATGGTATTAAATGCTGAGCTACAGTCGATGAACAGCATCCTGACATAGGTGTTTGTGTTGTCCAGGTGGTTTAAAGCCATATGAAGAGCCATTGAGATTGTGTCTGCCGTTGACCTATTGTGGCGATAGGCAAATTGCAATGGGTCCAGGTCCTTGCTGAGGGAGGAGTTCAGTCTAGTCATGGCCAATCTCTCAAAGCATTTCATCACTGTAGATGCGAGTGCTACTGGGTGATAGTCATTAAGACAGCTCACGTTATTCTTCTTTGACACTGGTATAATGGTTGCCTATTTGAAGCAAGTGGGAACTTCTGCCCATGGCAGTGAGAGTTTGAAAATGTCCTTGAATACTCCGTCTAGTTGGTTGGCACAGGTTTTCAGAGCCTCACCAGGTACTCCATCTGGACCTTCTGCCTTGCGAGGAAAAGACAGTCTAACATTGGCCTCTGAGATCGCAGGGTCGTCAGGTGCAGCAGGGATCATCACAGCTGTAATTGTGTTCTCCCTTTTAAAGCGAGCATAGAAGGCGTTGAGTTCATCCGGTAGTGAGGCATCGCTGCCATTCATACTATCGGGTTTCACTTTGTAGGAAGTAATGTCCTGCAAATCCTGCCAGAGTTGTCGTGCATCCGATGTAGCCTCCAACCTCGTTTGAAATTGTGTCTTCGCCCTTGAAATAGCCCTCCGCAAATCATACCTGGTGTTCTGGTATATGTGACAATGATAAGCCATTACCTGCTCCCTGCTTGCACTGGTACCAGGTGTACAATTCATTTGTGGGTCTGCTTCCAGACATATCAAGCCTTACAGAATGGTGGATAGTCAGTCCAGTTTGTCTTATGTGACCAGCAGAGCGTTGCTTTCCCCTCCCTGCTCCTGTCCTGTAGTTTCACTCACCTCCACAGTTACCTTTTCTGATCACTATACTGTGACGGCCTTGTGGGTACCCGCTTCCCAGCATTCAGTGCAGTACTGATGAGATGGTCAGGGGCTCTGCAAAGAGACTCCGATGAAAATCGCTGAGCTTTTGTTTGTCTGTGAACTAATGAGATTCTGACTTTGAACTTTAGTATCATGCCATAGTGTATTTAGTGTATTACATATTTTGGACAAATTTACACATTTGTTCCAATGTTCCAACTTTGTGCAGCAAGTGTTTAACGACTCAAAAATGGCCTGAAATTCAATTTCTATTTTTGGGAGATATTTTCTTAGAGAAAACTCCTTGCGCTATTTAAGGATGACATTTCTGTTCAGTTTGATGAATACGATTGAAAATGAGTTCTTTTACAAGAAATTTTCCATCGGTCCTCATCTTTGTGGGACATAATTAAAAATACCCAAAAATTATTTTAAAATAATACAGAACCTAAATTATACATTGGTGAACTGTATCCATTTCCTAATAATGTAGGAAAACTTAATAATCAAGTTCTATATCAGAAGACTTGTCTGTTTAAAAAAATATATATTTAAAGTCTGTTCAAAACCACAAACAAGCAGAATTAATAAAACTATCAGTGGTAGTTAATTCGATCTGGAGTCTGGGCTCTGGTGCAATTTATTTCAAAGTAGCAAAATTAATGTCCAAAAGCAATTTAAAATACAGCAATATTTCACACTACTACCTTTGAAGACTGACCACCGATACTTTAAATTGGATGTATAAAAGGGATTTGATATCTTATAAATATTACTTTAGTTGTTAGTGCCCTTTCTCTTCATACTGTATAAATACCCATTGTGCAACTTCCTTGTTATGTGACGTGTTTTAATGTTCATCTGTTTATTGATTCTTCTGCCCACCACCTTTATTTCCTGTTCCAGATGTTTCCTATGATGAGCTCAGGAGCTCCGGTCAGTGAATATCCTTTTGTCCGAACTGGACTCTTGGGCTTCGTTGGCCCCGGTGGGATGGTGTTTGTGGTGGGAAAAATGGACGGTCTGATGGTCGTCAGTGGGCGGCGACACAATGCAGATGACATTGTGGCAACGGCACTTGCAGTGGAACCAATGAAGTTTGTCTACAGAGGAAGGTCTGTGTCTGTGCTGGCTTGTAGAATGTAAAGAGAGTTTATCCTGCAAACTGTTTTGCTTTGAAGCCAAATTCTGTGTGCCAGCATTAACTGTACAATTCAAGTTGCTGAAAGTAAATATATTGTTGTTGTTTTTTGATGGAAGGTGATGGTCTTACGTTTAACTGTTACAGTTCGTAAGTTCGATTATCTCTAAAAATTTTGACTGAGACAAATCAAGTGCTTAGAAATTCAGTAACAAGTGTAGCATTGCGTCCCAACTTCAAACTCAAAGCCTTAGACAATGAAGCTTTTCATATGGCTTCTTCACCGATCTGCCTACATGTGTTGCCTCTTCAAGGAAACTACGTTCTTGTACCACTATACCTTGCTGTTCCCCAGGACCCTGTATGCCATGGCCTGATTTCACATATCATAAAGCATCTCCTTGTATTTGTTTGATTCTGATTCCAGCTGCCATTCTCTTGTCCACCCTCCCTATTTTTTCTAATTATAAGAAGACCATCTTCTTCACTGACCACTCAGCCACCAGTTTTGCATTCTTCTTAATCAAATTGATTACATTTTCTTCCAATTCGGTAACAAATAATAAAGGGCCAAGCATTGATCCCTGTGGCAAAAATCTAAAAGGCAACCACTCTGTCTCCTAACACCAAGCCAATTTTGTAATGGGTTTGCTAACTCACCCAAGATACCATGTACTCTAACCTTCTGGGCCAGCCGATCGTGTAAATTCTTGTCAAAGGTCTTGCTAAAATCCAGGTAGACAAGGTCCAGCATCTTGCCATTGTCAATCCTTTTGGTCACCTCCCCAAAAGCTAAATAATTTGATCAAAACGTTCCTTTCACATTAACTGAAAGAAAAAACTCATGTATGATAAAATTAAATCTTATAGAATTTTAACTAAATTTTTCATTGACTTGTAATCATCATGATAGTTATTGAAGAAATGTGTATAACATACATGTGGAGCTGTTTTGACATTTACTAGTTTAATTACCAACTAAAAAGGTTAAAAATTATTTATTAACTTCAAAAATTTCACTGAGAAATAAGACTAGTCATAATACCCTAATCTGAAGGAACAACAGTGATAAATAACTGTGAAACAGTTACTTAGGTTAGATATCAGAGTTTATGGTGGGACATTAAGCCTTTTGAAAAGTGACAAGTTTGCATATTGATCCATTTGACTCTATGAGTTAAATCCAGATGAAGGACTAAACAATGACCAAAAATAAAGGGAAGGTCACAGTAACACGAATGAATAAGAACAATAATTGTTGTTGGATTACACATGGCAGTCATTTAATTTGATTCATCTTTGTTTGTTAACAGAATAGCTGTGTTTTCTATAAATGTTTTGCATGATGAGAGGATCGTAATCATTGCTGAACAGAGACCAGATTCTACTGAGGAGGATAGCTTTCAGTGGATGAGTAGAGTCCTTCAGGTAAAGATGATCATCAAAACTACATTTGACTCAAGTTTGGCAAATGGGAATCTCAGGGTAGTATATGGTGACATATATGCACTTTGATCATAAATTTACTTTGATCTTCGATAAGTCTCTGACATTCTGACAACGAGCTGAGACTCAGTTATTTGGTTGGAGATCATACCTAAGGTTTAAAAAGGCTCCGATTATTGTGTCCGGTGATCATTTCATTAACTGCGGAAACTTGGATGAGGAGAGGATTGAGCTTACCAGTGATGTTGCTATCAATAAGTTGTGCAATGAAATCGAATAATAAAATGCAACGCACACACAAATTGCTAGAGGAACTCAGCAGGCCAAGCAGCGCCTATGGAAAAGGGTCAATGTTTTGAGACCCTTCATCTAGACTGGAAAAAACTTAGAGCAAGAGTGTGGGAGAAGGAGAGGATGCAGTCCAATATAGCAGGTGATAGGTGAAACTGGGAGGAGGGAGGGGTAAAGAGCTGGGATGCTGATAGGTGAACGAGAGAAAGGTTTGGACAAGGGGGAAATCTGATAGGAGAGGGGAGAAGACCATGGAAGGAGAGGAAAGGGGGTGGAGCGCCAGAAGGAGGTGATGGGCAGGTAAGGAGGTGAGGTGAAGGAAGGAAGGAAGTGGGAATGGGGAAGGGGATTGGAGGCTACCCAGATAGATTATAAGGAATTGTGGCTCCAACCTGGGTGTGGCCTCATCGCGACAATAGAGGAGGCTGACATCTCAGAATGAGAATGCGAAGTAGAATTAAAGTGAGTGGCCACCAGGAGAACTCACTTTTTCTGGCAGAATGTGTTGGTGCTTGGCAAAGTGGTCTCCCAATTGTTGGGTCTTACCACTATACAGGAGGCTACACTGGGAGCACTGGATACGGTAGATGATCCCAACAGACCCACGGGTGAAGTGTTGCCTCACCTGGAAAGACTGTTTGGGGCCTTGACTGGTGAAGAGGGAGGAGGTGTAGGGGCAGGTATGGCACGTGTTCTGCTTGCAAGGGTAAGTACCAGGAGGGGGATCAGTGGGGAAGGACAAGTGGACAAGAGAATTGTGTATGGAGTGATCCCTGCAGAATGTGGAAAGTGGGGGGAGGGAAAGTGGGGGTGCTTGCTGGAAGGATCCCATTGGAGATGGCGGAAGTTATGGAGTATTATGTGCTGGATGCAGATGCTGATGGGGTGGTAGGTGAGGACAAGAGGAACCATATCCCTGGTGGGGATAATAGGCTGCATGACTTGAGATCAGAATGCATACTGAAGCTGCATCGGCAATGAGAAAGCTCTTGGAATTATACATAGCTTTTAGATAATTGAAGAAAGCTAAATACAAGAAGAAATGCTTTCACATAAGTGCTTCCTTTTTGCAGAGTTACAGTTTTGCCAATGTTATTTATCTGTTGGATCTATTGTTGAATGGAATCCTTTCAAAATATGCTGGCGGGACTTAGACATTGTTGATCATTACACTTCCATCAGCACTGATTTCAGAAAGAGATTTTCTCCTTATACACCTATACTGGCAAATGTTTAATTAGCATCAAGTTAACCTTTGTTTGTATTGGTGTCACTTTTATTTTATTAACTTAGATTAGCCAGCGGTTATCTTTGAAAACATGCCTTTTACTGTATATATTGATCATGTTTCTACAGACCACCATCCTTGAGGTTACTCAACAGTGCTATTATTCTGTTATAATGCTTTCTTCGGGGCTGGTGTAGAAGCCTTGTGTGTTGGGCAACAGAGTTCCTCAATCGTAACCTTAAGATAGCAAACTTTATTCAAAGAAAACTCATGCAAAAAACCCTTAATGATAGAAACAATGACAGCAATGAATTGATATGGAAGTAAGCCAAATATGCTGTCCCTCTTCTTCAGATTTTATTCAGATATGTTGATGATGCTTGTAGTTTTTTTTTGACTTGGCAATGAGGAAAATGATTGTGTATTAATTTTCATTAATGATTTTTTAAAGGCAATCGACGGTATTCATCAAGTAGGGGTTTACTGCTTGGCTCTGGTACCAGCTAATACCCTTCCAAAAACTCCTCTGGGTGGTATACACCTCTCTGAGACCAAACAGTGCTTTCTAGAAGGTTCTCTCCATCCTTGCAATGTGTTAATGTGTCCACACACATGCGTAACAAATCTGCCCAAGCCAAGGCAGAAACAACCAGGTAAAGATCTTTGCTTCCATAAGCTCAATGTTAAAATACATCCATGAAAAATAATTAAACGGATAACCAGTAATTTGTGTGTAACAATGGGTAGAATATTCTTTTCTTCCTTTTAATATAGCTTTGTTTATTAAAAGCTAGATTCAGAAGCACTGAATTAAAATAAATGAAATATGGTTAACAGCTGCATCTCTTAGTCTGGTTGTGCACCAGGTAGTTTGGAGTGTACCACCTTGTGGTACAATATGGCTGCAGACTTACTACTGCTTATGCTTTCTGGTGGATACTCTTTGCTGACAAGGTTTCTCTGGGATTTCATGCTCACTGCAGAGATCGGTCCTGCTTCGGTAATGGTAGGAAATCTAGTATCAGGAAAGAGAATCGCCCAGGCCAGTGGAAGGGATTTGGGGCAGATTGAAGACAATGACCAGGGCAGAAAGGTGAGCAGAACTGTACTCTGGCACATTCCAAGTGAGACATCTTCTGAGCGGTCTTGACTCCAATTTGATGTAAAAATGAAATTGACAAAATTATGGATCATAATGTTGGATAAAGGTCAAAAATTTGCAGCCCTTGCGGTAGATTGCTGCTATGTTAAATGCAGTAAAATCAAACGCAAGATTTTCCTCTGGAACCAAATTAATTCTGCCGAACAATTTGTTTTCAGTAGTAAATGTTCTTGTCTTGATTATGCTGTGTAGTCACCTGAACCGGTGTGGATAACTTCACTCACCATTATTGGAAATGGATTCTATGATCTACACACTCACCTCCAAGGACTTTTTAGCAACAGTATTATTTTTATTCACACAGTTTGTCTTCTTTTGCACACTGATGACTTTCAGGCTTTTGTGTGTATAGAGTTTTTCATAAAATTCCATTGCATTCCATTTTGTTCCCTGTAAATGTCTGCAAAAAAAAAATCTCAAGGTAGTATACAGTAATATGTATGTACTTACATAGAACATGGAAAGTCCACAGCACATTTCAGGCCCAAATGTTGTGCCAACCATGTAACCTGCTCTGGAAACTGCCTAGAATGTCCCTACTGCATAGCCCTCTATTTTTCTAAGCTCCATGTACCTATCTAAGAGTCTCTTAAAAGACCCCATTGTATCCGTCTCCACCACCATCACCAGCAGTGCACTCCACACACCCATCACTCTCTGTGTGGAAAACTTACCTCTGACATCCCCCTTGTATCTACTTTCCAAACACCTTAAAACTATGCCCCCTCCTGTCAGCCTTAGGAAAAAGCCTCTGGCTATCCACACGATCAATGCCTCTCATCATCTTATACACCTCTATCAGGTCACCTCTCATCCTCCGTCACTCCAAGGAGAAAAGGCCAAGTTCACTCAACCTATTCTCACAAGGCATGCTCTTGTACTTTGATGATAAATTTACTTTGAATGTTGACGTTTGAACTGAGGGTCACACCCTTCTAGTATTATAACAAGATAACAATCCCAGTTGATCAGTGTTAGAAATCACCAGCCCTGGTTCAGTGTTATGCCACTCTGCGTGGTTATTCCTTTAATATAGCTTGCTGATCAGTCAGATTTCAAGAGCAATTACTGTGAATTTAGAAAATGACTTTAAATTAAGTCTGACAATCTGATAATTAAACTGACCAGATGTACTGTTTTAACATCCAATGCTGTTTTAAAACTAAATTTGTGCCAGATGTTTTTCCTTAAAGAACATTAATTACAGAGCATTAAAACAGAAATTAATTTCAATGTGATGAACATACAAATAAAATAAACATGTATTCCAAATTTCAGTAAGTGTTAATACTACAAATGTACTTGCCAGAGGAGAGAGAACTATAATGTACACCTGGACAATTATATTAGGATGTAAAGACCAGGCACGACAAATGGCCAGAATAGAATGACTTAATAAGGTTACCATGTGAAAAGATATTTCATTTCCACCTCAATCTGTTGTTTTTATTACTAATCCCCCACCTGTCTACAATTTCTTGTTTCAGTGTATGTTTTTTGCTTTCTTGATTCTGCTCAGTTTGAGTCAGGGGAATAACTGGGCTGTGGAAAAAGTTATTTCTAACTTCTGTTGTAATCTTCAATTATCGTCCATCAGTAGTGAGGGTTTCAGCAAGTACATTAGAATAGCCTGAATGAAATTAACTGATTGAATGAGTGTCTGAGTTTCCCAAAGGCAACATTGTTGTTGACCATTGTTTGCTCGTGTGACTGCACTGAGAGTTGGTCATGTAGAGAAGTTCTGAGCTGAGGTTTGCTTTATAGATTTCCAGTAATACCTGATTTGAATTAAGTAAGCTGTACCAGCCATTCTACACCCATTAACTAAAAGCAGATTCAAAGACTAAAGCATCTTGTGTAGAGCTCTGAAGCACGGTGTTTCTAATTTTTTAGTTTTTCTGGCATTTGCTATCACTCTGCTAAATCTCCAGCTACACCTGTTTAAAATAGTCCCACACCTGTATATCTTCTTCTACAGTTATGACAATGGTTATGATGTTGACTTTTGTTTTCCATGACCATTTAAATTTGATTTCCATCAGTTAGGTGTGAAGGGAAGTTAACCAAAAAAGATGACCTTGATTCATCCAATTAGTTTTGAATTGAATAGATATATCAATTTCAACATAATATCTTACCCACTTTTTTCAGAGTAAGTGGGTAATATCTTACCCACTTTTTTTAAACTGTTATCGCTATATTTTTCTTATAGTTTATGTTTCTGGCTGAAGTTCTACAATGGCGTGCACAAACTACTCCCGACCATGTGCTTTTCACACTACTGAACTCTAGGGTAAGTTTTGTATAGTTTCATTGTTGAATAAACAAAGTTATCCATTCCCTGATGATCTCTGAATAGGTTAAAGAGTCTCCTGTCAATAAAAAAACAAACAAAATATTTTATTTATTTTGTGAAGAATTGTAAAGTAGAGGTAAAATATTAAACAGGCAGGAATGTGGCTTAGACTAGCCAATACATTGTGAATAGTTTTTGTCCAGGTGTAATGGAAGGGTCGTAGACTCGTATGAGAATGTAAAGAAGTGGTGGTAAAAATCTGCATAAATTGAACAAATGCGAGATGTTGGAGGCAAGTGATGAAAACAGACAATATATCGGACCAGGACCCTTCATCAGAGCAGCAGAAGTTACAAAGGGGACGCAGTGAGAGAAATTCTCACTGAACTCCCATCGAAGAGAGGATTTAAACTTCTTCAGGGTAGATGTTCCTCGGAGGGACTTCACAGTGGAGCAGCAAATCATAAACACAAGACATACTACAGATGTGGAAAATGTGCACAAAGTGCCAGAGGCAAGTCAGGGCAAACAGTCAGTTTCAAGCTGAGACCCTTCGTTCCAACTTGTGAAGACTAGCAATGATTGATCAAAGCTTTCAAGATTATGACTACATTTGAATAGGTAGATTTAGTTAAGTTATTTAAAATGTGTCAGGCCAAAAGAGGCCAACAGCATCAGATAGAAGAACAATCTTGTAGGAAATTCTCCAGTAAGTGCATGTAGAATTCCCTACAGCAAGGTGCTGAGGTAAGAATCCCGGATATGCACAGCGGCCACTTTATTAGATGCATGAGTGGGACACAGCGTGGTCTTCTGCTGCTGCAACCCATCTACTTCAAGGTTCAACGTGGTGTGCATTCAGAGATGTTCTTTTTGCATGACACTGTTGTAACATTTGGTTATCTGAGTTACTGTCACTGTCCTGTCAGCTTGAACTAGTCTGGCCATCCCCCTGTCTCATTAACAAGGCGTTTTTATCCATAGAACTGCCACTCACTGGATGTTTTCTTTGCACCATTCTCCGTAAACTCTAGAGAATATAGTGTGTGAAAACCTGATACTCAAATCACCTTGTATTATAACCCTATATAACTGGCACTAACAATCATTCCACAGTCAGTCACTTAGATTACATTTCTTTCCTATTCTGATGTTTAGTCTGAACAACAACTTGACCATGCTTGCATGTTTTTATGCATTGAGTTCCTGCCGCATGATTGGCCGATTAGATATTTGCATTAATGAGCAGGTGTACATAATAAAGTGGTCGCTTAGTGTATATTGGGAGGTGGAAGTGCACATGAGGGAGAAAGAAAGAGGAATAGTCAGCCAGTGCCTCTTCCCCAGGGCACCACTGCTCAGTACAAGAGGACATGGCTTTAAAGTAAGGGGAGGGAAGTTCAAGGGGGATATTAGAGGAAGGTTTTTTACTCAGAGAGTGGTTGGTGTGTGGAATGCACTGCCTGAGTCAGTGGTGGAGGCAGGTACACTAGTGAAGTTTAAGAGACTACTAGACAGGTATATGGAGGAATTTAAGGTGGGGGGTTATATGGTGGGCCGAAAGGCCTATAATGTGCTGTACTGTTCTATGTTCTAAATAGATTTAGAGGCTTGGGAGGAAGTTCATATAGCACATAATACAGATCTATTGGACCCAAGTCCTGTTTCTGGGCAGAAAATATTAGTTCTAAATTAAATGCTATTTCTATAAATGTAATCATGATCTTTTGTTCAGAATATAAAAGAGAAGCAAATTCTGCTTGATGAACTAATTTTCAGAAGTGAATATCCAAGCTGGGTACTGATGACGAGTGTGAATATTGTTCATTATCCCTGAGCAGTTAAGGTGATCATTGAACTGTGAATGAAGTGATCACAAATCACCTTTTATTTTTTTTACAGGGAACAATAGCCAACTCTTTAACATGCCTTCAGCTGCATAAACGAGCAGAGAAAATAGCAGTTATGCTGATGGAGAGAGGACACTTACAGGACGGAGATCATGTGGCTTTGGTATATCCGCCAGGTAGAGTCAGATTATAATTTTTGTTCAAGACCTTTAATATGTCCTTCTCTTCTCGTGGTAAATCTAATGTTTTTTTTTAAATTAGTTATGTTCAGCTGATGAAATACAGGGAATTCCACTTAATCAATCACTTTTTAACATCGTTCAGGTGGCTTTTAGAGACAACCTTACAACTTAGTTTGGTCTGAAGTCTAGGCTGTGCTAACGTGGGACTTTGGAATTTAAAATGCAGATACTGAGTTGAAAAATATTTTGTCCTTCATGCAGGGATAGACTTAATTGCAGCATTTTATGGATGCCTGTATGCAGGTTGTGTGCCAATAACTGTTCGACCTCCACATCCACAGAATATTGCGACCACGTTACCCACAGTGAAGATGATAGTGGAGGTAGGTGAAGACTTTAACATTCCTAGTATGTTCTGTGTTTGAATTCTCAGCCAACTCCTCCCACTATAATTATTGAGGCTGTGTTAGTTCTGACTCAGGTAACAGACATTCTTACTTACTTACTGTGTATTGGGCAGCAATGAATGTCCTCCACCTCTGGTGGGATTCAAGGTTTTCTTCATCCTTCTTTCAATCTTTTTATTGAGTTTCATATAAATATAAAAAAAACATAACAAAATAATGAATAGGTTATGAATACAATAGACTTAAGATTACATTAATAATAGGATAATAATATCCTATTAAACATCAACAACAAAAAAGTACATTAATCAATCAAGTCTATATAATTATATATGAAAAAAAACAAAACTAATCATCAAAAGAAAAAGAAAAAAAAATTTAAAATGTGTGAAAGAAAATATATATATGAAACAAGCACTAAACTAAAACTAACATGGGCAATAATAACAGTTTATAAGTATATGATAGTGTCAAAGAACTCCGGAACTCCATACCTGAACAAGAATAAACAAAGAGAAGGTCTGGGAAAGGCCAAATTAATTCACATGAAAATGTCGGATGAACGGTCCCCAAGTTTCTTCAAATTTAATTGACGAGTCAAAAATTGTGCTCCTAATTTTTTCCAAACTCAGATAAGAAATAGTTTGAAAAAGCCACTGAGACGTGGTAGGAGGGTTTACTTCTTTCCAATTTTGTAATATAGACCTTCTGGCCATTAATGTTACAAAAGCAATCATTCGTCTGATTGAAGGAGAAAACTGATTACCATCCTCATTTGGTATACCAAAGATTGCAGTAATAAAGTTAGGTTGTAAATCAATGTTCCAAATTGAGGAAATGGTAACGAATATGTCCTTCCAATAATTATGTAAAGTAGGACATGACCAAAACATATGGGTCAGTGAAGCCACTTCTGAATGACATCTATCACATTGAGGGTTAATATGAGAATAAAATCGAGCAAGTTTATCTTTAGACATATAAGCTCTATGTACAATTTTAAATTGTATTAAAGCATGTTTAGCACATATAGAAGAAGAATTAACCATTTGTAAAATTTTTTCCCATTTATCTGTTGGTATATTGGTTTTCTTCATCCTGTCAGTAGCTTCCTCTCGGTTTTCGCTACTGGCAATCTTGCGTGTCCTGGGTGGAGACTCAGGAATACCATCGCACTCAAGTTTGTCCAAAAATGCTCTGGAACTCTGTTGAGAAGCAAGTTATGTCAGAATTGTTTCTCAGAATTGATTACTTGACAGGAAGGCGGCATTGGGGGAGAGAGAGCCCATGCCCTTCCAAATCAAAGATCATCATTAGTCTTTCAAACCATTGCACCCATTTTTAAGCAACTACCATTACCATTACCATTACCTTCCATTACCATTACATTCTGACTAGACAAATTCAGATCCCCAGGCTTCCAACTGCTTGTAGAACATATTCATCCAGGCTAGATACAGTATGAGCTCAATAATGGTGACGGTGCTGCAGATATGTCCATACTTTACCATCAGGTTGCTAAGAAACAGGTGATAGGTAAATGTCTGTGAATGTTTATTGGCACCGAAAGTTGATGGTACTACACTATTGATCCAGTGGTATGAGATAAGTTCCAGTGTTGTTAATTGTGATACTGATTTCATTAAATTTGATCATTTGTGAGTTAAACTCAGAAAATAAGAAGAAACCCAACAAGTGTATTGAGGTTTTTTCCAGGAAAGAGAATCCATGCCCTGAACAACTCCGTTTCTCTCAGAATCACTGACCTATGCCATGAAATTTATCATTTTACACGGCAGTACAGTGCTGCATTGCATAAAATATTACTAAAGGTCACAAAATGGAGTGTAAAAATATCACGTAAAAAGGGAGCAAAATAATGGGGTAGTGCTGATGGGTTCATGAAGCATTCAGGAGTTGACGGTGGAGGGGAAGAAGCTGTTGCTAAAACATTGAGCTTGTTCCTTCCAGCTCCTGTACCTCCTTCCTGAGGGTAACAATGAGAAGCCGGCATGCCCCCAACATTGCGGGTCGTTAATGACCCCCCTTCTTGAGTATTGCCTTGGATCTCTCCACAGATGCTTCCAAACTGCTGAGTACTTCAAAGGTTCAACGGTTCATTTGTTATCAAAGTAAACAACTTGAAATTCTTCTTTCCCAGGTAGCCAGGAAACCAAGAAAGAAATGAAAGGCAGCACGATCATCAACCCCCAAATCTCCCCACCCCGCGCAAAAAAACCCCAAAGTGGAACAGGCACATTGACCCTCAAATCTCTCCTCCTGCAGAGAAACAAACAAAATGGATCAGGGACATTGACCCCTAAATCTCCCCTCCTGCAGAAAAAAAACAAACAAAAACAGAATGGGGACATTGATTCCCCCCCCCCCCCACACAAACAAAAGCAAACAAGGTGGAACAGGTGCATTATTTCCAGCAGTTTCCAGTTTTAATTCAGGTTTCTGGCATCTGCACCTTTTCACTTTTAATTTGTTGGTTACACTGGCATGCCTTTTCATGTGCTTACGTTCTCAAATAATTCCATCAACTTCTTCTTTGTGTTTGGTTGTGGTGCTCTTTTTAAAAAATCCATTGCAAATTACTTCAGCAATTGGCTTTTTGACTTGTTATCAGAAAGCAAACTCCACAAGCAAAGTTTATTTAGTATTAATTAGAATCAAACATTTTGCATGCATATCAAGTTCCCAGGCCATGGGACGTCTACCTTGGAGCATGTCAATGGACCTCTCAGGATTATTTTATTTTATGAGTTTAATTTGTAATCGGTCAAATTTAATGAAAGTGCTTTCACAATTTACAATGCTAGCATTTAACCTTGTGCCTCTGGATCACTAACGAAATACCATGAGGTTTCCTCGGGTGCTCCAGATTCCTCCCACATTCCAAAGGTGTACCGGTTAGTAGGTTAATTGGTCATCGTAAATTGTCCTGTAATCAAGGCCCTCCGCTGGTGGGGGTCGGCCATGAATGTTGTGTCCCAACTGTTTTGTTGATATGCAAGTCAGGGCAGTGTGATACGGAGAGCAAGCTGTTGATCCTGTGTTTTGGTAGATTGCTGGGCAGAGTGGCTTGTTGGACTGGTACAGCCTGTCCCAGAATGTATCTCTAAATCAACAACTGTCAGGTGTTCATAAGCATCCACTTATGTTTTAGTTCATAGGTACTAGGAAACTTGAAGGTAAAATATTGTAACACGTGATCACCACTATCAAACTGATACCTTGCTCGTCTCTGTACTGATCTGAAACTGTGGCCTGCAACTAGCGGACGGGGCGTTTGACCATCTTTTGCTTATTGGGTTTCTTTTTTGGTGTAAGGAGATGAATCTCGATGTTGTGTACAGTATACATACGTCAAACTTTGATGCTCAGGCTTGAATTAGTTGTTGGTGTCACCGGTTTGCTTTCTGGTTAAATCAGTTCTGTAAGTACCTGAAAGCCAGTAGGTCTGTGTGCCCTTTTAAAATGCACGTCCCAATGAGCCAGTGGATAACAATTTTAATTACTGAGAAACGGATCCAGTGATTTAAATGAATAATAATGATGATGGTTTGTTCAGCGTTCATAAGTGTGGTAACTAGAAATCTTCTGCTTAATTGACCATAGCGATATATATAATTTGAAAAAATTTCTCATTATTTATCTTTGACCTTCAGGTTATGGGGTTATATTAATTTTTGTCCATCAAACACTCTGTTTTATTATGACAGACATTCAGACAGTGGAATATCCTTCCAGTGCTTCTAGGCCTTGCTTTATAGTTCATTTATGCCTTAGCAATCCCAATCAATGATGACTTTCATTCTCCCCACTCATGGAAAGGAAGTCATGCTACTGGTTCTGGAGTAGTGGAGAGGCAATCCACAAAGCAGTTTTCAAATGTATCTGAGCAGAGCACTGGCTCCACAGAGAGTGTGCTGTCTGCTGCTGTATTGAACCTTTCATTACTTTGAGATATCTCCAAGGACTTTGTCATTAATTAAACACACACAAAATGTAGTCACTGCCACACTGTAGAAAGTGTGCAGACCAAATTGTGCACAGGAAGTAGGAATAAGAGAGGGTAGTTTTCCTCTGGAGACTTCCCCTTCATCTTAATGAGGTTCTGCCTGACTCCACGTGATCCACCTTTACTCGATGCCCCTTCAATCTGAATGGCCATACCTTCTCAATATGGTCATTTCACAAATTTCTTTGAATAAACTTCCCGAGAGACTTGTTGAGACAACCTGTGATAATTGAAAACAATATATGAACAGAACTATTTCTTTGCGTAAAAGGTATTGGCTGAGGCATTAGTGAGGAGTTTGAGGTAAAGGAACCCTTAGGAGGCAGTGATTATAATCAGATAGAATTCACCCTGCAGTCTGAGAGGTGAAGGTAACCACAGAGGCATGAGAGAGGAGTTGGCCAAAATTAATCTTTTTTTTAATTGAAGTTGATTGGAGGAGGACACTAACAGGTAATGACGACTAAACGGCAATGGCTGGAGTTTCTGGGAATAATTTGGAAGATGCAGGGTTAGTTCATGCCAAAGAGTAAGTATTCTAAAGTAAGGCTGAAGCAATCATGGCTGACAAGGAAAGAAAAAGACAGCATAAAAGCAAAAGCGAGAGCATACAATATAGCAAAAATCTGTGGGGAGCTAGATGATTGGGAACCTTTCAAAATCCAATAGAAGGTAGCAAAGAGCCCATAGTATTACAAGAAAGATACTGGCATGGACAGAATATTGGCTGATTGGCCGGAAGCAAAGAATGGAAATAAAGGGGGCCTTTGTTGCTTGGCTGCCAGTGTCTTGTGGTGTTCCATAGGTTTGGTATTGGGGCCGTCTCTTATCACGTTATATGTCAGTGACTTGGACACTGGAATTGATAGCTTTGTTGTCAGGTTTGCAGACAATAGAAAGAAAGGGGGAGGGGCATGTAGTGCATAGGAAGCAGGGAGTCTGCAGAAGGGCTTAGATAGATTAGGAGAATGGGCAAAGAAGTGGCAGATGGGATATACTGTAGCACAGAAAAGACAAGCATTTGGTAGATGGAATAAAGGCCAAGACTATTTCATAAACAGAGAGAAAATTCAAAAACCAGAGGTGCAAAGTGACTTGGGAGTTCTAGTGCAGAATTTCCTAAAGATTAACTTGCAGGTTAAGTTGATAGCTAAGAAGACAATTACAATGTTAGCATTCAAAAGGACTCGAATATAAAAGAACTTGGAGTATTGAGCAGTTTTGGGCCTGATATTTAAGGCAGGGTGTTTCATTGTTTGAAATAGTGACATTAAATCCTTAACTTAAGCATTAGAAAGTGCAACAGAACCTTAGTTTTGCACCTGACCCAGAAGGTGACTCCTCAAACGAGCAAACATCCCCCCAGACTGTGTTAAGAGTATCAACCTAAATTTTGTCATCTCATCCCTTCAGTAGGATTCTAATCCACAACCTTCAGAATGCTTTTGCTGATCCATAACTGACATAACAATCGTTCACTTAATGCACCATTCCACACTGTAATTTTGCAATGTCGGATTTGTCAGTTTGGGATGGTCAGTGTAGGTGTGAAGTGAGGCACTGTGAATATAAATCAGACGTGCTTTTCTGTTGCTGACTGCCCCACTCCTGTAAAGGGGAACTGAAACACTGACTCTCAGAGAAATCTCTTCAACTCCCTGCTCCCACAGGCCTCGCTGTAACCCACTCCCTCTTGCCTGCTGATTAATGTCATCCTGATTCCCCTCATCCAGGATTAATTTACAGTAGTCATTTTAACACACGGGCGTTTCTTTGGGATGTGTGAGGAAGCCGAGTTAACGGGAGCAGAGCGACTCTGCTGAAAATCTTGTGCAACACACACACAATGCTGGAGGAAGTCAGCAGGTCAGGCGGCATCTGTGGAGGGAAATTAAACAGTCGACGTTTCAGGCCGAGACTTTTCATCAGTCCTGAGATCCCCCAAGCGTTTTGTGTGTGTTTCAGGGAGTATAGAGAGCATGGTGGTGTGTGAGAGTTAGGATCAGGTTTGAGTCACTGGAAACTGCACTGCAGCAGCTCTGTCTGTTGTGACATTGTGCACAAAGACACACAGTTATTACCAAGCCTTTTGAAGTTATTGGGGCTTGGAACTGATGGTGTTATGATTCAGAATGGCAAATGTAAGCCATCATTCACCGTAGCTGCAATTTCCTTCTGTTTATATAGATTAAAAAAACGTCAAACTACTCCCTGTCATATAGGAGGGCAGTCTTGCTGTCACGTTGCGTAAGTCTAGGGTGGAAGCTTTTTTAATGAGATTGCTGATGAACAATTACTGAGCATTCTGTCTGTGCTTGCTTACACACAGGCAGAAAAAAGGCTCAAAACAAATGACTCATTCTTAGATTAATTATTGAAATGTAATGTCATTGCATGGTACAACTTATTAAAATCTTTAATGGAATGTAACTCTTCACTTAGAACCCTTTAAAAATAGAAGAATGCTGCTCTGAAGCCTCTTCTGGCACTCAGTAAGATTAATGACTTATTTGATCTCGTCCTGAGCCCCATAGAGTTATACAGCAAAGAAACAGGACATTCTCCCTAATGAGCACATACAAACAAGATGGATGAACTCAGCAGGTCAGGCAGCATCTGTTGAAAGGAGCAGTCAACGTTTCGGGCCGAGACACTTCGTCAGGACTAAAGAAGGAGGAGGCAGGAGCCCTATAAAGAAGGTGGGGGGAGGGTGGAATGTGCCAGGTGAAAAACCAATCAGAGGAAAGATCAAGGGGTGGGAGAGGGGAAGCAGGGAGGAGATAGGCAGGAGAGGTGAAGAAGGAATCTAAGGGGAAGGCACTATGGGTAGTAGAAGAAGGCAGAGTCATGAGAGAGGTGATAGGCAACGAGAAGAGAAGGCAGAGTGAAAGTGGGATGGGGCAAGGGAGAGGAGGACCCCTGCCCCCTCCTTCTTTAGTCCTGATAAAGGGTCTCGGCCCGAGACGTTGACTGCTCCTTTCAACGGATGTTGCCTGACCTGCTGGGTTCATCCAGCCTGTTTTTGTATGTGTTTATTTGACCACAGCATCTGCATCTACAGACCTTCTCCCTAACTTGTCTATATTGACCAACCAGTTCCATTCACCTCTAAACATTTTACTATTTATGTGCTTTTCTATATGTCTTTTAAGGTTTGCAATTGTACCCACCTCTAGTAGCTCATTCCGTATACAGAAAGTGTAGCCTATATTCTAAATGTGGAAAGAATGCAGAAAGCTGAGCCACTAAAGGACTAGGGAATCCTTGTGCAGGATTCCCTAAAGGTTAACTTGCAGGTTGAGTCGGTGATAAAGAAGGCAAATGCAATGTTAGCATTATTTCAAGAGGACTAGAATGTAAAGGCAAGGATGTTACATTGAGTCTTTATAAGACATTAGTCAGACCACACTTGGAGTATTGTGAGTAACTCTGGGCACCTTACCTAATAAAGGATGTGCTGGCATTGGAGAGGGTCCAGAGGAGGCTCACATAAGAATGAAAGCGTTAATGTATATGAGTGTCTGACGGCTCTGGGCCTGCACTCACTGAAATTTAGAAGAATGAACCCGTATCTATTGAAACCTATCAAATATTGAAAGGCCTAGATAGAGTGGATTTGGAGAGGAGTCTAGGAACAAAGGACACAGCCTAAGAATAGAGGGATGTACACTTAGAACAGAGATGGGGAGGAATTTCCTTAGCCGGGGTGGAGGGTTGGGGGGATGATGACTGTAGATTTCATTGCTACAGACAGCTGTTGAAGACAAGTCATTGGGTATATTAAAGCAGAGATTGATAGATTCTTGATTAGTAAGGGCCTCAAACGTTATGAGAAGAAGGCAGGAAAATGGAGTTGAGAGAGATAATAAAACAGCCATGATTAATCGACAGCAAAAACTTGATGGGCCAAATGGTCTAATTCTGCTCACGTATGTCGTGGTGTAAAGTGTTTCCCCTCCGCTCCTTTTCAACTCTTTTCCTTCTCATTCCTATAACTTAACTTTCCTGTAGTCCAAAAATCTAATCTCCACCTTGAATATGTTCAATGCTAATACCTCCATGTCTGTCTGGGTAAAGTTTCCAACCCTTCAAGAGAAGATATCTCTCTGTATATCAATTTTATGTGGGAAAAACGTGTTAATCCGAAATTAGGAGATCCCAGTCTCACAGTACGTGAGAGATATTTACTATTGAGTCAAGGAATATTGTGTGCAGTTCTAGTCACCACATTGTAAGAAGGGTATAGAAGCTTCAGTGTACGTGCAGAAGAGAGTCATTAGGAAGTTGCCTGGATTAGAGAGTATTAGCTATAGCGAGAGGTTAGACAAATTGGGTTGAGACAGACAGAGGCTAAGGAGGGACCTGCTAGAAGCGTTTAAAATTGTCAGATGTAAACAGGACGATTAGTCTGTTCCCAGAGTGAATCCTGTCTTGATGAAGGATCTTGGCCCGAACTGTTGACTGTTTACCCTCCTCCATAGAAGCTGCTTGATTTGCCGAAGTTCCGAACATTTCCTGTGTGATCTTCAGCATCTGCAGAATCTCTTGCGTTTAAATACTAGAGTGCATAGGTTTAAAGTGAGAGGGAGAAAGTTCAAAGGAGATGCACTTTACTTTACATAATAAAAATTATTGTGATGGGTGTCTAGAATACAATAAGATGGAATCCATTTCTCTCCATGACCGCTCTTCATAATATTTAAATCTGTACCAGATCTCCACCCAGCCTTCTCTATTGCATCATCAGGATAACTTTATCCTAATGAACCAACTAGGTATCCAAATAATTTTTCACTCCATTGTTATTTCCCACGTGATATTGATTTCCTACTCAACTGAAGAGGTTAGGTTAAAGTTACCCATTACTATTTAGCAACCCAGGCATTGAAATTGGTATTGATTTATTTTTGTCAAACGGACTGAGATACATGAAAAGCTTGTCCTGCATACTGTTCAAACAGATCCAGTCATTGCACAGTGCATTGAGATAATACAGGGTACAACAACAGAGAATAAAGTGTAAAAGCCGCAGCAAAAGTACACTTAAACAAAGTGAAAAATCGTAACAAGGTATTTTGTGAGGCCAAGAGAGGATCTTGAAACAAAGGGGATAACTTCACTCAACTTCACTGCCCTATCACTGAAATGTTCCCACTACCTATTGACTCATTTTCAAGGATACTTCATCTCATCTTCTCAATATTTATTCCTCATTTAGTTGTTTATTATTATTAGTTCTTCTTTCTTTCTGTATTTGCAGTTTTTTGTCTTTTGCACGCTAGTCGTATGCCCAGTTGATGTGGTCTTTCATTGATTTCATTATGGTTATTGGATTTACTGTGTATTGAAGGGTTTCATTGGGAAAATTTATAATTTATTGTTACAACGGCATGATTATCCTTCACTTAAGATTAAGCAAGACTGGGAGAGAGAGCTTAACATGACCCTGATAACAGAAGATTGGTTGTGGATTTTGAAGTTGGTTAACTCTTCTTCGATCTGTGCCAATCATTCTCTAATTCAATTTAAAATTGTACATCGTTACTATTTGACAAAGGAGAGACTGTCTATAATGTTTCCTAATGTTGATAGTCAGTGTGACAGATGTAAAACTGAGACAGCCACATTGACACATATGTTTTGGTTGTGTTCTGTATTGAAACTTTTTTGGAAGTCTATTTTCTCTACAATTTCTAAAGTTTTAAAAATTAATTTACAACCTAATAAATTGACAGTTTTATTTGGTATAATCCCTCATGGTATTTCTCCATCAGACCAACATGTAATTGCATTTGTTACATTATTGGCCAGAAGGGCTATTTTGTTGAAATAGAAAGACGTTCCTGCTCCTACTTTGATACAATGGTTCCCTCAGGTGATGTTATGCCTTAGTTTGGAGAAAATCAGAAGTTGAGCTTTCGATCCTCGATTTGATTTTGAGAAAAGGTGGGGTTCATTCGTCCGCTACTGATTTGAGTTAATTAATATGGTTTCCTTCCAATTCAAAGAATTCCTTCCTTTCCAAGAAATGCAACTTTGACTGTGGAATGTTTGTTGGTGGCAGATGGGGTGGTTTGAGTACCTTTAGGTCTTTCAGCTTTTTGAGCACCTTCTCCCTTGTAATAGTAACTGCACCCACTTCCCTTCCTGAAACCCTTCAACATCTGGCACACCGCTGGTGTCTTCCAAAGTGAAGTCTGTTGCAAAATGCTCATTTAGCTCATCCACCATCTCTTTCTCCCCCATTATTATTTCTCCAGCCTCATTTTCCAGCATGTCTACACCCAATTTCATCCCTCTTTTATTTTTTACATACTTGAAAAAGCTTTTACTATCCACTTTGATTTGTTTGCTAGCTTTGCTTTCATATTTCTTCTTTTCCCTCCTAATGGTTCTTTTAGTTGTTCTCTGTAGGTGTTTAAAAGCTACCCAATCCTCTATCTTCCCACTGATTTTTGCCTTGTTGTATGTCCTCTCTTTTGCTTTTATATTAGCTTTGACTTCCCTTGTCAGCCACAGTTGCACTATTTTGCCTTTTGAGTATTTTCGTTTTTGGAATGCATCCATGGTGTGTGCTGATAGATCTCTCTGACTATATTTGTTTTCAAGAAGAGACTGACAATGGTTTTAGAGAAGGAAACCTGCTCTAGGCTAGCTTATGTGGTTCTGCTTCTGCTCCTGAACACAGATGTTTCTGAGTCATAGATAGCCTGTGACTTATCAGTTGCGTCAAGATTGAAGCACCTGGGAGATGCAAAAATGTTATATTTTTAAGAACGCTTATGTCCTTAGACTCATTCTCTTCAAACAATGAATTAAAGTAATATCAATCATATTTTATTGTGACGATCAAGGGTTTTATTTCTGGATACTTTCTGAGTTAAAGCACCCTCAAAAGACCAAGCTGATTATGCTTGGTTTTCTCCATCTGTTGCTTACTGAAGAGAGCCATTGTTTTACAGGTCAGCCGATCAGCGTGCATTATGACATCGCAATTGATTGTAAAGCTTCTAAGGTCAAGAGAAGCAGGGGCAGCTGTTGATGTAAGAACGTGGCCTCCTGTTCTAGACACAGGTAGGAAATGTGACTTCAGAAACTAAGTGCAAATGGGAAAAATGCACTCTGTTCTATGTTTGGTAGGTCACTTTCAACTTATTAACCTGGTTGTTATCGGTTTCTATGATGGGAAGTCCAATTAATATTGCATAAGCGTTCAGTGTTGCATTTTAAGCAGTTCTAGGTAGATGCAGTGTTTAAATTGTAATTAACCAAGGCCTTGGTCAATGAACCTTCATATTATTCTGAGCATTAAGATAAGGTCAACATCTTCATTAAATACTGTATATATGACTATAAATTCAGAGTCTGAGGATTTATTTTCAATACCTTTATAAATAATTCTTCAATTGCCTGCTTTTCAGGGAACTTTAGGTTTATTTAAACTGTTCAATGTTTAAACAGTTTATGGTCCTGTTAATTCTGACGTTGATGGAGGTACATACAGCGGAACAGCTGTTAGAACTGTTGCCTCCCAGCTTCAGCGACCCAGACTCATTGCAGTGCTGTCTGCGTGGAGTTTGCATGATCTGCCCATGACTGTGTGGGTTTCCCTGGAGTACTCCAGCTTCCTGCCATGTCCCAAGGATGTGTTTTTAGACTAGTTGGCCATTGTGAATTACTCCTAGTGTAGGTGGTGGATGTTGATGGGATTGTGGGGAGAATATGTTAAAGGGAAATAGTAGGGGAGTGAGATTGATAGGAATTCCCCAAGGTTTGTCACGGACTCAATGGGCTGAATAGTCTCCTGTATTGTATGGAAGAAAAATGATGTATAATTTCAGCACATCCCAAATGTTTAGAGGAGTTGACTATGTGGCCTGGGCACAACTTAGACCCCTGTGTGCAGATGAACAATCACAGCAGGCTAAAGGTATCTCGCCCATTGGATCCACTCACTCTACAATTGGCTCACCACTCTTCACCAGTGAGCTGAAGATGGGGATTTCATCAGGGCTACCAGCCCCAATTATTGAATTTCTACATATTTCAATGCTTTTTAAATGCCCCAAAGCCTGAAACCCACAGTTCAATGGATTATTTTGGGGACAGTGCCCTTGCAGTTGCTGGAGAAGCAGTTCGGAGCCTGATCATTTACGGTTGGCCTCTAGGGTGAGGAAGATCAGCTCACTCCACCATTGGAGTCTGGGAAAGTAAGGCCAAGTTACTCAAAGTTCCAGGCTGAATACAGGAAAGTAAGGCCCCCATTCTGCAAGGGAAGGATGGGGGAAATATAGAGTTCCGTAATCCCGAATGGTGGATTGGGTAATGTTTCAGTTATTACACGGTCCACTCAACCTGTTTATTACCTGTATGTCCGTGTGTGCTCAGCAAGGCAGCATATTGGCACATCAGTGAAATGCACACCTTGCACCTTTCCGGTTCTTTAGCTTTCAAATTATGGTTGATTGGTGAAGACAATCAGATGAACCAGGTTGGTTGTGCTCAGTGATTATCCAATGCTGAGTGTAAAGATTGTGTCTGAACTAAATACACTGTTCACTGCCAGAGCTGATGAGGTGTCAATCAAAAAGATAACTTTTCTTGTGGGGAGAAAAAGCATATCAAGTAAATCTGTCCCATTCCCTTAAACAAATTGGACAGTCAATGGCTTATTATACAGATTTCAGATTTGTACATCCGTGCTTTGTGTATTTTCTTTTAACAAACATTGCAGGTTGTCAGTTGCCCTACTTCACTTTATCAGCTTTAATGGAAATTGCTTATGATGGTTCCTTGCAGCTTAATAGTGCACCATCCTCATTGATACTGAATGTTCCCATTATCTGTCGACTTTAAAAGAAGATTGGGACTCTGAAAATGTCTGAAGATGTTTTCTCATGGTTCATTATGTAAAAAGATTTTAAAGACATGATGTTAGGAGTGGATGAATAGCAGTAGCTTATTTATATTATAACATTTGGATCCTGACGTCTCCAATAACGAGAAATAGATCTCTTTTACCTCTTCATATATCAGCAAGGGAAAGAAACTGGAAGTCAGGGTTAAAACAGTGCCATTCTTTTTCACTGGGATGGTGTTTTCATAACTGTACAGCAAAGTTTTAATGTTGAAATTGTTCTCAATTGCTTCAATTCAGGCTGGGGTTTCCAACCTGGTGTCCACGGCCCCCTTGCTTGCTGATAGGGGTCCATGGCATAAAAAAAATGCTGGGAAGCCCTGAATTAAGGTAATAAAATAACAGCAGGTCAGGGTTTACTTATGTGCAAGAGAAATTCCAAAGCTGAGTAACCTGTTAGGCAAGCATCACAAAGAGTTACATTTTTCTACTTTATTTATTGCAACACAGCACAGAATAGGCTCTTCTGGCTCTTTGAGCTGTGCCGCCCAGCTATCCCCCAATGTAATCACAGGACAATGTTTACAATGACCAACTAACCAACCAAACAGTGCGTCTAGGGTCTGAAGAGGAGACCAGAGCACCCAGAGGAAACCCATCCAGTCACGGGGAGAACGTACAAGCTCCTTACAGAAAGCAGCGGGAAATAAACCCGGGTCACCGTGTCTGAAAAGCATTGGACTACTGTGCCACCTCATCACCAATCCATAGGAGACAAGAAGTCATTTTATGCTAATTAGCTATTAACTTAATTGTTCTTTGTTATGTGCCATGTTGTATGATGTAGCTCTTTACGTGATCAAGGTTTTGCTAGGCAATTTTTTCTGCAGAAGTGGTTTGCCATTGCCACCTTCTGCGCAGTGTCTTAACAAAATGGCTGACCGCAGCCACTGTGAATTCTCTTCAGAGTGGTCACATAACCAGGATTTGTGATATGCGCCAGCTGCCCATGCCACCATCCGCCACCTGCTTCCATGGCTTCACGTGACCCTGATCGGTGGACTAAGCAGGTGCTACACCGTGCCCAAGGGTGACTTGCAGGCTAGCAGAAGGAAAGAGCACCTTGCACCGCCATTGGTAGGGATGTCTCTCCACCCCAACACCCAATTTATTTAATATTAGGTGAAACCGGTTTCCAGTTCACAACATCATACAACTTTTTATTAGCAGCAGTACTCTCAATGGATACGATTAAATATTCCCCTTTCAGCCTGATGCGGCTGAAAAGCACAACTGCTTGCAAGGTCAGTACAGTCAACAAATATCTAGCAGTAAATTGCTGTCCTTTTCACCTACCACGGGAGTTCTCTGGGGTCATTCTGGTTGCAGTTTATATTCCACATCAGGCCAATGCCAAACAGGCTTTAGATGATCTGAGCAATGGGATCAACATGCATGAAATAGCGCACTCTAACGCCTTCACCATCGTTTTGGGAGATTTTAACCAGGCCAGTCTGAAAAAAATCACTGAGCAATTACCATCGACAGATTACTTGCAATACCAGAGGAAACAACACACTGGACCATTGCTATACCACCATCAAGAATGCCTAACGTGCTATTCCACGCCCTCACTTCGGGAAGTCTGGTCACCTAGCTGTACTTCTACTCCCTGATGACCAAGAAGGTATAGACAAGGGAAGCACAGGAGCGCCTACAGGACTGCTTTGAATCGGTGGACTGGACTGTATTCAGGGATTCATCTTTGAACCTGGATGAGTATTCTGCAGTTGTTACTGACTTCACTAAAACCTGTGTGGATGAGTGTGTGCCTACAAAGACTTACTGAACATTCCCAAACCAAAAGATGTGGATGAACCAGGAGGTACATCATCTGCTGAAGGCTAGATCTGTGGAATTCAAGTCTGGCAACCCAGGCGTGTACCAGAAAACCAGGCTTTGCAGAGGGCTAATTCAAGGGCGAAGAGACAATTTCAGACGGGGTTGGAGGCGACATCGGATGCACGGCAACTAAGACATTTCTCCTACAACACGAAATCCCATGGCATGAATGGTAGCAATGCTTCACTATCTGCACAGTGATGAAATGTTTCAGTCATGACTAGATTGAATTCCTGCCTCAACAAGGACCTGGACCCATTCCAATTTGCCTATCACCACAGTAGGTCAATGGCAGATGCAATCTCAATGGCTCTTCACATGGCCTTAGCCCATTTGGACAACACAAACACCTATGTCAGGATGCTGTTCATTGACTGTAGCTCAGCATTTAATACCATCATTCCCACAATCCTGATTGAGAAGTTGCAGAACCTGGGCCTCTGTACCTCCCTCTGCAATCGGTTCCTCGACTTCCTAACCGGAAGACCACTATTTGTGCAGATTGGTGATAATATATCCTCCTCACTGACAATCAACACTGGCGCACCCCAGGGGTGTGTGCTTAGCCCACTGCTCTACTCTCTGTATACACATGATTGTGTGGTGAGGCATAGTTCAAATACCATCTATAAATTTGCTGATGATAGAACCATTGTTGGTAGAATCGCAGGTGGCAACACAAGGGCATACAAGAGTGAGATATGCCAACTTGTGGAGTGGTGCCAGAGCAACAACCTGGCACTCAATGTCAGTAAGATGAAAGAGCTGATTGTGGACTTCAGGAAGGGTAAGTCAAAGGAAGACAGACCAATCCTCACAGAGGGATCAGAAGTGGAGAGAGTGAGCAGCTTCAAGTTCCTAGGTGTCAAGATCTCTGAGGATCTAACCTGGTCCCAACATTACGGTGTAGTTATAATGAAGGCAATACAGCGGCTATACTTTAATAGGAGTTTGAAGAGATTTGGCATGTCAACAAATACACTCAAAAGCTACTATAGTTGTACTGTGGAGAGCATTCTGACAGGCTGCATCACTGTCTGGTATAGGGAGGGGCTACTTCACAGGATCAAAAGAAGCTGCAGAGAGCCATAAATTTAGCCAGCTCCATCTTGGGCACTAGCCTACAAAGTACCCAAGACATCTTTAGGGAGCGGAGTCTCAGAAAGGTAGCGTCCATTATTAAGAACCTCCAGCACCCAGGGCATGCCCTTTTCTCACTGTTACCATCAGGTAGTAGCTACAGAAGCCTGAAGGCACACGCTCAGCAATTCAGGAACAGCTTCTTCCCCTCTGCCATGTGATTTCTAAATGGACATTGAATCTTTGGACACTTCTTCACTTTTTTTTAATATACAGCATTTCTGTTTTTGCATTTTTTTAATCTATTCAACATACGTAATTATTTAGTTCATCTTTTATTATTATTATTTTTATTTTTTTTTTCTCTCAGCTAGATAATGTATTGAATTGAACTGCAGCTGCTAAGTTAACAAATTTCAAGTCACATGCCGGTGATAATAAACCTGATTTTGGATTCTGATTCTGAAGTTACTGGAAAGAATTCCAGTAACTGCAAGACATGGTTTCCTTGAACTTGTAAAGTTGAGGGCTAATTAGGGATAGTCAGCATGGTGTTGTGCGTCAGAAATCATGTCTGTCAAATGTGTCAAACAAGAGATTCTGCAGATGCTGGAAATGCAGAGCAACACACACTAAATGCTGGCGGAACTCAGCAGGTCAGGCAGTATTTATGGAGGGGAATAAACAGTCCAGCCTCCTGTGTGACAAGTGTGATTGTTTATGAAGAGGTGACAAGATAAGAAAGTTTGTGCGTTCTTCCTGTGTGTGCACGGGTTTCCTCTGGGTGCTCCATGCTCCAAAGACATTCTGGTTACTAGGTTGATTGGCCACTGTGGTTAGGCTGGGCTGAAATTGGGGAATGCTGGGTGGAACTGCTCAGCTGGCCAGAGGGCCTATTCTGCACTGTATCTCTAAGATAAAAAATTTAAAAAAACATCAGTTGTATTGCTGTAGGAGTCCGAGGATAGTAGCAAAGGGTAATTCTTCAGACTGAAGGCCTGCGGCCAGAGATGTGCTGCAGAATAGTGATCAGTGACCTCATGGATCAGAAAAACAGATTCCCCTTTTGCTGGTCATATCAACCATTTGGATGAGAATGTAGGTTTCATGATTAATAAATTTAAGGCTGTCACCAAAATTGATGCTTTAGTGGATGGTGAAGAAGGTTCTCTAAGGTTACAACAGGATTTACAACAACTGGATAAACGGGCAAAGGGAATTTAACTCATAATTTTGAAGCAAAGCATTATGGGATATACATTATAATTGGTAGGGTCCTGGGGAGTGTTGTTGAACAGAAAAACCTCAAGGTTACAAGTACATAGTTCTCTGAAAGTAGTGAAACTGGTAGATAGGGTGGTAAAAAAAGGCTTTGGGCAAGCTTGCCCACAGCAATTGAGGGGGTGAATAAAAGAGTTGCGACTTCGTGTTACCACTACACAATACATTCAGGCCTTCCTTGAAGTGTCATGTGTAGTTCTGGTCGCCATGCTGTAGAAAAGCTGTGACTAAGTTAAGGAAAGAAATATTACTGGATGTTTTTGAAGCTGGAAGGCTTGAGTTATGAGGAGAAACTATGTTGGCTGGGACTGGTTTCCTAGAGCAAATGAGGCAGAGAGGTGACCTTACGGAGGTCAGTAAAACAAGGGACATAGGTAGGGTGGACAATCAGGGTCGATTTCTCAAAGTAGGCATGTCTAAAACTGAAGAGGTAGCTTTAAGGTGGGAGAGGGAAGATTGGAAGGGGACCTGAGGTGCAAGTTTTCAGATAGAAAGTGGTGGGTTTATCTTGAACACTGCCTGAGCTAGTGGTAGAGGCAGGTAAAATAATAACATTCAAAAGACACTTGGATAGATAGGAAATGTGTAGAGGTGTATAGGTCCAACTTCGGGACATGAGGCTAGCTCTGGTAGTATGAGTAATTTCTGGTAGTACAAGGGACTGTTTCCAAGTTCTAACTCTATGACTTCTGTGAAATGTTTATCCCATTAGTTTCACTCTGCTGCCCCTTCAAATATTTCCTTCTCATGTTTTTATCCAGGTTTGTCCAACAGACTTCCTTCCCTGAAGAGAAGTGGTGCGGCCCATTGACCCAATGATAGTTTTGTGGTCACCTTTCCAAACCCTTTGAATCTTAATTATTTGAATATGTTGAGTGAATTTGAACAAGTTCCCCCAGCCAGATTTGAAGTTTTGTTCACAGATCAATGGTCCAGACCTTACAAATTTAGTCTAGTAATCACAGCCCTACTGTGCCATATCTCATTTGAAGGCCACTTTTTTAATCTGCTTCTGCAACCCTTTCAAACTGTACTTTTTTTAATGTAGTGACTTATTCTCCTTCTGGCGTTTTTAATAACTACCTTAAGTTTTATTTTCTGGCAACTGATCTTCCTGCTAATGCAAAACTATTTTGTCGTTGTGTGCTTTTAACAATGCCTCTGAGTTTGAACTTCCCTATGCAAGTTTGAACTGCAACAAAAAACTAAGAAGGCAAATGATATGTTTGGTCTACATTGCAAGAGGTTTTGAGTATACGAGCAAGAGAGTCACGCTGCAGATATATATGACCTCGGTGAGACCACAGTGGAATATCATGAGCAAGGTTGGTTCCCTTGGTGAATAAAAGATATAGTTGGCATAGCAATGGTTCAACTGACTGAATCCTGGGGGTTGTAGGACTGTTACATGAGAAACAATCAGTTGACTAGTTTTTGACTAGGTTAGAAGATTGAGAGAAGATTTCTTTGACAAATATGTCATCCAGGCAGGGTTAAGCAGATTCGATGCAAGGAGACTATTTCAGCAGGCTGTGTGTTTAGAATGAAGAGTCACGGCTTTATGGATGAGTCATTTAGGAGAAGTTTCCTCACTGAGATGATGTTAAACCTGTAGAATTCCTTGCCCCAGAAGATGGTGGAGGCCACACTAGTGAGAAGGAGCTAGATAGGTTTTGGATCCAAGAGTCAGCAGTTAGTGATGGAAGGTAGTTGGTGGAATTCGTTATGGTGAAGAACAAATCATTGGGTACACTTAAAGCAGATTAGTCAGGGCATGAAAAGATACAGGGAGAAGGCAAGAGATTGGGGCTGCGAGGGAAAATGGATCAGCCTTGCTTAAATGGCAGAGCAGACATGATGGGCCAAAATGGCCTAATTCTGATCCTCTTATGGTAGTCAAAGTATGGTGTTGAAATTAGAGAATTAGCCATATTTGAGTTGAATGGCCTACTCCTGTTACTTTAGTAATGTTTTTGTGTTTCTGTCAATACCATAGATTAATTCAAGTTCATTGCCGTGTGCATGCCATGGAAATGAGCTTTTTGTAGCAGGATCACAGCATGCTACAAACATGACAAGCTTCAATTATACATGACTTACTCGACAAGATAAACACAGTATTATGGCGTTACTGCTAGTTGAGGCAGATGCAGAGTCCGAGGTAATGTGCAGGGTTTTCAGGTTGGTTAGGGAGGAGGAAGCCATTGTAGAAACATGCAGTGTAGCTCTTCAGGCTGCTGTCGTCCTGCCCGATGGCAGCAACTTTCTCTTGATTGGCTTTGGTGACGTGACTCAGGATCTACATGTTACTGTGTACAGGATTAGCAAGGCAGTCTACTGTGTGTTAGCATGATTTTCATAATTCTCAAAGAAAAACAATTTCCATAACTTTGGCATTTTCAAATGTTCTAAAGCTTGGAGATAAGTTTACCCATAGTCTGCATATAAGTAAAGGTTCATTTGTATCCTTAAATGCATTAATTTCCTTACAGATGATTTGCCAAAGAGACGGCCTTCCCAAATTTACAAACCCTCAAACCCCGACACTTTGGCCTACCTTGATTTTAGTGTATCTACAACAGGAATGCTGGCAGGGGTGAAGGTAAGATAAAAAAGAAGCTTTTGTCTCCTGTCTCATGAGTCTTTGTCTAGATGAAAGCTCACCTGCTTTTACATTGCACATCTCATTCCCATCTCAAATTAAGAATTACATTTGAAACGAGCTGAGTAAACAATAAATACTGAAGCTGGGTAACTTTGGTACTTCTGTCCATTCAAGGGCATTTATCTGGAGCGAATAGGTGGCTGAGCATATTTGGCTCGGATATTTTCCACGGTGGAGCAGTAATCCACGTGGGCATGAAGCTAATCAATAAGTTGTCAGCCTGGCCCCGGCTGTCTCAGAGAGAGACTCTGCCAAGTCGACGTGTCTCCTCAAACAGTCATTCAGGGTTATTTTCCAGAGGGAAGTTGCTGCAGCCTTAACATATGATTGGGTTTTACTACTTGCAGGCTGCCCAGCACAATCCTCACATTCGATTTTTTTTCACTAGACACCACGTTCCGGTGCATGTTTCGATGTATGTGTGACAAATAAAGATCATCTGTAAGATCGTTATCACAAACCTGGTTTGTGAACTAATAATGCTGGATGAAATAGAAAGGCAGAAAATATTTATGTATACTATCTCCCATACTTTATTCCCAGATTACATGCCCTGAAATGGATTTGAGTAGCTAAGTAAAATATATAGAGCATGTTTTAAATTGCATTTTACATGAATTACTGTGTACCATTTTGTATCATTCATCAGCCTCTTTGAAGTATAACTAAATGGGATTTGCTGTTTTCACACCATTGTGATTTTTTTTTGTTTACTTGTTTGATGAGCCGGTTGAATTAAAATTACATTTTGAGGTATTTTCATTGCCATTTATCATCAGATAATGTTGTTTCCACTGCCTTTTATTGTGGTTGTTTGCTTTCTTGTATCAGAAGTAGCATTTATTAAGAATAAGGTCCAGCTGGAATGATGTCCTTATTTGTATTCACAATGATTCTGTAGAACGTATTTTTGGGATTGTCATGGTCAAACCAAAATCAGACGGGTCACAAGCTGTGCAGGAGATGAGACCATGCCCAGATTTCTGATTGTTTTGTCCACATAGACACCTTTAAAGTTAAAGAAGTAAAAGTTAAAAATAGAGTAAAATTGATCCATATTTAAAACATTCTAAGTACATTTATTATATGAATATGTACATAATATACAACCCTGAGATTTGTCTTCCCCATAGATAGCCACGAAACAAAGAAAATCATGGATCACATTCAAAGAAATGCATCTCCCCCACGTGCAAAAAAGCCGCATTGTGCAAAGAACAATTAAGAGTGAAAAATTTAAAACACAAAATTGGAAGAGTCCAAGCATATTTTTAATACATTATAAGACTTAAGTTATAAATTTTAAAATATATCTCTCCAAGTTATTATTCAGACCAACTGGGGCAGAAGGAAATCCTAATGATTTGTTAATAGCCCAAGCACACTGTAATAAAAAAAAACATTTGCCTCAGGAGATGTTTGATTTAGGCTATTAAGTACTAATAAGACTATTACCGACCCAGACATTGACACTGTGACCTTGATAATCTGCTGAATAAAATATTATATCATGTAGTGAAGTTTCCATCACTAGCTATCAAGGGATATGGGAAGAGAGCTGAAATATGGTATTGAGATACAGGATCAGGCATGATCATATTGAATGATGGCAAAGTAGGGTTGAGGGACTAAATAGTCAATTTCTGCTAAGTTACAGCATTGCCATACAAGGGCTTCTGCTAATCCATAAAACAGTTATTACTCTAAACTTTGTTTAAGACAGTGGTACACATAAGAGGCATTTGGGAAATATAAATTATTTTTGAATTATTTAAGATATCAAATTGATAAAGTTATCTTATTTGATAAAGTTGCCAAAGCAATTTTTAATGAAGTGTACCAATCCTAAAAACTTGCCAATAATTATTTTAGGCTTAAAAATTCACAAGCAATTCTTGTTTTGCTTCAAACTGATCTTTTCATATAGGCGAAAGGAGGATTTGTATGTCAAGCACACGGGTCTGTGTAGAAGCCTTGCTGATAACATAGTAAACACTGTATTTCCTTGATGTTTTGTTGTCATATTTTTACTGTTTGTGCAAAGGTACTCGTTAGTGCATCTGTAACATATAACTGTTTTCCTGTTTATTTTTAAAACGGTATGAATGCTTATTGAGATGTCACAAAATGCAATGTTGCTGTAACTGTTTGGTTGATCAATTTGTCACCTGGTGTGGAATGAAACCACACACAGCCCAGGAACGTCTCAGTGTTCATCCTTGTTCTGTGCTGAGCTGTTTCCATCCATAAAAGTTGCCCTCTGCATCCCTCGGTTTTCAAGAATTGTAATTGTGGTTCCTGGTCCTCGTATCTAACCAGTGACTTCTGCTGTAAAGTTTGTGGTTTACACAGGTGAACCTAAGATGCGGATCATTTGGGATGCAACGGTAGTTGAATAGCCCTGTACATATTTACATTCAATGCTCATTTTAAAGAATATCTATGATGATGTATTTATACCGTGGCAAGCGTCAGCTGTCTCCTTTGGTAAGAGCGGGGTTTGCGGGAGAAATATATTTTTGAGCAAACTGTTACAACAGCCTACAGAATGAGATCATGTAAAGATGGAATAATGTCACAGGATCCATTAATCAAACGAGCTTAAAAAAAACAGCAGAGCATCTTATGTCATTTGGAATGTCTGCAGGAAGTGTAATTTAAAACACATTGTAACTTCTCCGGATCAGCTAAATCATTGGATTGTGACATTGTTCTTGCATCAAGACACTGGGGAAATACATCTTTTATTTTTGCATTCTTTATATAGCTATGAATTGACGTTCATTGCTACTTTGGAGTTTGGGCAATTTCAAATTCTTAATTGCAAAAGTAATGTTCTTAGTTTTTTCTAATTCTGTAATGAAACAGTTTGCAAACATTCATGAATGTCAAGGAAAGTAGTACAACTACAAAATCCTTTTTATTAGTTTGTACATGTAAAGTCTTTGCTGTCTGCTAAATGTTCCAGTTGATGAGCAAATACTCTTTCATATCTGTGATTTTGCACCCAATCCAGGCCAGGCTGGTGAACTGAAAGACACTGCTGACTTGCTTAAAAAATATTTTGGTAAAGCCATTCTAGTTTTGAGTGAGCATGGCTGTCACCATCATTTGGTGCTAATTTGGCATTCTGTTGTGAATTAGGTACAGAACAGTCAGATTAAGGGGTGGTTTAATATCACAGTGTGTCCTTGGGTTTGAGCCAAGATATACCATTTACAGAAGATATTAACCAAACACAAGTTGTTGCCACTATCTCTGAATGCTCATGAAGAAAGATCCTTCATTTAATCTTAGCACAGAATACTTGCACACGTAAAATTACCTAAACATGTATAATCTGTGGAATATGATCACTGGGTGGTAGCTTGTGTCCCTGAATTTTTCCCAGACAATAGTAAGAAAGATACAGATGATGACAAATTAGATGTTACTTTTTAACTTATAAAAAATGCAAAATATTGCTTACTTAAACATTGCAATTAATTTTGAGCTTTTTAGGCACTATTTGCAGAATAAACTTTCCTGAGTAAAGGCATCACTGTTATGGGGAGAAGGCAGGAGAGGTTGAGAGGGATAATGATGGAATAATGGAGCAGACTCATTGGGTCAAATGGCCCAATTCTGTTCCTATGTCTTATGGTCTTTTGAGACCTTAATTTTTATGTAATTCATAAAAAAGTGCCATTTTTTAGATTTTTGTTGTCTTCTACCCTTGTTACTGGATAATGGCATTTTCTTGAGTTACATTAAAAGATTTAAGGCTTTTGCGTATAGCCATGTGCAAATTTAAACAATGAACGTACCTGAATTTGCTGCCGTAAGTCCTTTATCTTTATCTGGCAGAATCTTTTTCAATTAACTTTAGGCTTGGTCATATTGAGCTTTGAGCAAATATTATTGGACCAAGGCATAAGCATCTCTTTAATTCTGTACTTCACAAATATACCAAATTATTATCATTTTGCATTAAATACCCTACTACTCCCAAGAAACTGTGTGTAGAGTGATAGCAGGAGCCATTAGTTAAGAGGATCATATGCCATAGGTGCAGAATTAGGCCACTTGGTCCATTGAGTCTGCTCTGCCACTCCATCATGGTTGACTTATTATCCCTCTCAGACCCATTCACCTGCCCTCCTCCCCATAAACTGTGATGTCCTTACTAATCAAGAACCTATCAACCTCCACTTTAAATATACCCAATAACTTGGCTTCAACAGCTGTCTGTGGCAATGAATTCCACAGATTTGGCACCCCCGGCTAAAAAAAAAAGTCCCTTTCATCTCAGTTCTAAAGGATACATCCTTCTATTCGGAAGCAGTTTCCTCTGGTCCTAGACTCCCCTATTATAAGAAATGTCCTCTCTACAACCACTCTAAGCCTTTCAATATTTGATATTTTAATGAGACCCCCCCCCCCCCCCGCCAATCTTCTAAACTCCAGTGAGTACAGGCCCAGAACCATTAAATGCTCCTCAAACATTGACCCTTTCATTCCTAGGATTATTCTCCTGAGCCTCCTCTGGACCCTCTCCAATGCCAACATGCGTTTTCTTAAATATAGGCCCAAGTGCATCTGACCAATGCCTTATAAAGCCTCAGCATTACACCAATGCTTGTAAGTTTAAGTCCTCTTGAAATGAGTGCTAACGTTGCATTTGCCTTCCTTACCGCTGACTCAACCTGCAAGTTAATCCTCCAGAACGACTCAAGTCCCTTTGTACCTCTGATTTCTGGATTTTCTCCGCACTTCCTTCTACAAATGTGCCTGACCATACACTTCCCTACACTCTATTCCATCTGCCACTTCTTTGCCCATTCCCCCAATCTGTCCAAGTCCTTCTGCAGCCTCATTGCTTCCTCAACACTACCTGCTCCTCCACCTATCTTTGCATCATCCACAAACCTGGCCACAAAGCCATCAATTCTGTCATCCAGAACATTAACACATAATGTGGAAAGAAGCCGTCCCAACACCAGCCCCTGTGGCTCTGCTTAATAAATAATGTTAATCGCTGTACCCTGGAGCGTGAGAGCAGGCAGTGACAGAGCCATGACAGTTCTATCCATTGCTGTAACAACACCAGGTCCACTTTAGCCGAAGACACTTCCATATTGCAATCTGTAGGTTAGATGTGAATTCTCAGATGACTGTCATTGCCATGAACATGTGACTTTCATTACTCATCACTGGGCTGGATTCATGATCATGCTTAGAGAATTAAGAGACTTTGTTTCTGGCTGTTGTTTTGTATTTCAAGCATGGGTTCTGGCATGATTAATAATTAAAAGTGTGTTTATTTTAATTTAAACATAACGGTCCTCAAGATCATTGAGGCAGTGTTTCTCTCCCCTATCATTCCCCAAGCTCTCTGCCAAATTATTTCACCTCAAGACACTACTGGAGAAAGATTACAGTATTTTTATTTGCATCGACAATTCCATTGTCCCCTTTTTTAGTTAAAGAGACAGCCTGTCCCCAAACAAGAGGTTGAAATAACTTGGCCTGTGTAGATTTCCATAGACAATTTCAGTATTGGTCACTTTCCTTGGAGACACACACGAGAAGTTGTGGGAAAACTACTCCTCTCAATCAAAGTAAGATGACTTCACTGTACTTAACAATTCTTTCTCTCCTAGGGGAAGACCGAAGAGTGAATGTTGATAAAGAAATCTGGGATAAGATTGGGTCGTCCCTCTTGAGATCCTTAACCTTTTGCATTTGCAGCTGTAATAGTTCCATTGTGTAAAATGTAATGGCTTTCTTATGTGCAGACTACTAAGAATTCTTAGTTTGAATTAAATGTAGAAAAACTACTGCTGGGAGGTTGAAGACTCTTACACAGGAGCACCTGGCATACATACACAAGCCTTGCCCTCTATTTCCATCAATCAGTTCACTCATAATGTGAGTCCTTTGATAGACTATTGCTATTTTTATTCATGAAAGCCATCTCTCCTGCTATATGAATGTTAGTCAAGCCTTCAAAGACCTGTTTGAGCCCCTAAAGTTGTTCTTGTATGATCTATGATTTCATATTATTTGAATTTTGTCAATTTAATGTATTTTCTATTGTTAACATTAAAATAATTCGGAGTGGTGTTATGCTTCAAATTAATTTTTAAACTGGTTTAGATATTTTCAAGTATGTGTAGCTGATTGTTTTTTCCAGATGTTACAGTACAAATTATAGATCTTAAAGAATTAAAATATTTCAGATAACTGAAAATTCAAAAATATAAAATTAAGAAATCAATCTTTAAGCTCATGGTCTTCGTTTCATTATATCAGAGGTTTCTATTGTGAATATTTTCTACTATGACCTATCAAAGTGCAATCTGATTCTGCACAGATTGTGATGGTTAGATATCATGTGTAGCTAAAATTCCTTTCTATGTGCATTTTGAAGCTGGTTCATTTTTTGAGGGGCACACCTACAGTTGTATAAATTAGAAGTTTCTCTCATGGCAGTTGCAGATATATATTTTGTAGTGTAATCTATAAATTGCATGCTTAAGGGAGATGACATGTTGACTTAAATTTTAATAGATGGTTTAAATTACAAAAGGAGATTTAAAAGTTCCACGAGTTGGAATTCTTTTTCCATGAATGCGTGTCCAAAATCCCTAGCTAAAGTTGCCATCCAAATTGGGGAGCTGACTCAACAATGGATGATGCCAATCAGCTGCGGGAATGTTTGGCAATTCAAGCCACTTAGCATGCATGCTCAATCATGTGACACAATTCGGTCATTTTTAAAGTAACTATGACAATGTGTTGTAGGGAAATAAAGTTCATTTTTCTTTAAGAACACACCTTACGTGGTTTCTGAATCTCAATCTTTTTATCTATAAATGTGTAACCTGTAAATTGGTTAGTAAATTGGTTGGTTAAATTGGAGAAAATACAGTTTTATAAGAGAACTAAAACATTAATTGTTTAAAAATATCTACATGCACTATTTTTGAAATTACTCCATGACAGTATAGTTTCTATCTTACACCAATGCAAGATGAGGGGTAACTGTCAGTTGTAGAGGAGGAACTTCTATGAAGAGTTGGGATTTCTAATGAGACCCTTCCTTTGCTTGGCAGATGTCCCATGCAGCGACCAGTGCCTTGTGTCGATCAATTAAGCTGCAGTGTGAGCTCTATCCATCCCGAGAAATAGCAATCTGCCTGGACCCATATTGCGGACTTGGATTTGTTCTTTGGTGCCTCTGCAGGTGAGAAGCAGATGTCAATAAGCACCTTTATTCTGTTCAATACCCGAATAGTCAAGGATGTGATAAACCCATTGGATTGTCACCATTTGTGTACAAAATTATGAGTGGTCTGGACAGAACGATGAAGAGAATCAGGTTTATTATCGCTGACATATATCATGAAATTTGTTGTCTTGTGGCAACAGTACGATGCAAGGCATAAAAACTACGGTAAGTTTTCCAATGGTGAAGCATTGGAAAGGGTACAGAGGAGATTTACCAGGATGTTGCCTGGTTTAGAGAGTATGGATTATGATCAGAGATTAAGAGAGCTAGGGCTTTAATCTCTGGAGAGAAGGAGGATGAGAGGAGGCATGATAGAGGTGTACAAGATATTAAGAGGAATAGACAGAGTGGATAGTCAACGCCTCTTCCCCAGGGCACCACTGCTCAGTACAAGAGGACATGGCTTTAAGGTAAGGGGAGGGAAGTTCAAGGGGGATATTAGAGGAAGGTTTTCACTCAGAGTGGTTGGTGCATGGAATGCACTGCCTGAGTCAGGTGAGGAGGCAGATACACTAGTGAAATTTAAGAGACTACTAGACAGGTATATGGAGGAATTTAAGGTGGGGGGGTTATATGGGAGGCAGGGTTTGAGGGTCAGCACAACATTGTGGGCCGAGGGGCCTGTAATGCGCTGTACTATTCTATGTTCTAAGTTACAATAAAAATTAGTTAATAGTTCAAAAGAAAATAACAACATAGTGTTCATGGACTGTTCTGAAATGTGATGGCAGAAGGGAAGAAGCTATCCTAAATCAGAGCAGCATGGCTGCTTAGCAGTTAGCACAATGCTTTACAGCATCAGCTGTAAAGATCCGAGTTCGATTCCCTCGGCTATCTGTAAGGAGTTCTCTCTGTGAGTGTGTAGGTTTCCTCCGGGTGCACTGGTTTCCTCCCACATCCCAAAGATGTACGGTTAGTGCTGGTGAGTTGTGGGTATGCTGGCTTGTCTCTGAAAGCATGGGTTGGTCAGCACGACCCTCGCTGATTTGATTTGACACAAACGGTATGTAATAAATAAAGCTAACCTTTAACAGTGAGGGTGCATCTTCAGCCTCCTGTACCTCTGGCCTGATGGTAGTAATGAACAGAGGGCAAGTCCTGCACGGTGAGGATGGACACTTCCTCAAAGATGGACGCTTCCTTCCTGAGGCACAGCCTTTTCAGTTGTTCTTTCTGGTGGGGAGGCTTTTGCCCACGATGGAGCTTTTCCCTTGGTGGAAAGGCAATCAGTGCAGTTATAAGATTTAGGTTAATTGGTAGAAAGTTTAGAAGTCCTCTTTTTGCGGACAAGCATTTTCAAGATGGCCCTGAGTGTAATCTTATGCTGGGAGCTTGGCTGGGACAGAAGTCATCTTTACATTTAAAAATAGCATGAGTTGTTCGGTCCAAGGGCAGGCAATGGGGCAGTTTCACTTTTTGTGCCATAGATTTGCGATTAACAATGAGAGAGTGAAACCCTGTGCAGCTCCTTCCCGCTTGGAGTGCTTCTCCTCCCTGGTCATCCGTGTTGAACATCTGCCTGGGGCAGACCGGCTCACTTCTGGGGGATGGAGAAGAAATCCTGAAGCCCAATGTGGGCGGCAAACTGCTGCAGCATCTTTCAAACCCGTTTCCTCTGGGCTGCAGCCAGCTCTCAGGCTGGGAGATCTGCCTGTTGAGACTGAGGCAGGTTAAACTGAGTACAAGGGAAGCGGCCCATCAAAATGAACAGGAGACTTCGACTGCTGGAGAAAGTTTTGATGTAAGTTTTAGTGTACATAATCTGAGATGTATGATTTTTTAATAAACCAAACGTTTTCTTTAAATGGGTCATACAGTCATAGATCACTACAGCACAGAAACAGGCCCTGCAGCCCATCTAGTCCATGCTGATCTGTTTCCTGCCTACTCCCATCATCTAGTGGTGCTTTGCTTTGGTGAGATGAGAGTATTTGGTTTATTGTTGTCAGCTATGCTGAGATGCAATTGAAAACGTGCATTACGAAGGGAAGAGCAGTATTGATTTTCCCATCAAGGTGCACTTTCTCACGGCAGAATTTATTGTCACAGTTACAATGAAAAAGCAGTAGTACAACTGCAAGGGCTACACCAAAGTAGACTGAGAGATCAAGGCATTGCCTTTAATGTGCAAGAGGCCAGTCTGTACAAGAGTCCAGTCTGTACAAGAGTCAGATAACAGCAGGATAGCAGTCAAATCCTTGCATCAGGCAGCTCTTAAATTGCTCCCTCTCAGCATAAATTGTGGAGAGCCACCCTGCCAGCAAAAACTACACCAGGGCCACCACCCATTTGCTGCAATGGCTGTGGCCAGCGACCTCAGGAAATAGAAGGCCTGTCCTGTTATTTTTTTCACTCTTTCTGACATCCACTAGAATCCACATTGATGTATAGTACTGTGCAAAAGTCTTAGGTGTATATATACCCTAAGAAAAATTAAGCTTGAGGGCTGTGGATTGGCAGGTTCACGGAGAGAAGGACAACAACAGAATGGATGTATCTTCCGATTAACAATAGATCATGTTATCAATAAGGAACCAGTTGTATAGGTGCTAATTGTCTGAGAGGCAACATGATTAATGGCCTGTCTGGTACTCTAATCAATGAGGAACCATTTTGTAAAGGTGCTACTGTTGTGTAAATTTTGGAAACAATGTCTGGAGACTGGCTGACCTTGTGTGATTAGGTTTACTGTATAAATTTGCATTGTAATCTTGTGTTGGGGGAGACATTGTGAGAAATGGCTCCCCGTGATATCACAAAATGAAGACTGTAACAGGTTTTGAGGTCTTTGCCTACTTTGTGTTGGATCGGTACTAAATTCTCTGACAGAGTTTGTAAATCCGATGGGAACTGAGGATGTTGGGGACAGCGTGGAGCACCGTGGGAGTGCCGACTGGCAAAGAAGGAGTACCAGGGGCAGGGAGTGGTGTGGGTGCGGACATGCCCAGCCCTGAGACATCAGGCAAAGATATTTGATGCCAAACAATTGGCTTATTGATCATCACAGAATGTCTGTCTGGCGCCTTGCACTTCCTCCCATCTCCCTTCACATTTTCCCAACCATGTTTCCCCTTTCTCTGCCCCCTTCCCACTCTCAGTCCACAATAGAGACCCAAATCAGAATCAGGTTTATCATCACTCACATGTGTCATGAAATTTGTTTTTTTTTTGCGGCAGCAGTACAATGCAATACATAAAATTAATATAGTACTGTGCAAGAGTCTACGTACTGTATGTTCCTAAGACTTTTGCACAGTATATTTGACCAATCTCAGTTAGATTTCTCAGCACAGACTTAAGCTGACTTAACATTTAACTGGCATCCTTACAGGTTTGTTAATAACCGTTGGTTTTTGTTGGTTGACATGCATGTCCATACCCTTCATCTAACGCTCTGAGGAAATGATGATCTTTGAGAGAACCTCCCTCATTGGACCCTTTTAGGATGTAAAGTTCCAATGAGGTTCAGATTTATTTATCACATACATATCTAAACACACAGTAAAATGCATCATTTGGGTTAACAATCAGCACACCTGCTGGGGACAGCCCGCAAGTGTTGCCACACATCCTGCTGCCACTGTAGCAGGGCCACAGACTTCCCCAGAACAAAACAGACAACGACAGCAGCAAAACTAGCCCCTTTCCCATCCCTTGCACCCAGACAGGTCTCCAACACCAGGGCCACCTCTGGACCTCCAGTTCTTATCCCCGGCTTCTCAGATACACAGACGTTAGGCCTCCAACCTCGGGCTTCACCCCAGGGCTTGCCAATTATGGGTTTGACCTTTAGGCCTGGTCCTGTGGACTCATATGAACCTCTGACTTTTGGGGGGGGGGGGGGGAGTCATCAGCTTGTGTTTAATCCTACATGTGCTGGTTGACAGCAATCAATTCACGGTTCCAATGGCAAGTCACTAAATTTCAAAATCAATAAGCAACAGGAGGAGGCCGCTCAGCCCCTCAGTTCTGTGCAAAACCATGTAATTAATACCGTTCCCCATAGTGTTGCAGTTCTTTTCTTTTAAAGATTTATCCAAATGCTGTTTGAAAGCTACAGTTGAAACTGTGTCCACCACACTCTTAGGCATTGCCTTCTAGCTTGTAACTACCCCAATGAAACTAACAATATGTTGTGTGGTGTAACCTGTAATTTTAAAAAGTCATTAATCTCCTTTCCCTCTTCGTTCCCATTCTAATGGGAGTAGTTTTTCTCCATTTATCTGATCTAAACCTGTCAATTCTTTCATAACAGAATCAAATCCTGTCTGAATCTTCTTTGCTCCAAGGAGAAGCAAACCAGATTCTCTAATCTATTTTCTGAAATGAAACAAGCTATCCATTGAATTTTTCTGATAAACCTTTCACACAGGCATCCCATGGCCTTTGCATCTTTTCTAAATGAAGTGGCCCAGGGCCAGTTGGAGGACTCCATTTGTGGTGTGACAAGGGTGAAAGATCAGCTTTTATTTCTCACATATAAAACGTAACTTAAGGTGAAATGCACCAATTGTGTCAAAACAAATCAGCGAGGGTTGTTCTGTGGGCAGCCCACAACTGTTGCCATGTTTCCAGCACCAATGTAGCACGTCCATAATTTGCTAACCCTAACACAACATCTTTGGAATGTGGGTAGAGACTGGAGCACATGGAGGAAACCCACACAGTCATGGGGAGAACAAACAAACTCCTTACAGGCAGCAGCAGGAATCAAACCTGAATGTAAAGCGATTCTGCTAACCGATCGGCTACTGAACCGCCTTATTTCAATTTAATGTCTTCACTTCTGTATTTCTTCTCCCTTTACTTACAAAGCTCAGGACTCCATATGTTTCCATATGTACATATGATTCCATACGTACTGTGGAGAGCATTCTGACTGGCTGCATCACCGTCTGGTATGGGAGGGATACTGTGCTGGATCGAAGTGAGCTGCAGAGAGCTGTAAACTTAGCCAGCTCCATCATGGGCATCAGCTCCTGTAGCATCCAGGACATCTTCAGGGAGCGAAGCCTCAAAAAGGGGGCGTCCATCATTAAGCACCCCCATCATCCAGGTCATGCCTTGTTCTCATTGCTACCATCAGCGAGGAGGTACAGAAGCCTGAAGCCATACACTCAATGATTCAGAAATAAGCTTCTTCCCCTCCGCCATCTGGTTTCTGAATGGACATTGTACCTCAGTATGTTCAATAGTCATCCTAGAACCTGATGAAATAATGCAGACAGACACTGCAGTACGGCACTCAGGAAACACGAGACCGGACGCCAAAGCCCCGTTTACTTGTTCCCATGTAGAAGGTGCCGTGATCTTATCAAATCACACAAAGGAAGTTTTTAACCCAATGTCCTTATCAGTAAGGACATTGAATGTTATGTTGTAGTTGTACAAGTTGCTGGTGAGGCTGCGTTTAGAATACGGTGTTCAGCTTTGATAGCATTCCTACAGGAAAGATGCCTGTAAGCTAGAAAGAATGCAATGAAGCTCTTGCCAGGAACGAGGCTCTGTGTTAAAGAAAAAGGCTGAGCAGGATAGGACTTTATTCATGATATTATAGGGGTATTTGAAATCATTAGTGTTGTATGTAGGGGATGTACGTATTGAGAACTAGAAGGCAAAGGGTAAAAGTGAGAGCGGAGAGATTTAGTAGGAGCCTGAGGGGCATCTTTTCACCCAGAGGGTGGGCAGCATCTGGAGTGAAGTGCCAGAGGAAGTGGTTGAAACAGGTACATTAACAAAATTTAAAGAACACTTGGACGGGTACATGGGTAGGAAAGGTTTAGAAGGTTCCGGGCCAAACACCGGCAAATAGGTGGTCAGCACAGACCAGTTGGGCCAAAGGGTTTCTTCCTGTGCTGTATAACTCTCTGATTTTAAATGAACATTAGTCTCTCAAACTAACATTCCTTCCTCACCCAACTCCAGCAACCAAAGATGCTGTGTAAAGCCATTTATCTCATTATCAGCAGGCAATGCATTTGCCTTCAGACAGGTAAAGTTCAGAGTCCCCAGTCCCTGCCCATAAAGCAGCACACCAGATTTTCCCACATAATCATTTAGCATTTATGACTTGGCACTTTAAAATTGTGCATTCTTGATTATCTGAACTATTAAACTGACTTTTCCCCAAAAGTCGAGATCCAACTCTTGTGGTTTTGAAATGTTTGCTTTCCATACACTGTGATTCTTCGGTACAGCAAGTGAAACGTTTTGTCTCTTTCAACTTGTGCAAACCCAGGAATAATTTCTGTACCATTTTGTTTGGCCTAATTAGGTACTAAATTGGAGCCATTGAAATAGCTGGGAAAAAAAACTGTCCATCTTAATTAGCTTTTCAATGACTTTTAAAATACAGCGGATCAAAAGGTCAGACCCAAAGGAATGCTATATTTAATAAAGCATTAACCTCTTAAGACCATCATTTTCCCAGACAGATTGAAAATGCGTGTAAAGTAACAGATGGCCAAGTTACATTAGGAAAGCAAAGCCCATTGTAATTTAGTTTTAGTCAAACAATTCATGTCCAAACCTCCCCAAAGCTACCGAGAGACTTGTTATGTTCTATTGATCAAGCCACTGACCACCAGTAATGCACAAGAACAAGTGTGTGGCTTTGATATTTTAATACTGTCCAGCATAATTTATGTGACATTGATTGATTTGCTTATTGGATTTTTAAAAAATCATATAATATTCTTACTGTCTGCTGTTTTTATACATAATCCTTTTGTCGCTCGGCCTGCGGCATCAGTTCCTTTTATAGATATGGATTTTTCTCATTATAGAAATTCTCAGTGTCTAGTACACACACAAAGCCAAGAAGCTAATGACTAATGTTTTCCTGACTCATATTCTGGTTAATCTAGGGGCAGTGGTTTTGATTTTTCCCAGTTTCAAATGCAAACAGACATTATCTACTGGCAATACTGAAGACTGCCAAGTGCGTGTTTTTAATAAATAAATTGCTCCCTTGTATAAATCCTTTCTGAATAGGAAACTGTTTACTTTCCCTCCCTCCCTTCTTACTGATACTTTCACATTTGAGAGCAACCTTCACTCCTACAGCTCCCAAAGGTTCTCGTAGCTCGAAGCTTTCATTAGGTTTTGTCAGAAAGGTCCGAGCTTTACAAATTTTCCTCTTGACAGTACTCCTTAATTCCTGGCATAATTTTGGTAATTATTGTCTGACTATATTCCTGAACATGAATAAATGTCAATGCTCAGAACTGCGTATATGCTCTAAATGTTTGGAATAAGTTAAGCATTTTATTGCATCGCTGAAACCTATAAGTAATTCTAAATCATTTTCTCTTGTTTCTTAAAAATCTATTTATCTGCACTGATCCCTTCCTGCCAATCTCATATTTAATTATCCTACTGCAAGATCTTCTGCAGATACTTTCGTAAGCTGTATTGTTCATCCCCGTTTCGTTTACAAGGAGGCACCAGAGTACATTCCCTTATGTATCAGAAGAACTATTGATTAATTCTTACCCTCAGCTTCCTCTCTCCAGTTCCATGTGCTATATCATTCATTGCAATGCATACAGTTATAGAAAGGATGACGAGGCTTTGGAGAGGATGTAGAAGAGGTTTACCAGGATGCTGCCTGGATTAGAGGGTATTAGTGAGAGGATGGACAAACTTGGGGTTGTTTCTCTGGAGTGGCAGAAATTGAGAGGATAATACACATAATGTTCATGATCCACTTGTCTGCTGTCCACAATGCACTTTGGGTTGGCCTTGTATCACTGGGATATCAGTAAACAGCACAAGGTTCTCCTAAGCCCCCTGTTCTGGGGTCTGCCTGTTAAGGCATCTTCTGCCTAAGGCATTCTGGGAAATAGGTCTGCAAGTCCAGCCTCTCCCAAATTAGGATAACTGTGTGGATAGGAAGCTGGCCTGAGCTCTGATTAACAGTGAAATTCTCACAGTATCACCAGCTTCAGACAAATCATTGACACAGCTCCAAAAGTAAAAAAAGGGACTGCCACTTTGTCACTGGAGTCAGGCCTGTGGGATTTGAAGGGCCTGCAATGTACAGAGGCTATTAGGATAGAGTCTACTTCACCTAGCAGCTGTGCTCCATCTATCACAAAATGCAGGATTTCCTGATGGCCACCTGTTTCATTTCAACTTCCCATTCCCATTCCAACATGTTTGTCCTCTACTGCCTCACTCAGGTTGGAGGAGGAAATCCTCATATTCCATTTGGGTACCCGCCAAACTGATGGCATGGACCTCGATTTCTCTGACTTCCAGTAATTAGAGTCATAGAACACCACAGCACAGAGAAAGGCCCTTCAGCCCCTCTAGTCGGCACTGAGCCATTAATCTGCCTAGTTCCATCAACCTTCACCTGGACTGTAGCCCCCTGTACAGTTGGCCCTCCTTATCTGCCAGGGATTGTTTTCCGGGCCCCCCGCAGATACCAAAAAACACGGATGCTCAAGTCCCTTATATAAAATTGCATAGTATTTGCATTTAACTTACGTGCATCCCGTATACTTTAAATCATCTCTAGATTACTTATAATACCTAATACAATGTAAATGCTAAGTAAATAGTTGTTATACTGCAATGTTTAGGGAATAATGACAAGAAAAAAAAGTCTGTACATGTTCAGTACAGGTGCAACCGTTGTAGCTCTTCTGGAAACGCTGATGCTGCCTCGGCATCAGCCGAATCCGATTCTCCCGTGATCTTTAAGTTCTTGAGGCTGTAGCGCTTTACATAGCTAGCCAGCCATCTCTTACTAGCCTTAAACTCCTTCCTCTCGCTCACAACGCAAGTAGTGAATGAATGAGACGCGAGGCGATCAATGCTCAACTTCCGGGATCCGTGGTTGGTTGAATCCTCGCGTGGGGATCCCGCAGATAAGGAGGGCCGACTGTACTCCTCCCATCCATGTACATGTTCAAATTTCTCTTAAATGTTGAAATCAAACCTGCATCCACCGCTTCCTCTGGCAGCTTGTTCAACACTCTCACCCCCACCCCCCCACCTCCTTTTCTGTCTTTCATTCCCCATTCTGGTTCTCTGCTTTTTGCTCTTTCATGGTGCGCTGTCCTTTCCTATTAGATTGCTTCTTCTTCAGCCCCTTACCTCATCCACTCGAAACCTGGCAGCTTCTCACTTCAACGCCCCTCCCCTCACCTGGTCTCATCTGTCACCTGCCGGTTTGGCCTGCTTCCTCCCCCAGCCCACCTTCTTATTCTGGCTTCCACCCCCTTCCTTCCCAGTCCTGATGAAGGATCTCGGCCTGAAACGTCCCTCCATAGATGCTGCCTGACCTGTTGAGTTTCTCACACATTTTGAGTGCTTTGCTTTGGTCTGTTTGGTTTATTATTATCAGATGTACCACATTCTGTGTGTGTGTGTGTCACTCACTGGGGTAAAGGTTGGTGTGGAGTTGATGGAGACTTTCAGCAAGGGACCTCGGTCCCACTCCTATCACCAAAGTAAATTTAATGCTTCTGGAACTGTAATTGGGGGAGGGAGGCCATTTTTGTTAATGTTTTACGTAGGAGAGAGCCAGAGTTGTTTCCACATTTTTATCATCAGTGTGATATCTTTGCTGCATTACCTTTCAGATAATGAGGACTGAGTGTACAATATTAGAAAGTTTCTTCATACACTCTGACTTCAGTAATATTAAATTAACTTGTATTAAGAAAACAGGACTGAGCATAAAATAAGGACTTGAATTTATCCTGCATCTCTGCATGTCTCCAAATGCCCCACACCAATAAAATTGTCGTTTGAAACACTCAATTTTGGAATGTCTTGAGCAACAGCCATGAGTGATGGCATTATTAAACATTATTTAAACTTTATCATTTATTGTGACAACTTTTCTTTCCAGTGTCTACTCAGGGCATCAGTCCATCCTAATCCCACCATCGGAGTTGGAGATAAACCCTTCACTATGGCTTCTTGCTGTCAGTCAGTATAAAGTCAGAGACACCTTCTGCTCCTACTCTGTCATGGAACTCTGCACAAAGGGGCTTGGCTCGCAAACTGAATCACTCAAGGTAAATGACTTTTTAAAAATTCTGGAACAGCTAATCTTCAAATTTAGTATTTATTCTGCAAGTATATTTGAATACTGTAGGCCTGCTTTTTACCACTGGCATTGTGTGATTAAATGAGATATACCCGGAAAGTGAAGAGAATTCAAACCTTGTAGAGTTACCTTTATAATTGGAAACCATGGGGAAATGAATGCAAAATAAATCATCAAAGTCTTGAAACTAAGTAAGGTGACAAAATGACAGAAACCATTTCTTATATAAGCATTTCATTGGGAGCAATGACACCTCGAAAGTGCCATCTATTTCCAAACTGTTTATAGAAGATTATAATTTATACAAATTTGCGATTCTGTAGAAAATGACACAAAGGGCAAGAATTTCAATTTTATATATATATATATGTGTGTGTGTGTGTGTGTGTGTGTGTGTGTGTGTGTGTGTGTGTGTGTGTATATACACCTAGAATTTAACAGAGGATCACTTCCAAAATTATTTATGCACAGGTACCTCTACTCCTCAGGACAAGAGGGGAAGCAGCTCTTCTTCGATCTAAGGACAAAGGATAAAAGTGGTGGCAGGGAATTAGTTATGGAAGGGTAACATAAGATGGCAGTTAAGTTGCCGGATTGGCTGTCAATGTTGAATTTGAATTTCACTATGGCAGTTAGCAAATGTAAATTCAACTGACTAAATAAATGAGGGTTTATTTAATAGCTGCCAGCTTCATGTTAAAAATTGCATCTTGTTTACTAATATACTTCAAGGAAGGAGATAATCTTTCTCTAACTCTATTGGGTTACAGCAAATTACTTGACTTTTAACTACCTGTGCAAGACAGGACCAGTTGGGGATGGGGGAATAAATGGTGGCAACTGCAGGGATGCTCACGCCCTCCACAAGAAAGTTTACGTGCTGCCAGCGGAGAAATGTCGCAAATAATATAGAGCTAGACTCCTGTTGAAAACTTTGAGGAACAAGCACCAATGCCTCTGCCAATAATCAACAAATATTCACCGCTGAATGGCCATGATTAGAAGCAAGTGCATTGTGGCAAGTTGAACTAGCAGGCAGGCTCTCACACATCTACAGTTAAAGCCCAAACCCCTTGGATCATTGTTAATATTCCATAAAATACACTTGTTTCCATGTATTACAGCAAAATAGGAGGCCATTCAATCTGTTGGGTCCATGCTGGCTCACAATCCCATCAATTTAATTTAATTCCCAGTACTCGTGCAACTTATTCTCTCACTTTGCTTGACTGCACTGAGGAATCTCTGGTGACATCATCATTTTATTGAGATGATAGTTCACCATTACGTTTCTTTTTATTAGACTTACATTTAGTAATTTGGGATTCACTTGCTGGAATAAGGAATCCTCTTCAACTAATATGGGCAATGAAAATGATGAGAATAGGTCTTGAGGAATTATTGGATTAAAAATTGCTGAAAAGGAGAGCTAACCGATTTCTTAGTTTCTTTTGATGTTGGGCTTTTTATCTTCTCCACCTACCTTTTCAAAGCATGTCTAAAAAAAGAGCTAAAAAACATAGCATATTGCTGAAGATTATGTTATAAATAGACAAGCAAGGGAAATTCTGCAGATGCTGGAAATTCAATGCTGGAGGAACTCGGCATCTATGGAATTGAATAAACAGTCAACGATTTGGGCTGAGATAAACAGTTTTAAACCTATTTAAACGGTGTATAAAATATACAGTGTAAAATGAGTAAATTGGTTTGACCCCACTCTATTGTTTCCACTGTACCTGGTACATGTGACATTAATAAACAAGGTACTGTACAGTGAAAAGTTTTGTTTTGCTTGCCATCCGTTTAGATCATCTTCTCACGTTGAGGTGGTACAAGGGAAACACCACAACAGGACGCAGAATACTGTTACAGAGAAAGTGCAGCCAGAGAGTAAGGTGCAAGGCCATGATGAGGCAATTTGTCAGGTCAAGAGTCCATCTTATCATTCAAAGGTGCTCTTCAGTTGACTTACAATAGCAGAGTAGAAGCTCTTCTCGATCCTGATGGCATGTCCTTTCAATGTTTTCTATCTTCTGCCTGATGGGAGGGGCCAAAAGGAGAATGTCTGGGTTGGGTGGGATTTTTGTTTAAGCTAGTGCAAAGTATAGACATTTTTATATTTGTAAAATTATTCCAACAATTATTCCGAGAGGCAATGTTGCACCTTATCAGACCCCACTTGGAGTCCTGTGCTCAGTTCTGGTTGCCTCCAACCAGATGTGGAAGCCATAGAAAGGATGCAGAGGAGATTTACAAGGATGTTGCCTGGATTGGGGAGCATGCCTAATGAGAATAGGTTGAGTGAACTCGGCCTTTTCTCCTTGGAGCGACGGAGGATGAGAGGTAACCTGATAGAGGTGTACAAGATAATGAAAGGCATTGATCATGTGGATAGTCAGAGGCTTTTTCCCAGGGCTGAAATGGCTGACAGGAAAGGCGCTTGGAAGCAGGTACAGAGGAGATGTCAGGAGTAAGCTTTTTACGCAGAGAGTGGTGAGTGCATGGAATGGGCTGCCGACAATGGTGGTGGAGGCGGAAACGATAGTGTCTTTTAAGAGACTCCTGGATGACTACATGGAGCTTAAAAAAATAGAGGGCTATGGGTAAAGCCTAGGTAGTTCTAAGGTAGGGACATGTTCAGCACAGCTTTATGGGCCGAAGGGCCTGTATTGTGCTGTAGGTTTTCTATGTTTCTAAGAATTGAGGCTAACTTTCTGTGTTTGAAGCAAAATGATCACAACCTATCATTTTCACTTACTGAATGGCCACCTACCTTCGGGAAAGCTCAGATTAAGATGCACAAAGAGATGGTTAGTATTACTGTGGATTCTAGGACCAAAAGATTGATCACAGGAAATTCACGGCACAGAAGGGGGCTATTTGTCGCTGTACTGGTCAAAAAAGAGCTACTGATCCTCCCAGCACAAAGTGTACATATCTACAAGTACAGATCCAAGTGCAGTTTAAATGCCTCTACCACCCTTTCACATGGGTCTCCTGTCACCTACAGATCCTTCAACGAAAAATCCATACTGATTAGTTTTGAATCTTTGGAAGGAAATAGAGCGCATCCTGATTACGCTCTCTGGCACACTCCTCATTTTACCTGCTGGACCTCACAACCTCCTCAGTAAATCTAACACAATTTTGTTTTGAGTTCAAAATTTCCACTCAATAGATACTAGAGTATAAGTGGCAGAATTTGCACTATGACTTTGGTTAGATATCTTTTATTTATTATTCCTTTTGATTACTTGTGTTTTTCCGGGTTTAGACCAGAGGATTGGATCTGTCTCGTGTGCGGACATGTGTCGTCGTTGCAGAAGAGCGCCCTCGAATAGCGCTTACTCAATCGTTCTCCAAGTTATTTAAAGACCTGAACCTTAACCCAAGAGCAGTTAGCACATCATTTGGCTGCAGGGTGAATCTTGCAATATGCCTTCAGGTATGGATTTGTGCATTGTAGTTATGAAAACATTTATCATTACAAAGGCTTTTTACTTATGAATAAAAATGACAGACTCTTTAATATTTATTACTACTTCTCAAAACTTTAGATTTGACTGCTCCAGCTCTGTGTTTATTTCTCTGTCGGTAACATCCAATAATCGCATTATTTTATGCTTCCGTGTGTGAAACTGCAGCTTTTAAAATGTATGACATTTACAGACTTCTGCATTCATGATTTCATAGTACTGCTGAGTCTATCTAGGGGGTTTTCATGGAGAACGGAGAGTAATTTGTATGCGTTTGTGAGAAGATGGCAGAGGTGGCTTCCAATGTATTGAAGACAGACAAATTAGCACATTGCACCTGCATATCAGATGTTGATGTGCCTTGACTCAGAGGGCAGTCATCAAATTATTTTCTGTTTTGTTGCTGAGAAACGCTTAGGACTGTTTCTAGTTGCACATCTCAGGTAGTTTATATGTTCTCCCAAGCAGCTGAGCAAGTAAAACACTCGGAGTTGGAGAGGCTGCGGCTTGGTCATACTGAGAGATAACTGAAGGAAGTAACTGAAATAACAAATTAGTGTACTGTTTGGCAACCTGTGTATTTGTATCCTCTCCAGCAACTAATTTGTCCCCGGATCTGTGGCATCTTTGGTCACAGCAGCTTGGATTTTGAGGTCAGTGGCAAGACATTGGCGCTCGAAGCTGATCTCAAGACGCCTGCGTTGCGATTTGAGCATCTCATTGTGAGACAGCTGTCGCTACCCAATTCAGTGATGTCATCATGCAGGCTCAGCAGCCAATCATATTTCTGTGTTTTTATTCTGTTTTGTTACTGGTATTTAAATGTGACTTTTTAAATGTTTTTGCAAACTGTAGGATAAAAATTGAAGCAGGGACTTAGAAGCTATGACCACAATCATTAAAACAATATATTTTAAAAACTAAAGAACTTTGATGTAATTATCTTAGGATATCTTGGTCTCCACTGATACACAATAAACATTTTAAGGATATTAAGGTTAGTGAAGAGTAGTTTTAGCTTAGTGAGCAATTATAGATTAAGTTATATGTCATTTTACAAGATAATCTGTTTTTTTTACAGTCAGAGTTGTTAATTTAAAAAGTCAGATGGTATACTTGTCAATTCACTGATTTCTGCTGCAGAGAAATTAAGAAAGAGGGGGTGGGATTAACAATCTGGTTTTTCAAGCTTGCTCCACCAATCCTGATCCTCCACCTCTGCTCTTTTCCAGCAGTATCCCCAAAATCCCGCGATTCCTGTAGGCTAACAGCCTCTGCTTTGAATCTGCAGTGATGGCATCTCCACAGCCCTCTGTGGTGGAGAGCTCGAAAGGGTCATTTCCCTCTGAGTGAACAAATCTCTCCTACCCTTTTATTTTGAACTGTGCACCTGACTCTAGACTCTATGATCAGGAAGAATATTTTCCTGCAGCTAGCCCTTCAAAGCCTTGGAGAATTTTGTTTGGAACTAAACCCTGTTGGACATGGGACAGCATTGGGACAGGCCACTCTGCCCACCATATTGGCACTGGCCAATGATGCCAATCTAAATTAATCAATCTGCCTGCACATTACTCGTACCATCATTCACCCCATTCCCATTCTCTGTCTATTCTTGTGCCTGTCTGCATTTCTCTTAAACAATGCTTTTCATATCTCTTCAATAGTTAGTTTCAGAAACTGAATGTGCCCTGTGCAAAAAGATTCGCCTCTATGTCTCCTTGAAACTTCCCTCCTCTCATCTTAAACCTACGTCTTTAAAAAACATAGGGTAAGATGAGAGGAGGTAAGTATCAAATTTATACTATTTGTCCTTTCCACTCTGGGGGGTGGGGGGGGGGGGGAAATCTCTGACTACCTACCCTAGCTGTGATTCTCATAATTTTAAAAACTTGCATTCAGGTACCCCTCAGCCTCTGACACTCTAGAGAAAACAAACGCAAGATTGTCCAACCCCTCCTTATAGATAATAGACTTGAGTCTAGGTAACCTCATATGCACCCTCTCCATAAGTTCTTTTTCTTTGCTATGTTATAGCGACCAGAAACAAAACCATACAAAATAATTCTAATTGCCCTACCTAATTGTATAGCTATAACCTGGCTGCCCAGTCTTAATACTCATGATGGGAAGCATGCAATATGCCTTTTTTACCAGCCTATCTCAGAGCTATGGACTTTGACCCCAAGGTCCCTCAGTACATTAATGCTTTTATAGGTTTGCTATTTACCATATACTTGCTTCTAGTACTTGATCTACCAAAATTCATCACCGTACGCTTGTTTGGATTTAAATGAATTTTCTGCCCAAATTTTCAACTACTGTATACTTTAACAACCACCTTCCCCATCCGGAACTTTGAATCAGAATTAGAACCGGATGTATTATCACTGAATATATAACATGAAATTTGTTGTTTTGAGGCAGCAGTGCAACGCAAAGGCATAGAATTACTATGAATTACAAAATAAAAGGAGCCAAAAAAAAAAAGGAATAATGCCGTAGGGTTGGAGGGTTCGTGGGCCATTTGGAAATCAGGTGGAGGGGAGGTGGCTATTCCTGAATCATTGAGTGTGGGTCCTTGGGCTCCTGTACCTGCTCGCCAGTTGTAGTAATGAGTAGAACGTAGTGAGTGTCCTTGGTGGTGGATGCTGCCGCCTTGGGGCACCACATCTTGCAGATGTTCTCGATGGTGGGGAAGGTTGCAATGAAGCTGCCCAACCCTCCAACCCTGATGCAAACCTGTGCTTGGAGCCTCCGTACCAGGTGTGATGCCACCTGTCAGAATGCCACACTTTATCCATAGAAATTTATATGTCTTTACATTTATGTGATATACCAAATCTCTTCAAACCTCTCACAGTGGCATGCATTCTTCATGATTGTATTAATCTGTTCGTCCCAGCGTGGTCTCTTTGACATTCAGGAACTTGAGGCCTTTTGCTGACCCCTCAATGTGGACAGTCATGTGTTCTCCTGACTTCCCTTCCTGATGTCCAAGTTCAGTCCTTTGGTCTTGCTGCCAATGAATGCCAGGATGTTGCTGCAGCACCATTCAACCAGTTCATCTTTCTCAGTCCTGTAAACCCCCTCACTGCCATTTGAGATTCTTCCAACAACAGTGGTGTCATTGGTGAACTTAAAGATAACCCTTGTAGACAGTAGAGTAGTGGTCTAAGCACACATCATTGAGTGCACTTATGTTGGTTGTCTGTGAAGACGAGACGTTTTCACTGATCCAGACAGACTGTGGTCACCCGATAAGGTAGTCAAAGATCTGGTTTTGGAGGGAGGTACATAGATCCAGGCTTTGAAGCTTGGTGATTAGTACTGAGGAGAAGGTGGTGTTAAGTCAATAATTAGCTAACAGCAGAGGTGGCAGCACATATTCTTGCTGAATACCACTGTTCCAGTCAGATGAACAGCCCTCTACCGTTCCCTTTTGTCTTCTGGACCAAGCCGGTGTTGGATCCAACTTATCAAGTTGCTGTGTGTCCCTCATAACCATCTCCTGGATTAATTCAATCCATGAAGAACCTTGTCAAATGTTTTACTAAGGTCCACATTGAGAGAGATACAAGATTATGCAGATGCTGGAATCTAGAACAAGAAACAGACTGCTGGAGGAACTCAGCAGGTTGACCATCACCTGTGGAGGCCAAGGGATGGGCAATATTGCGAGTTGAGGGCTGACAGCATTCCCATACCACCAAGATCCTCCAGCAGTTTGTTTCTTACTTCATGTAGACAATATCCACTGATCCACCCTCATCAATCATCTTTGTCATTTCCTGAAAAAAAGGCAATCAAATTTGAGAGATAGGACCTCCCCTGCACAAAGCCATGCTGTTTATCCCGCATGCCCACTCATTTCCACATGTGACTAAATCCTATTCCTAAGAAGCTTTTACAGTAATTTCTTTATCACTGATATAAGACTCACTGGCCCTTAATTTCATGGTTTGTCTTTGGACACCACTGGCTATTCTCCAGTCCATTAGCACTCTCCCTATGTTTTAAGAGAATGCAAAGGCCCTAGCAATCTCCGCCCTTGTATCCTAAAGTATCCTGGGGGTAGATCTCATCAGTCTTATTCAGCTTAATGTTTGTTGAGACATCCTAAACCTCTCCTTAATATTGATATGCCCTCGAATTTCAACATGCCTCTCTTTAATCTCACCACCATCCACCTCCTTCTCCTTGGTAGGTGCAGTAACAGTTTACTCAATCTCTCCTACAGAAAGCTAAAATCCTTTCATAAACCATGGCAGTGTACTAAATCACATGCTGAATATGGAATTCCACATTCAGCATGTACTGTATGTGTGCACTCAAAAAACTGCTGTCAGATTACCTGCTATAGGCAAGGGATTTATATCTTCATTGTCATTTTCATCACAAATGTTGGGTCATATTGGGTCACATTTCAATGTTTTAATCCAAGATTAACCATAGATTAATTTAACCATACATTAATTCATAGATCTTAGAATTCTTTCTATGATTAGAAAATATTATTAATGAAATAGTAAAAAAAATTAAATTCAGAAGCATTGTGAGAATCTGACATTTTTGCGTTTCACCTTGAGGATTTTGCAGCTGAAATTTTCTGTGGAGATCTTATGAACACATGGTTAATACAAAAAATACTGTTTTGCATCCCAAAGCTCTAAAGCTTTGTTGCACTCAAAAGTGCATTCGACTCAAATTACACTGTGACAATATCTCTTTCCATTTAAGGCATACAGTGGAAATATCTGTTAGAAAATTAACAATAATCTTGTTAACAGGAGGGCCCTGGAGAAGAGATATGAAGTATTTACTTTGGCTTTTACCTTTACGAGTGGTGGGCAGGAAAGCAAAGTACAAGGGATCTATGATTCTCAAGTTGTGCTGTAATAACACTTCCTCTGAATCAGCAAGGTGAAAATATTGGGAAAATAATTAAAAGTTTATTAACTTTGTGGAAAAAACAATATTTCTTAATTTAATCATGATAGCTGTATTTGTATCCTCAGCTTGAGAAACTGTAAGAAATTATTAAGACTCTAAGAATAATATTTGCATTTGATATTTTACCAGCGTAACCCTGTGCCCTCATATTGTGGCCAAGGCACAGTGCTAAAACATTGCAATGTAATTGAATTCATAGCGGGAAGGACTACGTTTACCTCTGTGCCTTTGTGCTTTTATACAAGGTATCTGAAAACGGGATGTAATGTTGAATCTTTATAAGGCATTGGTCAGACCGTGCTTGGAGTATTGTGAGCAGTTTTGAGCTCCTTATCTGAGAAAAGATGTGCTGGCATTGGAGAGGGTTCACAAGAGTGATCTCAGAAATGAAAAGGTTTGATGGCTGGTCTTATACTCACTGGAGTTTAGAAGAATGGTGGTGGAGGGGGAAGAATCTCATTGAAATCTAATGAATATTAAGAGGCCTACAGAGAGTTGACGTGGAGAGGATGTTTCCCACAGCGGGGAAGTCTAAGACTTGGGTCACAGACTCAGAATAGCTAGACACCATTTTGGAACAGAGATGAGGAGGGATTTCTTTCGCCATAGGTGGTGAATATGGAATTCATTCCCACAGAATGCTGGTGGAGGCAGTCTTAAATATTGGTTATATTTAAAGTGGAGGTTGAGGGTTAGGCAGTGGATGGTGTCTACGTGGACTTCAGTATGTCATTTGCCAAAGTTCTTCATTGGAGGTTGTTCGTGAAGATGCAGTCACTTGACATTCAAGGTGGGATAGTAAATTGGATTAAGCATCGTCTTTGCGGAAGAAGCCAGCAAGTGGTAGTAGGTGTTTGTCTCTCTGGCACGAGGCTAGTAAATCGGGAGTGCTGCAGAGATCTGTGCTGAGTCTGTTGGCGTTTGTCGTTTATATCAACGATCTGGATGATGATATGGTTAACTGGATCAGCAAATCTGTGGATGGCAC